>NC_090709.1:22543246-22852412 GCF_040954835.1 Lepisosteus oculatus | reverse complement strand
CATTTACAAATTTGCTAACAAGGTGTTTTAGACACCTACATCCTAACCACCCAGAAAATCCTCAAACTGCTACCAAGTATTCAGCTTTTACAGAACACCTATATGAAAGAAAGAGAAACCAAACCTTCTAAACCTAAGATATTACAACCTACAGTTAAATCTCTCTTTGTGAACCCAATTGTTACAAAATGAATGGGAGCCTATCTCCCTGTTCTAAAGATGCTCCCACTAGCCAGGAGAGGCACTCTTTAACTAAGGGATTCTCTAAAGAAGAAATAAAAGTTTCTAAAAACAACAGAAAGGCAAGCTCTCTTTATGAGGGTCAAAGACTAAACTCCAGTCTGGTCTTTCCAGTTGATCTGGACAAGTAGTAGAAGCAAGAAGTAGCTCTCACCTTCTATCATTCCTGGACGGTTGATTGACAATCATTTATCCAGAACTTAACTAAACTTTATGGTTGCTTTGATCACTGAATCTCACACCTCAACATCTCAGCAAACATCTCCTTGCTTTGCAGCCCCTAACCGTGTACTGTAATTGGAATTGGAATTGGAATTGATGACATTACCCAGGTGTACCTAGATTTTTTAAAACACTTACGTAGTCACAATAGTGTTGTTAATGGGGATTTTAATTTTCTGTAACAATCAGAAATTATAGCAGTATATTTTGAGAGTACTTGTAGACTTTTAGGAACTAATCAAACATAATAATCTATAGTCTCACACATATATTCTAACCAGACAATATACAATTTATTGATAAAATCATAATTTGCATAACAAACAATAAGCATAATAGAACATACTGTATCTGAGAAGTACTCTGCTTTGATATCAATGGCTATTAGTGGGCTAACAGTTATAGTATACAGAATAGATGTTACAATATTGTACTCAAAAGCATTTAATAGGTTTTTTTAATTCAATTGTATCTTTTTGGAAGAATTGATGATTCAGTGTAGAATTCACTTATACTTATGAAGTATCAATGCTCTAAAACCACAGTGAGGAAGACCTAGTAATTTCTGAGCCTAGTAATTCTCTCTGCAGTCAGAGAACAGAATTCCTGGTCTTGGGGAATCTAAAGCTTTGTTCTGCCCAGACCTCATTCACTCATCATTAATCAGCTGCTGATCAATTTAAATCAATTTAAATCTGATTGGCTAGGTGTGTCAGTAGGTGGGTTT
The DNA here is from genome assembly GCF_040954835.1 of Lepisosteus oculatus. NCBI lineage: Eukaryota > Metazoa > Chordata > Actinopteri > Semionotiformes > Lepisosteidae > Lepisosteus > Lepisosteus oculatus. Next base: position 22,851,223 of record NC_090709.1, on the reverse strand, counting down.
CAGTGACACTGTGATCTTTGTGATCTAACTTTGTACAATTCAGGTCACTCAGTCTTTATTGGCTGTTATTGATCCTTGTAGGACATGATAGAGTGAAGCTACCGCTACTGCAAAATGCCTGATTCCCCCCTGTCTTGGATGACAGTGCAACAGAGATGGATTACTGGAGGTTATCTTTCCCATCCCTGAACTACCTAACCCACACCAAGCCCCCTGGCTGTAGCCCCTTTTACCTGAAGTGGGGTCTTCCTCACTGCTGAACACATCACTGTACCCAGAGGGTGTCTCATCAGAGAGGAGTCTCCCTGTGAACAGAAGAGCAGGTCAGGAATGGCTCTGTCATTCTGACAGACTGGCCTGTCAGAGACCTTTTCTCTTCTAGGTGGTGTTTATTTGCAGATATGAAATTAGGTTGAGACTAATTTCTAATGACAAAGGCTACTGTGGGCTGGTACAGGGGGTACTCCTTAGTCTTATTTATAATAACTCACCTGACACAGTGTCTGGACTCTGGGGCACAGTGATGGCATCATCATAGTACTCAGGGGCCTCTTCTTTCACAGAGAACATCAGCTTTCCTAAAGCACACAGAGCACAGCATCACTGTCACACATCAGCACACTGAGTTATCTAGAGCACAGGACTGCTGGAGCTCATCAGAACACACTGATTAACTGAACATCACACAGGATCTAAAACTCCAGGCTCTAAGTACAGGAGATCAGGGGGAACCTGATTTCCAGTCCTATTCACAACTGTAATAAATGTAAAACAATTCCTAGATTTTCAAATAAGATGTTGAAGGAAAACAGGGCAGAGAAATTTTGGCTGTATTTGGACAAAGAGGGTGGTGATGTGAACCCTATGAGATACTGAAGAGGAGCCGGACACTGGCAGCAGTGACCCAGACTGAGTGTGCAGGGATGAGATCACAGAGAGAGAGTCAGATTCATGTAACTAGTGCAGAGTAGTACAGACTCCGTATTCAGAGGCTGAGATCCAAGAAAGAGTAGAGAGATTCAGACTCTGTGGGATTGGTGCAGAGTTTCCCCATGTGATTGGACTGAAATAACCCACCTGACAAGGCATCTGGACTCTGAGGTACAGTTACAGCATCATCATAGTACTCTGGGATCTCTTCTTTCAGAGAGGTTATCGAGTCTCCTGAACCACACAGAGAGACAGAGAATTTACACTTCAGGACTCAGACTTACTTTGACCATAGAGCTGCAAAGTAATTGGAAAGTGTGATTTTAAATGTTTTGTGGTGTATAGTTAAGCCAAAACTCTAGGGTCGCTGATTTATCTGATCTGAAAGGCAGTTTTTACAGCATGCTGTTCCGCAGTCTCCTTTTCTATCAAAACCAATGAGAGCAGCACCCCGTTTACCACCCCAGTATTGACCAGGTCTAGTTTTGCTTAGCATCTATGATTTGCTGAGATAATGCTAGTGTGAGGCAACACTGAAAAACAGACTTTATAAAGTATCAAACACGTGTGGTTATATTTATATAATTCAGGATTTTCTACATAAGTTCTCTAAACGTCAGCCTGGTTTGAGGTGAGAGTGAGTACTGGACTGAAGACCTCCTCACTCCCACACTGAGCCCCCTGACTCCATCTCCCCTCACCTGGTACTGGGTCTCCCTCACTGTCCTCCACATCATCGTACCCAGAGGGCAGCTCGTCAGAGAGGAATCTCCCTGTGAACAGGAGGACAGATCAGTATTACCTGCAGTCAGACAGCAGACTCATTGCCTTCCACTGGCTACCTCAGAGTTTGTGTGTATAAGGCAGATCAGGAACTGTGAACTGTGGTGTCAGTTACTTTGACACCAGTTGAGAAGAAACAATCCTACAGTCAGTCAGCACTGTCTCTTACTGGGAGAGAAGCCAGGTTGTCAACAGAAACACAGAGTTTATGATGCTTTTCTTCACTTACTTTGACAGCAGTTGAGAAAGAAAACTCTACAGATTTAAAACCAGTATGGTGAGATTTTCTACAAGTGTTAAGTCCTCAGATCTTCCTCAGAAGATGGAGACTAATCACTCCTGAAGACTCTCTCCACTCACCTCTCCTGGGGGCGCTGTAGGTTCCCTCTCTGGCCAGTTTGTACTCTATTTCCTCGTAAACGGCATCATGATAGGGGGCAAGTGCTCCTTTAGATAGGGCTGTGTGAGGAAAAGGTAATTATATAAATATCAACTCCATGTGAGTGACAGAAATGACCACTAGAGGTCACTATGTGGATGAAGAGTTCCCTCCCTACCTTTCCTCAGATTCCTGTTCTGGATCAGCTGCCCCACTAACAGGGCCAGCACCACGAAGAGCAGAGCCCCCAGCAGCAGGAGGACCAGGGGCGAGGCAGACAGGCCTCCCAGTGGCTGTGTCTGGGTTGTTGTCCTGGTTCTGCCTGAGAGAGGGGGAGACAATTGATGAACAGGGATCAGGAGAGGTGCTCTTGGGCTCATATACACTTCGACACATGTCCTGTTCTCCTCCTGTTCCGATATGTGGCTATCATGGCTTCAGGGTGAACCCAAGATCAATGAAGAATAGTTAAGGATTCCCAATCTAACCCATCAGGACTGTCACTAAATCAGTGAGGAAAGAGAGGACACTAGCACAAGATCTACACTGGAAATCTGAAAACACTGATCTTCACTCTGAGAGAGGAGAGGTGACACTACAACAACACTGGGAATCTGAAGAGACACTGATCTTCACACTTAAGGAGGAGAGGAGACACTACAGCTACACTGGGAATCTGAAGAGACACTGATCTTCACCCTGAGAGAGGAGAGGAGACACTACAGCTACACTCGGAATCTGAAGAGACAGAAAGACAGACAGAAAGATTTCTGTTCACCTGTAGCTGTTGCTGGACTGGCTGTTGTCTCTGACAAACCTGTAAAAGAGATAGGAGAACTGTCATTATTTTGCCTTTGGTTTTACAGCAGGTTGAATCCACAGTGGTCTTAAAAAGAAAATCTTTATATTTGTTCCTTGAGGTCAAATCTAGGATTGCTAGATGAATGGTGTCTTGTTCGGAATTAAAGCCTAGTGTTGTTCACATACACAGGGCTACAAAACATCCCAATCTTGTGACTGATGATCTTAGTTGGTTCAGTTAGATATTAAGCAGTGATAGAGTATGGGTAACATCAGTCTAACTTCTCCATTGATCTGCTACCTTGTTCATCTACAGTTCTAAGACTCTCCTCACCTGTACAGGTAACCCCTGCATCCTCCTTGTGTCGACAGTCGCTATGATTCAGTCCAGAGTGACAGCAGTCCCACAGGTGAAGTTCACTGCCTGTGCAGTTCACCTCGTCCAGCCAGATGGCGCCGTTTCCTGGTCCGAATGAGGCCTCTACTGGTGCGCTCACTGCGTCCCCACAGCCCAGCTGTCTGCAGACCACCTGGGCATCCTGCAGGTCCCAGGAGTCATCACAGACTGTCCCCCAGGAGCCCTCATACCGCAGCTCCACCCGGCCAGAGCAGTTAGTGCCTCCAACCAAGCGCAGAGCCAATGGGACTGAAAGACAACAGTGAGGTTACTGAGTGTCATTAGATCTGTGACTGTAGACGAGAGCAGAGAGGTTACTGAGTGTCTTCAGCTCAGTGACTGTAGTAGAGATTAGTGAGGTACTGAGTGACCCTAGAAGAGAGCTGTATGGTTACTGTTCCTCAGCTCAGGGCTGACTGTTTTACACACTGAACTCACCTGGGCAGTGCTGCTGAGGCTGCTCTTCCTGAGGGGCTGGAGTGCTTCTGTCAGCTTCTTTTCTAGGACCTTCAAAGATTAATAGTCATATAAAAACATTATTATTATAAAATGAATAACTATGAAATTGCTTTCATTTTTATACATGTTTGGATATAAATTTATAATAATTCAATTGAAAGCTCTTATTATGTTCTGAACTTGGCAAAACACTAATCCACAGAGCTGCTCGAGATAAAGACAATCACTGCAGAGCTGTTTAAGAGGAAGGCAGCATTACTCTTCACTCTCTACCTGAGCAGGTGATGTTAGCCACTTCTTGGTCTGTGCAGTCATTCTGACCCCAGGGGGAGGAGGGACACTGCCACAGGGAAGAGTCATGTTTGCGACAGGAGACAAAGTCCAGCCATTTGGGATCTGGGCTCAGCCTGGAGTTTGTCTCTCTGATGGTGCCCTTGTCTCCACAGCCCAGCTGTTTACAGATCACTGCAGCTGTGGAGTCAGTCATGCCGTTCTGACACACACTGCCCCAGGTGCCATTGTAGTAAACCTCTGCCTGTCCTGAACAGCCTGCAGACAGTCTCAGCAGAGTGTAATCTGTCAAGACAGCAGGGAAAGTTAAAGGAAACAAACCCTGACAAGACAGCCCAACGTTTCATTCTGAACTGGTAAGAAACAACTAGCAATGAAATGAAATGAACATGTAATGAAACAATGACAGCTGTACAATAACACAGTTGACATGAAGGTGACAGGCAGGACTGTGTGGTTCTGTTCATTCAGAACCTGGACAGTGCATCACACAGAACTTTAAAATCCCATTACATGATCAGGTTCTGACCCAAAACATCATTCTGATCAGCTTGGCTATTCAGCAGCAGCACAACTAAGAGACTGAGGCATGAAAGTAGAACTCTTGGCTCAGGATGAGCGGTGCAGCATTATGAATGGAGAAAACGTGGCTCAGGGTGACATTTAACACTGTGTGGGTCATCAGGATCTGACCAGAAGCCATTCTTGGAACAAATCAAAATGAAACATTTGAGGCAGAAAATCATGAAAGATAATGGCCAAGACAAATACACCCAAACAGACAACAGGTCTTATTGATGTGAGAAGTTTAAAGTTTGGACCCTAGATTTTACTGGAGGACTGAGATGAATATATCCCCATTCACTAGTGGAGGGGAATTTCTCTTGAGTTTCTTTCTCTCTTTATTTATTTTTGCTGGGATGTGAATATGTGCATTCACAACTGTATCATAAATATAAATATTTATTTTAAAATTAATTCTGCATCCAGCTCAGTCTTTTCCTCAACAAGATGCATTTAAGCACTCCAGATGCAAACCATATCCACAATGTGGAATTCCAGTATGTGGATTATTTTATTTAGTTAACTTACTGAACACAGGATTCTCACATTCTCACAAGTCAAACATATTTAGGCACTCTAGATGCAAGCCATATCCACAATGTGGGATTAAAGAATCTGAATCATTGTAATTTTAATTATCTCCCCCACCTGAACACAGGATTCTCACATCCTCCTTGTGTCCACAGTCATGCTGTCCCCATCCTGCTGAGGGACACTCCCACAGAGACGAGTCGTTCCCCATACAGCCCACCTCGTCCAGCCAGATGGGTCCAGTTCCCTGGCTGAAGGAGGCCGGCACTGGGGCACTGAGGGCCGTCCCACACTGGAGCTGCCTGCACACCACCTGAGAGTCTGCCAGGTCCCAGGAGTCATCGCAGACTGTCCCCCAGGAACCATTGTGATATACCTCCAGCCTCCCAGCACAGTCACCTCCTGCACCAACCAGCCTGAGGGACAGCTGATCTAGGAGCAGAGAATTAGAGGTTAGGGGTCCAGAGGTCAGTGCAGTACTAAGAGATCACCATGACCTGCTGTTACAAGTTGAAGATTATCTCGGCCCACTAGGCACAGCAGATACAGTTCAAGTACAATGTTTCTTGACTTTTGATTAATTTAATATATACTTATTGTAACAGATTGTTCATAAGCAGTATACCAGATAAGTTACTTTTCTGACCCACTGCTGGGCACAGAGACAATAGCTCCACCGGTGACAAATTGCAGTATTCAGATAGATGCGTTTGCTGTAGATCCCAAAGACCCTAGTGTGTTTATGACACACAGAAAAAACTGCACACACACAGCTGTTGCCTCACTGACTGATCTGGGATTCCACTGAGCAACAGAGACATCAACACACACTGAGAGCCCTGGAGATACAGAACAGGGGCTAATTCATACCTGGTGTTTTGGAAAAGGGAACAGCTGAAGAAGGGAAACCTGTGAAACAAACAGAGAGAGAGAAAACAGACTGTGAACCATGTGTGAGAGGTGCAGTTTAGCACCAGAAATGAAACTAGAATTAAAACAGCACTGATGTGATTAAGACAGTCTTCAATCTCTCTTTACCTGCTCCAGGTGAATCTCTGGTCATATTTGAGTCTGTAAAACAGAAGAAAGGAGCTCATTTCTGTCCACAGGAGTGATGTTTCACCAGTGCAGGGTCAGCTGTGTGTGGGGCTCAACTGTACATAACATCTGTAATTATTGACTTTCTGAGACTCACTTTTTTTTCAGCCTCCTGTTAAATAGGGCTCCATTAATTAAACTAATTAAACAGTTCAGGTGTTAATTACGGGATACTGAGATCCAATACTTTCTTTCATTTTTAGGACAGTGATCTCAATATAAATGTAAAAACAGATTTATGTCCACAGTGAATTGTTGTACCTAATCATCTGAAAAAAAATGACAATGAAAATGATTACCCCTTTAGTTAATATTTGAGTTATATATGATATGATTCAAATATGCTCACATGCTTTAAGGAATATATTTTTACTGGCAGCGTGTAACAGAGCAGGTATTCAGTAAATCATGAAGACAGTGTGCTGCTGTGTGTAAGCACATGATTTTTAAACATAATTCTCACCAGAGCAGATGACTCCTGCGTCCTGTCCATGAGAGCACCCTGCTCTCCCCCATGTAGAGACAGCGCAGTGTGAGAGACGGCTCTCATTGCCCCAGCACTCAAACACATCAGCCCTTACTGGTCCACTGCCCTGTCCAAACCAGGCCTGTCCTGGTGCTGCTACAGCCTCCCCACAGTCCAGCTGCTGACAGAGAACACTGGCATCTCTCAGGTCCCAGTACAGGTCACACACTGTCCCCCAGTCCTTGAAGAGCCACTGTAACTCCACTCGGCCAGAGCAGGAGTCAGAGCCGTTCGCCAGCCTGAACCCTGTGTATCCTGCAGATAGGAGAGAACTTCACCAGCATGACACCACAGCAGGCTACAAGAAATACAACAAATTAAAGTACCAATACAGTGAAAAAAACTATAAGATTCAGCACATAGTGAGTGAGAAACCAATAGCAGGCATATAATAAGAACAGATATTGTGATGCCATAAGTGATTGTTTCCTCAAAGGGTGCTACTTTCCCTGGGGACTCATTTTTCCAAGTTTTCCCCATACGTAAGATAACGATGTGCAGCTCATAGGAGACAATTAGCACCCTGCTCTAGGCCACATGAAACCAGGAAGGATTTGGAGAAGACAGAAAAATTCCCCGATAATTGCCTCAGCCTGGCACATATTGAAATAAAGTATTAATAAATCATCCCCAAGATGAAAGTTTTCACTTACATTTTTCATCTCTACAATTCCAGTCTTAGGCCTGAAGAATAGCGTTGATATTTCTGTAACAGTCCTTGCCATCACACTGGCTGTTTACCTTACTTTTCCTAGCTTCATCAGTGAGCAGCTTTGTTACAATTGAAAAATCTACCTCCTACCTGCTAACTGTACTTTTTTCCCCACACAGTCTGAGAGCTGAAGGATAGGTTGCTGATATTAAAACAGGCTTTGACACAGCATAGGCTGATAAGTTTTCCCAGCCTCAAGGCTGAAGGATAGTTTTGGCAATTGGACAGGCTGTAGATATACGTTTCACAAAACAGCCCAGGCAGCTATGTCTAGTGTGCCCGGTCCAGGTCATATACTGTAAGTTCCAGCTAATAAATCACTGTTTTAAATTAAGTCTGGTGTGTGGGGTGTGTGCTTGGGACCCTGCCTAGAACATGCCGATTGCGTGCTGCCCCACTCGACACTCCTCAGGAGATCACCCACTCTCCCCTGGAGATCACTCAGTCTACAACAGAGATCACCCAATCACAATATGTATCATTTATGACTCTATAACGATTGTTTCCATGAGTGAAAACGTTGTGACAATCTTACCTGTACAAGTCAGACTCACAGCTCTACTCTGGGAGCAGCTCTGCTCTGGCCTGGCTGCAGTGGGGCAGTGCTGTAGCTTGGACTCTTGTCCTCTACACTGGAACTGCTTTGACCTGACTGCACCCTGGCCCTGTCGGAAATGAGCGCCTCTGTATATCACTGCAGGAGCCCCACAGTCCAGCTCCCGACAGACAACCTCTGCATCCTGCCAGTCAAAGTCAGAGTCGCACACTGAGGTCCAGGTGTTCTTGATATTCACCTCCACTCTCCCAGAGCAGAGACTGTGTCTGTTCACCAGCCTCAGGAAACCTGCAATAGAGAACTACAGGCTGTCAGTCTCAGCAGGTAATCTCTCATAGTACAGCTCATTGCTCACTGTCACTGAACCTGGTGCCTGTGAGAATTAAACTTACTACCCTATGAAAATAAACCAACTTCATGTGAAAAAATAAATATCATAGATTCTCAATTTAAATCTTGACTTCCTATTGTTTCATTCATAAATATATTTACACCTACAATTAGGCATAGAAAATTACATTTTAGAAATACATACACTATTACAATCAATTGTACAATAATGCAGAGTGCTTTCAATAAGAATATAGATAATAGGATAGATATAGATAAAAAAGTAGATAATAGGACATAAATAAAAATTAAATGAAAGAGAGGAGAGTTGGAAAAAAATCTGAAAGGTCAACTTCAAAAAGTTTAACCATAAAATATTTGGGGGCTGAACTTTTTTACAGATTGTAAAGTTGATTCCTTTCCTCTGGAAATAATGTAGATACATGTACATCTAATAATTGTAGAATGTTAAGACTCTAAATCATCAATCTCCACCTCTTGTCACGCCCTCTGCAGCCAGAGGGCGCTCCTTCTCTGTCCTGTCCCTAGTTTCCGGTCTGCTGTCCTTCCTGTCCCTCTCTTTCCCTTGGGCTATATATTTCCGGGTCTTGCACTCTGTCCTCGCTCAGCATTGAGGTTCGGATGTCCTGAGACCCCCCTAGCACCAGGGCGCCCCACGTCCGCTCCCTGAGGGCATAGGTTTCTATACGGCATTCCTGAACTCTTTGCACTAATGAGCCCGGGCCTTTTTCCCGTCTCGCCGCTACGCATATGGGTCTTTTTCCGCTCTCCTGCTCCCCACCGTTTGTCCCTTCGGACGTCCGTGACACCTCTGTGCTCTAGCATTTGCCTCTAAAGAAGGTGTTCAGTGCATTATTATCTGTACACTGGGGCAAATACAAGATACAAAAATCAGAGACACTAAATTTATCAGTTTGTGGAATATTACAAATCAAACTATCAGCATCATTCCAGCTGTTCCACATGTTCATAGCAATAACCACAGTGCTGAATATGCCACCTGTGGAACACATTCAACTGTAGAATAAGTAAAAATAGAAACTGATCACAAATCCATCCATCCATTTTCTAACTGCTTCTTCCAATTGATGGTTCCAAGTGTATCTAGGGCTGTAGAATTAATAAATACAGAAGGAAAAACTGATCCTTATCACCAAATTCACAGAAGCAGAACGACATGTCGTAGACTCAAAGAAAAGATTCCCTATAGCCTGGTGCTGCTGAAACAGGACTGTCTGACCTGAACACTGACACACACTCTGGACAAGACCAGCACTGTCACAGCCTGGCATTACTAGAGCAGGACTGTCTGACCTGGGCACTGACAGACACTCTGGACAAGACCAGGACTGTCACAGCCTTGCACTGCTGGAGCAGGACTGTCTGACCTGGGCACTGACAGACACTCTGGACACATCGAGGGTTGTGCTTCTCCACATGAAAGCAGATCTCAGAGAATGACACACTCTCATGGAGTTCAGCACTAATTACACACACCTGGGTCTAGAGTCAGCTACTGGCTACAGTGCATCACAAGAAAATACATGACCATCAGTGCCTTAAAGAAGTCAAAATATGGCAGAGCAGTTAAGACGTTAGAGGTCCAGTCTGAAATAGCAAATGTGAAATAATTAAATTACATGAATGAACCAACAGAACTGTTCTTTTTCTTTTCTATTTATATCCAAAGCTGCATTAGGAGCTTATCTGACATTAAATTATTAAATTCTGGGCTCCTCAGAATCAGACCGAGAGTCACTCTACCACCAAGGATCAGCCCCTTGGACAGCTGGTAGTGCAGCTGAACTCCACTACAGCACTGAGCTCCAACATACCATTTAAACACACCTGAGACTGACCAGATCCACTGACACTGACACCAAAATACCATTAAAACACCTGAAAATGAAAAGGCATTTCACCCATCAGCACAGTGGAACCACAGTAGATTGTCACTTCACCAGTGCTAAAACAGTAAAGGCGCAGTGAAGTAGATACAGACTCACTGAGCACAGCCTGCCTGTTTAAACTGAACAACACTGAACAACACTGAAGTGCCTGGAGAGAGAGGATGAGCTACAGGAAGACACTTCCTGTTGTCCTGCTACATAAACACAGAGGAAACACAGAAACAAGACACACTTAAATTAATATATACATTTAATATAATATGTTTATAACGTATATTGCTTTTAATTATTATTATCATCATATTATCAATACTAGATTTTAATTTATTTAGTTTTAATTAAATGGATCATGATGATGGACTCTAGATCAGTGGAGGAGTTTTCATTGTCCTCAAGCTGGAGACTGGAGAGAGTCTCTGTCTCTTACCTGAACACCTCACTCCAGCATCAGAGTCATGACTCAAGCCCCAGTCTTTCACTTCAGTGTTTCCACAGGCCCTCAGCGCAGACTCAGACCCGCTGCACTCTACCCAGCCCAGCAGGACTGATCCAGACCCTGGTCCGAAGTGAGCTCCTCCTGGTGCTGATACAGCAGATCCACAGCCCAGCTGTCTGCACACCACTGCAGCATCATTGAGATCCCAGAGACTGTCATACACTGTCCCCCACTCTCCACCATGATACACCTCCACTGTGCCCTCACAGGGACTGGCACCATTCACCAGCCTCACATCAGCACTGCCTGCAGAGAGAGAGAAACAACACTTATCACCATGTCTACAGGATATTTTTATACTAAGACATTTTAGAAGCACATCTGGAATTTTTATTTTGTTTTACCTGTTTGATTGGATTGCTAGTCCCTCCCATGGGGAACAAGAGACAGTGGAGTGACAGGAAGTCCACCAGCAGCCATCATACCTCTCCCTCCACACACCTGTGTCCAGCTCCTGTTATATATCTCTCTGTCCATATCACTGTGTGACTGCAGAGGGCTGTTCTGCTGTGGTTACTACAGTGGACAGTGGCTGTAAAGACTGTGCTCATGTGTTTCTAAAAGCTGTGGTTAGTACAGTGGACAGTGGCTGTAATGACGGTGTTCCTCAGTTTCTAGAAGCTGTGGTCAGTAGAGTGGACAGTGGTTGTAATGACTGTGTTCCTGTGTTTCTAGAAAATGTGGTCTGTATAGTGGTCAGTGGCTGTAATGATGGTCTTCCTGTGTTTCTAGAAGCTGTGTTTAGTACAGTGAACAGTGGTTGTAATGACGATGTTCCTGGGTTTCTGGAAGCTGTGGTCAGTAGAGCGGACAATGGCTGTAATGACTGTCCTCCTGTGTTTCTGGAAGCTGTGGTCAGTACAATGGACAGTGGCTGTAATGAGTGTGTTCCTGTGTTTCTAGGAGCTGTGGTCAGTACAATGGACAGTGGCTGTAATGACTGTGCTCCTGTGTTTCTGGAAGCTGTGGTCAGTACAATGGACAGTGGCTGTAATGACTGTGCTCCTGTGTTTCTGGAAGCTGTGGTCAGTACAGTGGACAGTGCCTGTAATGAGTGTGTTCCTGTGTTTCTGGGAGTTGTGGTCAGTACAGTGGACAGTGGCTGTAATGACTGCATTCCTGTGTTTCTGGAAGCTGTGGTCAGTACAGTGGTCAGTGGCTGTAATGAGTGTGTTCCTATGTTTCTAGGAGCTGTGGTCAGGACAGTGGACAGTGGCTGTAATGAGTGTGTTCCTGTGTTTCTGGAAGCTGTGGTCAGTACAGTGGACAGTGGTTGAAATGACTGTGTTCCTGTGTTTCTGGGAGCTGTGGTCAGTACAGTGGCTGTAATGATTGTGCTCCTGTGTTTCTGGAAGTGGTCAGTTGGCTGAAATGATGGTCTTCCTGTGTTTCAGGAAGCTGTGGTCAGTGGCTGTAATGAGTGTGTTCCTGTGTTTCTAGAAGCTGTGGTCAGTACAGTGGTCAGTGGCTGTAATGAGTGTGTTCCTATGTTTCTAGGAGCTTTGGTCAGGACAGTGGACAGTGGCTGTAATGAGTGTGTTCCTGTGTTTCTGGAAGCTGTGGTCAGTACAGTGGACAGTGGTTGAAATGACTGTGCTCCTGTGTTTCTGGAAGCTGTGGTCAGTACAATGGACAGTGGCTGTGGTGTCAGAAGGCTGAATGACTGAAACCAGGTTTGGTGTATCTGGTGTATCTGGGTCTCAGCCCCCACATGTACTTAGCAGTGGGCACTGACCGCATGTCTGTATCAAGTAAGAGATTTAAACACTAATAAGTCTTTTCAACAGTCTACTTTGAAAATAAGTTATAAAATCCAAAACAGAATCTTATTTTCTTAATAGATGGATGCTTCACAACTTGTGCTGAAATATGTGAAGTGTAATGCTGCAGAAAGTTGGAAAATCTGCAGCTGGAGATATAATTGAAACCCAGGCACGGGACTTTGAGCTCTTTCAGAGTTTGAATGATCAGGGAATATCAGATCGAATGCAGGCTGCTGGGCTGAATGAAAAAGGTGAGCAGAAAGAAACAATAAAGAGGGACACCCGTCTCCCAGCTGAAATAAAGAAAAGAAAGGCTGGAGAGTCAGCGAGGAAAAGGAAAGAATTAAAACAGAGAAAATATTTCAGGATCGAAGAGCAGGAGTAGTGAGAAATTAAAATAACCGAGTGATAAACTTGACTATGAGAGGAGTGCGATCGCTAGGTTCACAAGATTTAGCTCTAACGATGGAGATTCGGTGTTCTGAACAGTTTCAAATAAAGAGGTGATTAGTGTGACTGGGAGCCTGAATGAAAGACTGAAGGTTTAATTGAAAGACGTCCTGACCCAGTCTGAATGACAGGGTGAAAGCTCGAGGGAATGTTGCTGTTGAGTCAGTCCCAGCCCAGACTGTACGTGAAGTGTGTATACTTACTGTCCAGGGCACATTTACAGTAACTATATTTGTTCTTTTTGATTACATTTTCAATCACCTTCAGTTTGGAGTGTGAAATATTTTTTTCCATTACACACTATATGCTACAATTCATTTAAATACTATTTTTTATTCATATATTTTTTGCTATGCTTACATGATAAATATGTGAACAATGTGTTTTAGCTTTTACCTCTCAAGATCTTAGTACATAATTCACAGATTGAATTATAGTTGCACTTAATAATATATTCTAGAATCACAGTGCACAGGTTATTTTTATTCATCTTTTTTTTTAATTCCATAATGTAAGAAAAATTATCCCTATCATTAGTTATCTAAGACTTACAAACAACAATTCATTTAGCTGTGAAGTATCAGTCAAATGCAGAATAAACATGGAAAAATAATTAAACCTTTCTCTCTTCAAAATGAAGGACTTCCGGGTCAAATACACATTTCTTCCTACAGAACAGACACATTTCTCAAATAAAACTCCAGTCTGAACAGATCCCAAACTTTTGTTTAAAGTTGAAAAAACTACAAGATTTGCCTCAGGACTCCTGTGTTGTTACTGAAACTGGACATTGTTGTCTAAAAGCACCCAGTATGGATTCAGGTCAGAAAACTACAACACACTGCAATACAAATACCTACCACCTGGACGTGACTGTTATAACAAATAAACACAACTATATGTCTTGTCCTCAATCATGTTACAATGTTAGATCCTTCTGTAATATAATTACCATAGTATCTAAAACTACTGTAATCATTCTCAAAAATAACCATGGATCAAAAATATTTTAATACATTTACTTTCAGTACTCCTATTTGTATTAGCACATTCACCTGCAATAGTTACTAATATTATTTGTTAATCGGAAACGTGCCTTAAATATACTTTTATCTCTGATCACCTGTCTGTAATAGTTCTTTGCACTAAAATTGTCACCTTCTCTCAAAATACTCTATTTTTAATAACATTTCCATAATGTTATAATGTTATTATTATTAATGTTACTTTAATAATACAGTAAATGCACATGTATCAATAGTAATAATTCTGGAGTCTCAATAATACTCTAGTATTAAATAACACACTTATCTCAGTTAAAATATTAGTCTAAAATACTCCAGTGTTTAATAACACATCAGTTAATTACTTTAATAAAACATATTAATTCATCATTGTGTAAAATAAAATATCAGTCTGATCAATACAACAATGTTTAAAAACACACTGATCTGTGTTAATACACTAGTGTGTTTTTATACCTGTTAGAGAGGGCAGAATTGAGCACAATGAAATAAACAACCCCTGGTAAATATTTTGAAGATGTTGTATTATTGTTAAAACATTTGTATTCCTATTTGTTTGCAAATGGGAAAATTTCCACAAGTCCTAGCACATGACCCAAATTACAGCCAAAATTTTGTATTTTATTATTATGGTAATAGATAAGGGATTGTCAAGTTGTACATCATTTTTGATAAGGTTGCTAAATATCTACAATATTAATAGTTATAATAATTATATGTTAGTACTTAAAAACACTATCCTTAGTCTGTGTTGTGTGTAATAGTGTATAACTGCATATAAAACTATTAATACAGCATTAATAGAAAATAGTTTAAAAATTCATATAAGCTGAATTAATATTATGATAAATTGTAGAGGTGAAATTCTTGTTATTATTTATAATTATTTTTAATTATATAAGCTCCCTTATTTATAGCATCAATTATAATTTTAAGGGATATCCATAAAGCTGAGTTTTAAATTAAACAGAAAAGCGCTTCTGCATGCTGTGGTCACTACGGCGGGCAGTGGCTGTAATGACTATAGAACCTCAGATGGCTGGTCCTTGGTTCCAGGAGACTGTGGTCACTGTACTGGACACTGTACTAACTCTGTGGCTTCCAAGTCCTGGGACCAGTGTTTCTGTGTTAGTGGGACCTGTGGTCACAACAGTGGTCAGAGGCTGACAGGTACTTCACATGTTGTGCTGAAATGTGTGTGAGGTGTATATTCCCATTGTCTGTATGTGAATTGTTGACAATGATTTTCTAGCCTTTACCTGCCAACATCTAAACTTAACACATGATCATCAGATTAAATTATATTAAAGAACAACATTTTTCAAAAATACCAGACAGCCCAGTAAAACTGTATCGGGTCGTAATAATATTTAATATTTATTAATTAACCATACTATTTTTAACCATACTATTTTTGCACTTTTCCAAGAATTACCTTGCACTGTTTTTGTCCTGTAATATTTTCTCTGTTTGCGGAATTTTCCACAGTTTTGATTACTTGATTACATGTTATTTATGTTATGTTATTACATGTTACTGTTTTTGCTATTGTGTTACTGTCTATTGTCTTATCTTCTGTCCTATTTATATAATGCACCTGAGTGACTAATGAGAAACACTTTTCATTATACCTTGCACCTGTGTAAGTTTAATGACAATACAGTTGAATTTAATTGAATTCAACAGGTTTAACATATAGGCACAGATACATTTATTGTGATGTTGTCCTGAGCAACTGCTCAAAAATCTAAACTTGAGTCCTGTGATTACGAATTAATTTTTAAATATTTAATTTGTATGATAACATGTAATTAAATATTTAATTTGTATTACTTATACTTATATAATTGGATTTGATAATAATTTCAGATTCCGAATGTAGTCAAAAACAATAAAGCATTCTTATTAAAACTTCACAATTTACAAAAAAAACCTGTCATTAGATAACTAACCTAAAAACACAAATTAAATTATTTAGCTGTTAAATAATAGACAAATCCTGTATAAACACAAAACACAACTACCATTTTTTAATTCTTCCTGTAATGCCACAATGTCTTGTAGTTGTTAATGTTATTAATGTTACACCTCAGTTTCTGATGAGACCCCAGTTAATAATAATACACCTACAATACTAAGAATTTCCACAATTTTGTTAATATTTTTCATTTTATAGCTTATAAACCAATAATGAATGTAACTTTTATCAGCCTGTGGTTTTCAATGTGAAAACAAGCAAGCCTGGTCTTTATGAACAAGGTATACAAATACAAATACATACAGTATACACGTTTTATTTTCACACTATAAAAATACAAGAGGTAATTGTCCTATGACTGAAAATACATTTTCAAAATGTAATTGTATGTCTTTAAAATGAAGAATTCACATTTATAACTTCCTATCATATTGGAACACATATTCTTAAAACACCTAGAGGAACTACTTGTTTTCACAGCAACTGAATATCACACAGCTTAACGATAGAAACCTGGACTGTCTGAATACACCAAAGATATAATGGCAGCATTAAAACTCCAGTCTTAATTCTCTAGCATAAACACTTTAGGTGGTAATAACACATTTACTGTATATCTTTTAATATATCAGTCTGTAATAATTTAATATCAGTCTCAATAATAATTCACTATTTAAAAACACGTGTATCTCTATTAATGCACCAGTCTGTATTAATACAATACTGAGGAGTCAGAATTGAACACAATAAAACAATAAACAACCCAGGGTATTTCTGAATCATCCTGTATAATATGATATTATTCTAGAAACATTTTTTATTGCTCACACTTTTTTTGTTTTCGAGTAAATGAAGACTTTTTCACATGTCACAGCATATCACTCAAATTATCACTTATATATAAAGTTTATTATTACAGTAACAAGTAAGTTAAATAACTTTTTAAAGATTTTATACGCTCCATGTTTTCACAAATTATGAATAGAGGGTGATAATGGCCAGCTTCTGCTGTATCCATCTATAACATTATTATTATATAATGTTTAGAAATCTTAAGAATATTTTTAAAAAATCCAATAAAAATTAAAAGCAACTAATTATATTTAGACACAGCTAATTATATTTCCTTACTTACAGACCAAGATAAAATACAGTTAAAATATTTTTGATGAATACCCACAAAGCTGAATGTAAATTAAACATTTAAAAATTGTTCAACCCACTTATTGCTCCATTTACATAAAAAATCTAATTAATTTAATTCCAGTTGTTGTCTGTCTGTCTGTACAGGAAAAAACTGGTCACTTACTGGCTGAGCTGTGCAGCACCAGGACAGCGAGAGAGAAGATGGACAGGCAGCTCTCCATTGTCATCAGGACAGAGCGCAGCTGTCTTCACCCCTGAGCCCACAGGGCAACTGAGCTGCTGCTCCGCACCCCAGACCCCCAGTAACAACACAGCCCCCCGCCCCGCCAATCACACACAGCACTGCCTTTTCAGACTGACAGCAGGAACCTCTCACACAGGCGGGATGGCCAATCAGACAGGGCCCTTTCAGTCTTCTCCATATATATCAGAGACACATCACTGTTTCCTCTCCCTGAAGACACTCCCAGCAGCGCGGAGGAGAGGAGAGACAGGAGCAGCTCTGTGTCTCACTGGAGGAAACACAGATACAGATACAGACAGCAGGGCTGCAGGTGCTACAGGGGCAGGAAGAGATCAGATATTAAACAAAAAAAAATCTTTGCAGTTCTAGACAAGTATTATAATTGAAAATCAGTATCAAGATAATCAATTATGTATATATGGTCCTGTAATTCTTGCTGTCTGTATCAGGAAGTGTCTAGAACGTGGTTCTGTCTTGCTGTCTGTGTCAGGCAGTGTCCAGTGACTGGTGTCCTGAATATGGTCCTGTCTTGCTGTCTGTGTCAGGCAGTGTCCAATGACTGGTGTCCTGCAGTGACTCACAGAGTTGTTGTGTCTCCAGACAGTAATGTCTTCTGGTCATGGTCAAGGGCAGTGTGAGGAGAGCCTGTGCTCAAGGTGGCAGTGAGGTCACTCAGGTCAGCACAGGAATACAGAGACAAGGTGGACTGAATAAGAACTGGCTGTCCTGTGACTGTGATCAATAATTTAAATGAAAAAGAAAGAAAAGCCCAGCAGTGATTGTCCCTTATGTACTGAGCCTGGTGGACAGCAGCTCTTCCAGTTTAGTCCCTCAGACCCTGTGTCTGTCTCTGTTCAGCTACAATCCACACAGATGTTCCAACCCCTCCAGCTGTGGCCCCAGTGTCTCTCTGTGTGGAGCTGACTGCATGACTGAGACTCTCTAACAGCACAGTGGAGCTGAACTGATACTGATACACTGATACACCACCAGTCTGAACAGTGTGAGGGCACAGCTCACATCCTCTTCCTTATTATTATAGGTAGTAGTAGCAGTAGTATCAGTGGCAGCAGCAGTTGTGGTAGCAGTAGTAGTATTAGCAGTTATGCTGTATTTAAACTCTCCTGTTCAATATAGCAGAGTTCTTGTGTTACAGCTTCACCATAATAGCTGCAGCAGCAGGAGCCGCAGAGCAGGAGTCAGTTTCAAATTTGAAAAAGCAACAAAATAATGAAATAAAAAAAGTTCAGTCCTTGTTAATACAGTGGTGATTTAAGGCAGAGCTGTACTGGAGCTACAGGTCAGGCTCTGCAGTGAGACTGTGGTTTGTGCTCCTCCGAGCTCTTCCAGCACAGGAAGCCAGGCTGTACTGTGAGGCTGTGGGTGTCAGTGTGATGAGGCAGCTGAGAGCTGAGCTGTACAGAGAGACACACAGGGAGTCCAGTGTTCAGAGCTCCAGTGCTGCACAGGGAGACACAGGGGAGCCCAGTGTTCAGAGCTCTAGTGCTGCACAGGGAGACACAGGAGAGTCCAGTGTTCAGAGCTCTACAGGGTGACAGGTCCTCTCCCCACACAGCTCTCTCATGGTGTCTCTCAGGGCTGAACAGGAGGGGCTGTTCCTGTCAGAATGGAGGCTGACTCTCAGAGCTCCAGTGTCAGTATGAGGAGAAGCTCTCAGACCTGACTGCTGCCAGAGCCTCTGAGCCTGAGTGGCCATGAGCACTGAGCTCCTCAGCAGCTGAGAAAAGCCTCCTGTCTCCTGTGGTCACAGTGTGGTTGAACACCTGCACTGTCTTCCTGCTCTTTCTCCTCTCTCTCCCCCATCCTGTCTCTCTCGCTGTGTGTGCTCTTATCTGTCCATCTCTCTCTCCTCTTCTCTCACTCTGACAGTCTGTGCAGAGTATCTGAAGGGGATGTTACATTGCTAGGCAAAGGAAAAGACTTCTCAGAGGCAGAATAAAACAAAAATATTTTCTCCTCTCAGTCAGATTCACAGCTCAGACTCACACACAGAGCTCTGAGTCCCTCAGTACTTTACCCAAACTCCTCCCTCCTGAACAGACAGAAGCTCATCTCCATCCTTCTCTTTATCCCGACAATTCAGAACCAGAGGACATTCAGACAATCAGTGCTGCTCCATGAATAATATCAGACAGAACAGCCTGGACTCAGGTCACATCTCCCCCTTTTCTCCTTCCTCACAGCCTCTTAGTGTCAGAAGTGTTTTACTGAAAATTGAGCAATATGTGTTTATCTATTATTATTATTTTTACTGATTTAATGAACAGCAGTATTGCCACTCTTATAAATGTAATATGATTAGCAGCAGCAGCAGCAGCAGCAGCAGCAGACTGATGGTCTTGTCTACAATAGTGACCAGTTGACCAGTCTGTAGCTCTGAGCAGTGGGACTCAGATCACACAGAAGACCTGTATGTGTGTTATTCCACACCAGCCCTGGGATACAGCGTCTCCCACAGGTCTCTCACGGAGAGTCCTATAAATATACAGTTAAACAGAGTCTGATAACAGTTATACAGTTAATTAAATCATCAAACTGGCTGAGGAACTGAGAGCTCGAGTGGAAATAAAACCAGGAGATGCTCTTCAACCTCCAGGATCAGGAGTCTGATCCTCCTGGCTTCTGTTCTGTGGAGATTCGTGTAAAACGCTTAAAAACGCTAATTACAGGGACTTGTGCCCTTTCTCTTCTGCTCTACGGGAGTATGCTATACAACGCATTAGTCTGCGAAGTAAACTATTTTTTTTGTTTCATAAATGTTATTCCTCGGTTTGTCGCTTTCCATTTCCAGCTGTTATAAATCGCCTTTATTTTTGGAGATGTTATATGTGTATGAAAAGCCTCCCGGTCTCCGGACAGGAGTCTCCTCCAGCGGAGACGCGCTCTGCTCTGTCAGAAAGAGCGCTGTGACGTCACATTCACCTGCCAGAGCGCCGGGATCAGAGAGCGAGACCGCGGGAGGCGCGCGGAGCGCACGGAGGAGACTTATTGATCACTTATCTATCGACAACCAATTAATTCAACTGAAGAACCGTAGAATAATCGATTAACTTCACGGATTGGTGAGTACTAATTCTTTTCCCGTTTTGACCCTGTTTTAAATATCTAGAAAACAGTCAATACAGCCTGTATCGATCAATTACAATAGCGCCTTTAGTGTTAATAATGTTCAATCCGAAATTAAATAATTATTATTCAAATGATTGTTTAGGAATTGTATAGTAGAGCTTAAAAATTATATTCCAAGTTGATAAATTCTTAAAAACTATATTCCAAGTTGATAAATTTGTGTAAGTAAAGCTTAAATGTATTTTTCCACTGTTTACAAATCATAAGAATGGTAACCACGGCGACAGGCGCCAAGTCACTGTGCACTGCTAGGTGTCTCGCCTTCGTCACAAAGAGCGGTGTGACGTCACGGATAGCAACTAATACTAATATTGTCTTCATGTTAATATTAGTGTGAGTACAATCAGTAGTTTTAACATTAATGCTAGTGTTCATGTGAGTATTAATGATGATAGTGCTACTGATTGTTTTAATGCTAGTATTCCTGTTAATATTAGTGATAATTATATAGATAAGGTTAGATTATTTACACTAGTAGTCATGTTAGTTTTATTGATAGCATTACTGTTATTATTAGTATTATAAGTGTAGTAGTATTTTGTGTCAGTGTTGGTGATGATGATAGTGTAAGTCTTAGTGATAGTGTTACTGTTGCGATATAATTGGTATTTGTATTAGTGTTATTTATAGTGTATTTGTAGTTATGAGCGTATGTGTTTGTGAGTGTGTGGTGTTTGTGAGGAGTGTGTGGTGTCTGTCAGTGTGTGAATTTGTGTTTGTGAGTGTGTGGATGTGTGTCTATAAGTATTCGTAGTGTCTATGTGTGTGTCTGTGAGTCTGTGTGTGAGTGTTTGGATGTGTCTGTCAGTGTGTGATAATGTGTGTGAGTGTGTGGGTGTATATCTGTCAGTGTGTGTGAGTGTGTGTTTAGGTGGGCTTGGGCTCCACTGGTGTGTCTGACAGAAGTGACCCATCAACAGGTGTTGAGGTCCAGAGCTGTTTGCGAATGGAATCACTTTCTAGAGTCCAGACCCACATCCACAGATCTGTGAGTGCCCTGTTTTTATCACTATTACTAGTATTGACAGCAGCAGTAGTAGCAGGAGTATTATAATAATAATAATAATAATAATAATAATAATAATAATAATAAACTTTATTTTATATAGCGCCTTTAAAGGTGGCTTCTCAAAGCGCTTTACAGGATGACAATAACAATAAATAAGAAGACTACAACAATAAATAAGAAGATTTCACAAGATAGGACACAATTATAATTACAACAATACAACAATAACAATAGAGGAGACCGTGGAAGGTGGTATTAAGAAGAGCAGAGGGGTGAAGAATGGAACCAGTTAAGTAAAGGCTTTTCTGAAGAAGAAGGTTTTGAGTCTGGATTTGAAGTAGTTTAGAGAAGGTGACTCTCTGATATCCTTGGGCAAAGAGTTCCAGAGCTTGGGGGCATAGCAGGAGAAGGCCCTGTCGCCCATACAATGTAGACGGGCTTGGGGGACAGTAAGGAGGGCAGAATTTGAAGAGCGGAGGTTGCGAGGTGGGGAGTAGGGCGATAAAAGTTCAGACAGGTATTGAGGTGCCAGGCCATGTAAAGCCTTATAGGTGAGCATGAGGATTTTAAAGTCTATGCGGAATTTGACCGGAAGCCAGTGCAAGGACTCCAGGACAGGAGTAATGTGAACACTTGCACTAGACCTGGTCAGGATATTAGTATCAGAATAAGTATTAGAATCTGAAGTCATGGTGGTAGTAGTAGTAACAGTAGTAGTATTAGCAGCAGAAGCAGTAACAACAGTGGCAGTTGGATTATCCAAGCAGTTACTTCAGAAACTACGGTTTTACACATTTATACTCTACTTTTCTATGCATGATTTGTAAAGTGCCTTGATGCTCTGGATTAATTAAATTAAATTAATTTTTATATAGCGCCTTTCACAATAACTAGGTTGCCCCATGGCGCTTAACAAAGGAAGTGACTGTACAGTGGATATAAAAAGTCTACACACCCTTATTGAAATTGCAGGTTTTTGTGATGTTAACCCAGAAATCAAGATAAATCATGTCAGATGTCTTTTCATCCTTAATGTGACCTTGCAACCAACAAAATTCAAGAGAAAAATTTTGGAAAAATAATTGAAACTAATAAACCTACAACACCCTGGTTGCATAAGTGTGAACCCCCCCAACTAATACTTTGTGGAAGATCCTTTTGCATTTATTACAGCAGTAAGTGTTTCTGAATAAGTCTCCATGAGCTTTGCACACCTGGACTTTGCAATTTACTCTGTAGACAAGCAAATCTGTTCAAGGAAGAAACCCAGTTTAGTGAACTACTGGTGAATTCAGCACAGCTTTTGTCATCGCTTGTCAGGTTGGCTGAGTGGTCTAAGGTGTCAGACTTGAGAACTGATGTCTTTCATCTTGGTTGGGTGTTCTGGTCTCCGAATGGAAACATGGGATTAAATCCCACTTCTGACAGCTACTTTTTTTTATTTTTTGTGCATTGTTCCTGTCTTATTGTGATGACAATGACAATAGGAGGAAAACAGAGAAACCGCTTATCAAGAACATGATGGGCAGGAAAATGCTTCGTCAATACTTAAATGTGATTAGCAGAAAGGAACTTTTAGATGGGCTCCGATTTCTGCCTTAAGAACATTTTGAGCTGTCTGTAAGTAAAGAAAGATTTCCGGTAAGGCATGCATTCAAAAGTCAAAGACCGAAATATAAAAGCAGCAACACTGCGATTTGTGAGTGTTCTGTAGTGTTAAGATCCACAGGTTTCCATGCTTCTTGGATTTCTTAGCCCAAGAAGTGATTCCTGTTTCATTTTCTATTCACCAGCTCGATTTGCATTACGCTCCTCAAACCTCAAAACCGAATAACAAACGCTAATCAAAGTTGTACAAGGGCTACACTACTTTGCCCCATCTAAATACCATAATGTGAAATTAAGAAAAAGCAGTATTTTGACAAAGTGCGGTCTTCAAACAGTAAACGCTCATGTGTTTATACTTACTCGTGAGCAGATCACCCTCGATTTAGGAAAGCCTTTGCTTGCCCCTTGCTTTCACAGCGATATCTGAATCGAGCCCCAAAGTGGTAAGAAAGCTGAATTACACAAAGCTCATAAGACATCGGGTTGTCACTGTACCCTACCACGTCTTGCTTGCACTGTCCTACTAAAAAAATAGAGGGATCAGAAAGGACACAAACAAACCTTGAATCCACAATTCTGAACTTAAGGGTCACCAGCTCTACCGACTGCACCTCTCTTGCTCCTCTACTACAACAGTAATATTTCTAGCGTTGGTTGAACATGGTATAGTAGGCTGACAGCTGAAACACATGGCTCACAACCAGTGACAGTATCATCATCAGATATCGCTGCGGCATATTGGTTTGGAAGCAGGAGTAAATATCCCATGGAAACATGTATGCCTCCATTAACATTGTATAGTAGGTGGACATCTTGGCTATGAGGGTTCAAACCCTGTCCGTGCTTCTTCATTCTGCACCACGTTTCTTTATCTAGGTCTTCAAATTACTTGGCAAAACATTGGTTCTTGTTACTCTTTCTCTTAAGCGGAAGATTGGTAGTTCAAGCCCACCTAGAGGAGCACGTCTTGTGATTCCCATGTAAGCATAATATCTGCTCAAACTGGATTATTGTTCTCAGTGACACCTAAAACATCTTGTTATTTGCAAGAATTGCAAATATTGTGCTCGTTTAAAGCTACAAGAAGTAATCAATTTAGTACTTAAGTGAATATGATCTGGAATGCTCAATAACGACCAACATCAGCAGCTTCCAAGAAATTAATTTGAATTTCATACTCACCTTGCATTCTCAGCTATCATACTTCAAAATTACAGTGCAGATTTGGTGGAGAACTTCACAAGCATTATTAGGTTTGGACTGTACGATTGTATTTTAATATCTCTGTATATGTACCTTCATTTTAATATACATGTAACCATAAATGCTGTTTAGTATATTGTACTTTTGTTGTACTTTTTAAAACATTTTACCTGAGGACGCAAGGGGACTGTTATATCTTGTGATACATGCAAGACATCTGTAAAAGAAGGTGAAATTTTAATAAAATTGGTGATTAAAAGAAAACCACAACTTGTATGATATTATCCCTCGATATCGAAGATCAATTGAAGGATTTGAAGAAACTATCAAAGAAACAACAGCAATAGCAGATGTTTGGGTTTTGAACCAATGATTACACCTCAATAATCAATTCGTCCTCAAAAAAAGAAGAGACAGGCATGTTTTGAGCCTCATAATGATCCTCTTCTGGATCCACAAGAAACGTGTTTTGGATGTATTTATAACTTCCATCGAAGAGAGATCTCATCAGTTGCATGCAATTGAAACTTTCGACTTTTTGGATGGTATTGAAAATATTTTAAAAAAATAAAATAAACAATTTTCCAAAGAAGATCTCATGAAGTATTGCCAGGATCTATTCTTAGCGTTTGGTAGTGATAACACTGCTGATATTGATGGAGTAGAAACGTACGAGTGGAGTAGAAACGTACGATGCGTTGACAGGATTGCTGAAGCGAGAAGTCCTAGAATGCCGCCTATAAATGAGCTAGGATTCATACCAAGAAATACTTTTTGTTTTCCACCCAGAAGGCTGCTATTGCATTACACATCTTGTGAACATTACCAGTTTTGGTAGCTTCTAGGCGTGATTTTCCAAAACCGAAACTAATAATGGTTGGATGGCACAGTTGTTAGTATGTTTTTTGTTTTGTTTCTTTTTCATAAATACAACAGTAGTACCTGATGTCTCAGTGGCTTTCAAAATTAAATTATGCATGCAAACCTGTGAACTAGAAAGAAAACTAAGATATCCATCCATTATATTCCATAATATCCATGAAATATATGGCGCTGAAATATGTGTGACGCAGTGGTGGCCTGACACGGTGAGGTGCCCTGGCAGCTGTATGATGCAGTGGTGGCCTGGCACGGTGAGGTGCGCTGGCAGCTGTGTGATGCAGTGGTGGCCTGGCACGGTGAGGTGCGCTGGCAGCTGTGTGACGCAGTGGTGGCCTGGCACGGTGAAGTGCGCTGGCAGCTGTGTGGTGTGACGCAGTGGTGGCCTGGCACGGTGAGGTGCCCTGGCAGCTGTATGATGCAGTGGTGGCCTGGCACGGTGAGGTGCGCTTGCAGCTATGTGACGCAGTGGTGGCCTGGCACGGTG
Organism: Lepisosteus oculatus; assembly: GCF_040954835.1. Classification (NCBI taxonomy): domain Eukaryota; kingdom Metazoa; phylum Chordata; class Actinopteri; order Semionotiformes; family Lepisosteidae; genus Lepisosteus; species Lepisosteus oculatus. Next base: position 22,825,497 of record NC_090709.1, on the reverse strand, counting down.
AGGTGCGCTGGCAGCTGTGTGATGCAGTGGTGGTCGGGTATGTAGAGGTGCACTGGCAGCTGTGTGTTGTGACGCAGTGGTGGCCTGGCACGGTGAGGTGCGCTGGCAGCTGTGTGATTCAGTGGTGGCCTGGCACGGTGAGGTGCGCTGACAGCTGTGTGGTTTGGTGCAGTGGTGGCCTGGCACGGTGAAGTGCGCTGGCAGCTGTGTGATGCAGTGGTGGCCTGGCACGGTGAAGTGCGCTGGCAGGTGGGTGATGCAGTGGTGGCCTGGCACCGTGAGGTGCGCTGGCAGCTGTGTGGTGTGACGCAGTGGTGGCCTGGCACGGTGAAGTGCGCTGGCAGGTGGGTGATGCAGTGGTGGCCTGGCACCGTGAGGTGCGCTGGCAGCTGTGTGGTGTGACGCAGTGGTGGCCTGGCACGGTGAAGTGCGCTGGCAGCTGTGTGGTGTGACACAGTGGTGGCCTGGCATGGTGAAGTGCGCTGGCAGCTGTGTGGTGTGACGCAGTGGTGGCCTGGCACGGTGAAGTGCGCTGGCAGCTGTGTGATGTGACGCAGTGGTGGCCTGGTACGGTGAGGTGCGCAGTTCATTAACCCTTGTATGTGCTGTCCGCGCCCAAAATGCAATTTAAAAAAAATCAAAAACCGTGCTCAAATGCAATTTTCAAAGTGCAATGAAATACAATATTGTTGTTGCTGCTGTTCTGGTTGTTTTTATCCCGTAAAGCGTTTTGAGAATCCACCTTTAAAGGCGATATATGTTGTAGAACCGCTGATTCTTATGGAATGTGTTCCGCAGGAGATTCAAATTTTTATTTATTTTTTAATTGCGTATCTAAAGAAATCTCAGTATAACTTTGTTCATGAACAAACAGTGACATGTTACATTATCATTGTTTTTTTTAACAAGGCTCGCCAGCTAATGTGAATCGAAACCTGTCTTGCTAGCTTTTAAAGTCGTGCATGTGTAAACGACAATTGAAATAGAGAAAAAAAGACCTGACTGACAAGCCGATACATACTCTTAGAGTTTGATTAATAGGGAATATAATACAAAAATACAGTAAGGGACTTAAAAGTTAAAGGAGATGCTTCATATTGCTTGACTAATTTTAAAAACTAAGTTATAAATGCAGACGCTCCCTCGGTGCGCTGCTCTGGTGCGTCGGCTCTTACACAGTGCCTGTCTGCCGTAAGCGTTACAATATACATACCCAACACTGCTTGTACCCATCTGTCATGCAAATAAAACACCTTGAATTGAATTGAATTGAATTGAGGGGAGAAGGGGGGAATACTAAAGCCAATACTGGCTCAATGGGCTTTGACGTGCTAATGCGTTGGTTTAACAGTCCGGGTGTGGCAGGCTTCCAATGTCAACTCGATTGGAAGACAATGAACGTATTTTAGCCCTAAATGAATTAATAGCAAACATGGTTTACATAAAATACATTTTTCCAAGAAAGTTTATAATAATACGATCTATAGTTGAAATCTGAGCCTACTTTAAAAATAAAGGAAAAACATTTTCAGAGAGCAATCACGCTGTGTTTATGTAGAAAAAGCGATTAGGTTTATGAGCAATCTATTTACCTATTCGCTTATAACGCTATATAAAATAAAGTTTATTTAGAGATGAATGATCAGTGTCGCAGTTTAAATAATGGGAGTCAGGAAACTAACACACAGCGCCACCGGATTTAATAACGCAATAAAAACGCTATAAAATAATGTGACTAGGCACAGAAAACGTTTACAGCACGGTACAATAATAAATACTGACCATGACTTTAGAAGCATAAATTACCTTACACTCAATTTAAACACAAGCTGTCTTTCTGTATGAACATCTAAGCTGGTTCATACAGAAAATGTAGAAATGCATTAGCCTGATTATGATTAAAAAACACATAATTAAACACGCGTTTGCGATTTAAATCAGAACACGATTTAAATCAGTATAAATGTTTATATTGTAACGCATACTGTCCAGCCTCCATTTCTCTATAAAAATTTACTCTGTTGCACACACACACACACAATAGAAGCAGGAACCGCTGTCAGAAGGGAAGATATGTTCAAAATATCGCAAATATCGATCATGTTGCGATATTTTGAAATATAAAAGTCAATTGATTGTCCATAATATCGCTATTCTATTTTTTCGAAGAAATGTTTATTAAAAGAAAAGTCCAGCACCAGCTGGATTCGAACACACAACCTGCCAGTTGGTAGTCACACACCTAGACCAGTAGGCTAAAAGACAGCTTGCATGAACAGGCAGGCGAAACAGCCCTACACAGCCCTGTCGCAGCACACGAATACCATTATTAAATTCTTTACATACACGATTCCCTATTATATTAGCAGAAAAGCTTAAAACTACCACTTTTTCACACGCTATTTCACATGCCAGTTAAATACTTCGATGCTTAAAATCGTTAGGGAGAAATGGAATACCGGTGTGTATTTTTCCTTTAAAGTGCCGATTCCTGGAATCTGACGGGCTGACACCCCTCTGAAGTGGTTCCATAAAATCTGGTATACGGAAAAGAAAGCGTTGATAAATACAAGTGTCTTTTAATACACTCTTTGCTGTGCTCTTGAGGATCCTTGTGATATTTTAAGCTCTAGTTGAATGATAGGTGTCGCATTTTAAATTATTTTCGTAGTTAGAAATTATGAAACGCCCTGTTAAAAGCAAGGAAGTTTTTATGCCCGTTGAAGTAAAACAAAATGCCTGACAAAGTATGGCTTGGACAGATTCCAAGTGCTTGTACAAATGTGCTAAAGAAATTATACTTTGAGTATACAGCTTGTCCAAAGTCATCCATTATTAATACTAATAGTAATATCTTCAGTAAAGGCTTTGATGCATAAATATTTCTGATAAAGGTAGGTTGTGTACTTTTGTCCAACTGAGCAATCTTGCTTTCATAAAATATACCAACATTTTAATGACTGATGATTAACATGCTGTAATACACAGTTCAAAATTAAAGGCTCAAATGCTGTACATGAGAGGTTAAGCTCCCCCTGGCGGTTTTACAAGGCGACGCCGGATAGTTAACCACGTGACACACGTTAACTGCGTGATACCGCGTGATACTGCGACACGTCCACCGGGGTTTGCCGCGAAATACCTCACCCATTTTGAATGGCTGCATCTGTATCTTTGCTTTCTAAAAGTGTGCCCGAGATGACCGTTAAGTCTAAACGGTAATCGCAGACGTCACTTTGAGCACTTGGTGTTTTATAGTACAAATCATCACACGCTGCTCTACATGGGCGTGTCTTCAATATCGTTGAGAACCAAACCTTTTGCTTTCCGAGGCAAATGAATCAGTGAAACGAAAATCAAACACATGTACACACTCGCGTCCTAGCGTGAAAGAAAAATCTACACCCACTTTTTAACCCTGAAAATGATTCAGGAAGTACAGCAAAGTTCTAAAACCAGCGAATGCATCTGCATACATAAAATGTCAATTTTTCAAAAGTAAAATCTTCAGCTTTGAAAGATTGTCATCCATATATTTTCGTTTTTCTCTTTTTTTACATAACACGCTTTCGAGAAACAAACTGTCTTGTAATTAAGGCTGCATTAGAAAATGTGTATCTTGGTTTGCTAAGTTAAAATCGGCACATCCCAGTGGGCAAAAGATGTAGAATATACGACTGTCAAACACATACCTTAGATGTGTAAATGTGCTCCGTAACTGGTCTAGAATGAAATTCTAATATACGTATGTTGTGGGAAATCCTTCATCCAAGGAGCAGGACACAGTCTTTGTGGATTCAGTTGTTTTATTGAGCTCAATAATGACATCAACGCGCGTTGGGTCTGCCCCGCAGAACAGACAACACTGGGTTTCCCAGCTCTTATATACAGTGTGATCTCAGGAAGATGTTTTGTTTTACTGCTTCATGTGTATTCGTCTTGCCCTTTTGATATGTAGCATGAGTTGACCAGTTGGTCCTGTCCCGAGTCCTGTCCTTTGATATGTAGCATGAGTAGACCAGTTAAGTCCTGTCCTTTGATGTGTAGCTGTCCTTTGATATGTAGCATGAGTTGATCAGTTAAGTCCTGTCCTTTGATATGTAGCATGAGTTGACCAGTTTGTCCTGTCCCAAGTCCTGTCTTTTGATGTGTAGCTGTCTTTGTTGGAGCTGCTTAAGATATGCTAAGACAGCCGACACATTACACAACGTGCTTGATTTAATACCGTAGTGTCGAATACAGATAAATTATATATATATATTTTCCATCAATAATATATATATAAGTGTTTTATGTTCCACTTCACGTATATCATTATCCGTCAATTAGACATCTATGATTATATGTTTATTATACATAAATGGTTGGAGTTCTATTATACGGATGAATTTAGAGGACTATTATACATATATAGTTAAAGGTATATTATACATCAAAGAAAGATTTTTATAGGTGTAGAAACTAGTAAATAAAGACAATGATTTGTTTTAGAAATTTATTCTTAAAATATACAATTATTCACACCTGAAAAATATGTAGTTCAAATTATACATTATATACAATATTGTAATCAACAAATGTCTCATCATCATAAAAAACACAACTAGTAAACTTCAGTTACAAATTCTAGTAACATGGCAATATATATATATAGTAATGACAAACAAACTTATTATATGAACACGCTAATATTTAACTCAAAACCACATTTCGATTCAAATATAAATTTTAAAATTTACAACTTCTTTATTTCCACAAAAATATTATTAATGTAGCACAAACACTACTTTCTAATAAAGACAGAAAGAAACTATTTGTTTTGTGTCTCATAGTGATCCTCCTCTCGATACTAATGAAATGTTTAATATGATCCCTCGAGAAAAAAAAGGAGTCAATTTCCGCCTGGAATGATTGATGCCCCATCAAACATTTTGTAATATCCCTGGAAGTTTATACAGTAGAATCCTGGTTCGTGGCTTAAATTCAAGGTAAACAAGACTAAGGAAACGAGTTGGAAACTTGATGTCGAAGTGGGATTTAAATCATCCGGAACATTTCACTTCATTGGGTAGTATGTGCCTGAGAGCAATCTCTGACATCTCTTCAGTAGCTAAGTTGGTATAGCGGAGGAGTATAGTGGAATCAGAAAGGAATCCTTAGATCGCTGGCTCGATGGAAAGTGCTTTTTGTGTACTTTAACCAAAGCGTTAAAATAGCGAATCTGTTTCATTCAGACATTGATCAAAAGTTCAATAAACGACGAAGTAGAGGTTCCTGTTCCGAATTCAGCCCACGTCTGATTGTCTTGTTTTGGCCAAGATCCGATCTTTGAATTAAGGGACTACTCTGTCTGCTTTGTAATTCAGAAATACATACAAATGTCAAGATTTTTGTAGATATAAAGGTGTTCTCTGTTTTCAAATGATAGGTACTTAATTGGCATAATGATTTGGTATTGATTTTGTATCGTTGTATTATGAAGTTTGTGCTTTCTGTGTTTTTATCGTATTGTGAACTTATTTTTTAAACAAATGCTTACAAAGGCAAACACGACACACATCTGTTTATACCAGCGGTGAATTGTACATTTTTATTAAGTACAAGCTACTGTGCACTTCTGGGAGTATAACAGGTTCGATATAAAGTGGCAAAAATATAAAAGGGGAAAATACCCCACACTGCGTGTAAAGCCCTCGTTGTGACTGTTTTAGATAAAAACGGCGTACTGTGCACGAAATGTTGCAGAAACACAATCTGATATTTTGATACAGGTAGGCCAGTGCTTCCAAAGCATGCAGGTGTAGAACAGGACTTAATGCATTTTTATACAAAAATTTGTATTCTATATTCTGGTCACTTGCAGATTAGAATGGCATATGTTTAGCAATAATATTATTTATGGTACCTGAAAGTTTCAGATTGTTGCACAAAGCTAAGGTATGCGTATACGTGATCTGACGACTGGAATCAATTTCCTGTCGTTAAACTCTGTTTATTTTTAAGTTGAGGCCCAGGATCCAAATTTTCAGTTCTGATTTTTTAAAGTGATATCTTTCCTTCCTGTCGTGGAAGTCACACGATGTGAGCAATTGTTTTTTTTACGTTGCGATCCAAAGAGCCTCAGACGCACAGTCTAACAATAACCAAACCAGAATGGATTCTGCTGGGAGCCGGGCTGAGCTCATTCTCACTCCCTGTGCTGAAAACAGAATTATTTCTTCCCCGAACATCGTCTACAGATCACTTGTGCGCTTTTAACCTTCTCGCAGCTACGGGCGAGACTGACGCTCATGATATGAAGGCACCCACAGGAACACATTCTCTAACTCTCACAATCGCGACAGACTTCGCTTTTTAAAAAAAAAGTAGATATAGCACTGAAAAAAGCATTAGCTTTATCAGTTTTTACATTAATCTATTTTGAATCAAAGTTTGATTTTTTTATTGCATTTTACATTATAATTATAATAATCATTATTGCTTACACTTATATAGCGCTGTTCTGGATACTCCACTCAATGCGCTTTACAGGTAATGGGGACTCCCCTCCACCACCACCATTCTCCTGAATGATCACAGAGAGTCAGGACCTCGGTTTTACGTCTCAGCCGAAGGACGGCACCTATTTACAGTTTAGCGTCCCCGTCATTGTACTGGGGTATTAGGACCCGCATGGACCGCAGGGTGTGCGCCCAGCGACAAAAACCAGATGTGTGTCGGGCTCGGCTGCGAGCAGGACAATGACGTCACGGGGACAAAGTAGAGGAAATCAAAACGGTTCTATAAAAGACCTGTGTCAGCTGTTGGTTTTCACTCTGGACTCTAAATCCTCCGATCTGATTTTAAATCTCTCTAATACCTGAGCTGCAGCTTCTTCCGAGTATTTATTTGTATACTTATTATGTGTAAGTGTATAGATGAAACCTTTCATATATTGTTCAGTTTAAATCAAAATGCTTTACTAATACAAGAGGGAAGTATAGTATGAAGGATGTGACAAATGTATGATTTCTTGGAACAAAACGGTTTTTATTTGCATTCGAAATGAAGCGGAATTTTAGCACGACACACAAACCCTTTGTCTTTTTTAGAGAGTGATTTTTAAACAGACAAAAATGTAGAAAACGTGTTTTTTTAGCCCTGCAATAGCAGGGTCAGTGACGTAATGAATAACGCGTCAGGCCTCGCGTCAGAAAATTATAGGTTCGACTGCCGTCTGGCTTGTTGAGTTTATACCACTTACATTCTTTTATATAAATGAACTGCACCTGAAAGCTATAGAAAACACTTTGGGTAAGTTGTCTGCAGCCTCATGCGAATTTCGACAACTTACCCAAAACACTGTACTGTCTGGAGTTCAGCTCCAGCTCTGAACTCAATTGCAATGAAAAACCATGCGTAACAAAACTGGAGAACAGCTGAACTTGTGCTCAGTTCGGTGATGAGGGTTCAGAACTGCCCTTGTTGTAATTAGCACGAACTGCACAGGCTCTGAATCAGACCATGTCAATTAGTCTGATCAGTATAGGACACGTTAATGTAGAATTATTAATAGGTTTATTAGTTAGTTAGTTCAGGTTTACCCACCTGAACTAATGTAGAATTATTACTTGGTCTGTCTCTTGTTTGTATATAAATGAATGTCTCTGACAACTTAATGTTAGTTTTACGAGTTAGTCAGGCGTTGACATACGCACGAGTATACGAAATGTCTCACTCCTGATTCAACTCATGTTCTATAGGAGATTGGCGATTCCTCCTGTTTCTCGTACAACCATATCAGAACAGAAGCCCGTGTCACCCAGCTGTGATTCAAGATCGACTTGCATCTTTATCCCTTTTTTGTTCGTGATCATTATTTTCTTTAGTTATGATCAATATTGAACTTTTTCGAAATGAAATGACAATAATCAAACATGCAGGCAGATTTTTGAAAAGTATTCGGAATTGACAGGGTGCCCCTTTGGAACAGTCGTTAGAAAATGTGAGAAAATGAAAGTTATGTAAGCTCTCACACAAAGCATTGAAGATTGGAATCTGAGTGTAAAAAAGCTACCCGTCTCCCAATGATAGGCAGGGATACACACCATGACTCGAATAGACTCAGCGAACTTTAACACCTATGATATTACGAGTGCTTTGCACGTGTCGAATTTCAAGAAGGAACTACTACAACAGTTGTGGACATAATTCATTACCACCGGCAAAGTCCAATGCCGGCAACTTCTGAGAAAATAATGTTCACTCATGGAATTTGGTCTTTGAACGGCTGGCGGGAAAATTCATTTATACTCCTGTTGCACCCTCAGTTGAAACATGTTAAAATAACAACGCAGATTTGTTGGAGAACCTGACAAGAATTATTGGGTTAGCACTGTATATATTCTGGTATATTTACTTTAATTTTAATATAAATGTCAACATGCATGCTGTATAATCTATTGTAATTTTAAAATATGTTAGCTGAGGATGCGAGGGGGGCTATTATACCTTGTGAAACACGCAAGGAACTGTAAAAAAGGCTGGTATTTGAATAAAATTGGCGATCACAAGAAAACCACAATTTATGTGGTATTATCATCAATATCCTTCAAAATCTATGTTCAAATGAAGGATTTAAAGAAACTATGAAAAAAGCAACAGTAATAGCAGAAGATTTTGATTTTTGCTCTTCAAGTCAGTAGATCGACATAGAGTTGCACCCCTACAAACAGCACAAAGGATGAAACCCACCTCTTTCGTTATTGCTGTTTGTGCCAGTGAAAGTAGCATTTGTGCTATTGAAAGCATCTCAGAAGATGAAGGTGCAGTCACTTCCACATGTCATGATATCATTAGATCCAACGACAAGAGCTGAAGCCCCCGGCATTTTCCAAGCCAGCAATGTGAGTAAGATGGACATGGAGGAAGGTAGCGTGGCCGAGCGGTCTAAGGCGCTGGATTTAGGCTCCAGTCTCTCTGGGGGCGTTGGTTTGAATCACTGCTGCCAAATGTTAGTGTTTTAAGACCTGCAATATGATCAGTAAAAGCGCTTTTTGTTAGGCTGCAGGAGGTGTTTAGAGATAGACTTTCTAAAAGACAGGCTTAACATCAAGGCAGAAAAAATATTTTGTTTTCTCAACAGAAATTCTCTTTGGCACGTTCAGCTTTATGTAGGGAACAACATCTGCCGGTTCACTTTTGAGGCAGTGCACATGATAGTGTACCGGCAAGTACATTTAATATTGGCTGTGGTGGTGAGCTGCTTTTGTCTGTGAAACTTTTAATTTTTCACGCCGAATCGTTGGCAGGGGTAAAGCTTATTAAATCTTTGAACATAGCGCTCCATCAGAAATACTTTGTTCATGGTCAAAAGAGATCAGAGGATTAACTTCATGAATTCACATAGCATACCTTACAGGAAAGATTTAAAAGGGGAATTGATTGTGCTTCCTGATGTTGTTCCTGTCGTTTCTTTGGATACAAAGGTGAATGTTCTTTGACGTTCTGCTAGAGTATCCACTGGGTGGGCTTTATCAATTAGCTCGGATAGGTCATCAGTGCTCCGTCTCCGGAAAATAATCAGCACTGTCGATCACGAGTTTACAGATTTCTCCAAATAACAACTATACATTTAAACCCAGTGGTTAGCATTCCTTCAATCCAATAGTTTTACTCTGGGTAAAAAGCAGCGCAATCTACAGATAGATGATATTCAAATATTTCAACGTTCTTATTGGATTACCTGTATGGAGATATCGCTCAGAATTTCTAATATGATTTTGAGTTCAGTTTTGCTTTACTACTTTCAGAGTCTTTTATTGACCTTGCTGAAGCAGAGAAGTGACATAATCACAAATGCGATCTACCTGTGCTGCTGTTTTTGGTTAATAATGATTAAAAAAACAGCTCCTTGCATTAAGAGCAAGAGCAACCAACACACTCTCTGGTTGTGTTTGGTATTTTCCGGGATGCTCTTCCTCAGCTGCAAAGTTATTTGGCGAGCAAAGACCTCTGAGAAGGAGTCTGAATCCGTCAACAACACAGGAATTCTAAGATCGCACTGCCGTCTTGTGTACAGAGATCTGCTTTTTCCTTATAGAGTTTTTTGGTATTTAAGAACACGTATCCTACCTTGAATGCTAGTTTCAAAAGATATGTTACCGGATCACAGATTTTCTTGAAAAGATTTGGGGATGCACTTACCGGGATTCAAACCCGGCTCGATTATTTAGAAGGCACCTATACCACCAACGCACTTCTGAGAAACACCGGCACATTTCCGCAATCCTCCCTCTCACCTACAAAGTTATGAAGAGACAGACGTCCAATGAAAACTAATTTGATTCACTCAAGGCTCCGCTCTTTTATTGTGATGTCATTTTAATTAATGTTAGCTGTGATAAGGTGTTGTTTCTGTCTCTTAAAGTTTAAGTCTGCTCCTTTCTTCCTGGTTTAGAAATAACATGTTTCATGATTGTTTACAAACAGCACTATCAATTATTTGTCCAGCTCTAACGCCTGTGTGCGTTGACAAGGCATCTCCAAAGGACATATTAAATAACATGATCCTTCCTGTTACCATTCCTGTGGTTGGAGCGTTGTTTCGCCCTTTTTCGTTCTGCTACAATATTTGCAGACAGGACTTTATCACTCGAGTTGTACAAAACAAGTCGGTCCATGAAAAATGTACTGCTGTTGTTCTATGCGTAGTTTAATCAAGGTAGTCGAGTGAGGAGGTAAAAAAGCACTCCCTGTCGATAAATCAATCATCGTCGCCCATGTGACTGGATATAAAAATAACGGATTCATTTTAACCATTCTCTGGAAGCTTCGATGCGGTTATTTTTCCTTCCTTATTTCTTCATTCCTATGAATTTACTCTGTAGTAGAGGAATCACAAAAGTGGGAAACTGCAGGCATCCTTCGTTAGTGGTGGATTGTGTTCAGAGAGCATCAGCACATCTCAGTTCTGTTAATAAGTCTGTTGGGGATATACCTCAGTGGTAGAGCGCATGCTTCGCATGTATGAGGTCCCGGCATCTCCAGGTGTTTTATATTTCTGTGCTCACATTGCAGTCTTCTGTTGAATGTGAACTCTTTGCTCATGTTCATAGAGAGCCAAGTTCACACAATTAAACTCAGGCACACTCGAAGTGCTACGGTGTTGCTCTGCTGTTTTAAATGTACCTCTAAAGCATTTAGTTCTGTTAACTACCAAATGATTTGAACTAATTTTATGTCATATTCAGGAAATCCAGAGGTCTTCAGACGTGTCGTGGCTGTTGAAGAAGACACCTTTTGAATCTCACCCGGGATTTCTTGAGAGATCATTCAGTGAGCGAGTCCTCCCTCTGGACTCCACACTGAGCTGAAAACTGCGCGAATTCCATTGTACAACCGAGAAAAAAACTGATGGACCAAACAACGACATTTGATGATTACAAGAAATTCAAGAAACACGACAGTCCGAACACAGGTTTGAATCCCGAACGCTTAATTTAAAAGACAAAGCGAAGGATACGACCTGTAAACTCTCTTCGTGTTTTACAGTTTATGATATAAAAAAATCTTACTTTCAGAATAATTTCTTGCTGCTGATAGACTATTTATTGAATTTTAACAAAATGTTTTTTTAATTTTTAACAAAAAAGTGTGCACACTTATAAAACCAAGGCATTGAAAGTTTTTTTAATTGTTGTTCCAAAAAATGTTCCATTTGTTTTCGTTCTTAATGTTGTTGATTAAAAGATCTTATTAAATGCAAAAAAATCTGAATGTGAAAAAAGGTCAAAATGCTATTGAAAAAATCAGTAATGTGAGGAAAGATGAATTGTGGGAGCCCCTTACCTCCCGATGTCATGCTGTATTTCTCACTCATTCTACTGGGAGTGGTGCCGTCGCTTCTGGATAAAGTCTGTCAGTAGACATTCCAGACGGGTCAGGTACTGTATGACTGTGCTTTGGCACAAGAAGAGACATGTGACTTGCGAGTATCACGACAGTGTGATTCACTGTGCAGAGCCTGGCTAGCTCAGTTGGTAAAGCATCAGACTTTTAATCCAAGGGTCCAGGGTTCAAGTCCCTGTTCGGGCGTTTGTGTTTTCCTTAAGTGTATTGTGAATTTAATTATAAATCGTATTTTATCTTCCACTCTTCTAGCTGTACTGTCGATATTTTAAAAGTTAATCACTTGTATTTTCTTTAGTGTCTCCTTTCACAAACCGAAAATGTTCAAGACTATTTTGTCACCACACTCCACGTAGATAATCACAGGAAAAGAAAATGAAACGCAGTGAGGAGCTCACACAGTGAGTACTCTTGAATACAACAAGAGGAAAGGCACACTGTACATCTGCGGAACATCACATCCGAGTTTACAGTGACGGCTTCTATTTCCACTGATGAATGAGACAGATTCATGAGGAGATCCTACGCACAACTAAGCGAACACATCGCTATTTCGGTCTGATGTAGAGGCTCCATTTGTGTCAGCAGTACTATAAATGTTAGTCTTATACACTTTCAGGGGCTGCATCTGTAGCGCTTCATCTAAGAAGACTGTTTTACTTTACCACACGGTTACATTCACCCACCCAATTTATTCTCAGAATACCCAATGGCTCAATAACCCTGTTTTCCCCTGGGAATCACCAGTGTACAGTCCCATTCCATTCAAAAATATAACAAATATATTAAATTAAATTAAATTAAATCTGTGTAACACAGAGCTGAAACTGTTTTTTGGGATGGCTGAGTGGTTAAGGTGTTGGTCTTAAGCCCAATAAGCAAATGTCTATGTGGGTTCAATCCCTGCTCCTATAAATTGCTTTTGAAGTGACAGAACACTTTGAAGATTTACACTCTATTAAAATACGTATTTACTAAATTTCAGTTCTCTTCACTCCCTGGGATAACTGAACTCTCACTATCACATACTTAAGGCTTTACATGCATTAGCTGTGATACAGCTCCTAATAAAGACAAAATGAAACTGTATCAATAATAAATGACATGTTTTAAACAAACGTGTATTGATAAACTTCATTATTAATAAAAGTGGTGTGACCGGAAAGCAAATTAAATATTACAATGATATTCCAAGCAACTGATGTGTGCCGGAACCAAATGTCATCCACTGTGGGCTTTGTAAATTGTTTAAAAATTGTAAGTGAAGTTGAGATAATTAACAATTTGTTGAATCCTGCAGTTACAGATTAAAATGTGAGAAGATTTTCTCTGGGTTTATCTCTGTCCGAATGCCTGATGTGAATATGCTGAACGCAGTGTCTTTGATTTATGTACTCAAACAACCAAAGAATCCCATTCTTGTCATCCTATGGTTTGTCAAACGTGATTTTTTCAAAGTGGGTGCGATTTCATTTAGTCTTTCGCTCTTGTACTAGAGCAGTAATGTTTCTAGACGCGCATGAGCATGGTATAGCAGGCTGACAGCAGGAACACGTGGCCCACAAGCAGTGACAGTATCAGAGGTGTCTGCAGTATGTTGGTTTGTGAGCAGCGATAAAATAAAATGCCGAGGAAGCAGGTGTGCCTGCATTAATAAAGCTCCATCGACCGGAAAAAGTAACAGAAGAACCAACCTAAATCCAACAGAAAGTTTCTGCAGCTGAAATCACAGGCAAAACTGCTGCAGGCTTGAACTCACAACCTCAGCATGACTTCACTATGTACTGCTATATAAGTACGATGCACTGACCAACTGTGCCACTGGAGCTGCAAAACAAGCTTGTTACATGTCTTAGATGTATTTATTGGAAGGTTGCAGAAATCATAAATCACTGATTTCATTATCTGCATGTTTAATATCCAGGAGAGAGAACTCCTTCAGGTTCTACAGCTCATAAGTGCACTTTAAGAAATCTGCTTTTGTGAGATGGATCTCCGAGGTGCAGCTTTTTTCTTATTACTAAAGATACCTCTACATTGTAAACTATTTGAAGACCTAGAAAAAGGAACATGGCGTTAGTTGAAATAAGCACTGAATGGGTTAAAACCCAGGCTCTTTGAATTGCTAAAGTGATGCCTTGAGGAGAATAAATCAACATACTGTATTCACACAGGTCACTTGGCCACGGACAAGAACGATCAGCTACCACCACTATTATTATCATTATTATTATTATTCAACCATTTGGGGAACAATACAGTTGAACAATCCCACTGTTCTTATGGCAAGAAAAATAACATGAGACCACTGTAAGAGGACGAGTGTTGTAATTGTTTGAACAATTTATTTCTTTTTTTCCCTCTTATGGGCGACCCTGTGGTATTTCTTTTTCTCTTCGTTGTTGTGCACGGGCTAGTTCTGCAGCGATATTTGCCGCAGAAATTTCTGCGCAGCTCCGTATTAAATCTGTTCTCAACTGCAACGGACAGAAGACGACTCCAGTAGATAGCTGTGTAGTTCTGTAGGACCACACACGACACAGTGATAGCGCGGCTCTTAATGGACTGGTACACAGACCACATGAGAGGCAAGCAAAACGCTTTTAAAATTCCAAAGTCTCACCAAGTCAGAGGAACAGCAATGAACTGAAAAGATCTGTTACAGACATCTATGTCAACCTCTTTAGAGCTATAAATGCCATTTTTTTTAATTTATTTGTAGATTAACACTCCCAAGTAACAGCACTTTACAGTATATTAATGTTAATTCCGCTGGTGGACATTAGCTGGTGTTTTTTGTAACAATTTGTTTGCTCTGCTGTAAGGAATAATAATAATAACATCACTTTATTAACCCTTTACAATTTATTGCATTAGGAATGATCTTTTTGCATACCCCAGCTTGCTCTCCATGAGACACACAGATAAGGAGAGAGCCTGGGGTCAGAGCACAGGATCTGCCATTGTATGGTGCCCTGGAGCAGGTTAAGGGCCTTGCTCAGGAGCCCAGTGGAGTAGGATTCCTCTGCTGGCAGAGGGATTTGAACGAGCAACCTTCCAACCACAGGCGCAGATCCTTAGCCACAGAGCCACTGCTCCACCCCAAGTATATAAAGTAAAGTATAGTAAAGAATATACAGTATATATAGCACGCAAACTTAAATGTTCAAAGTTTTCAGGCTCTTTAGCATTTTCCTTCACATATGGAAAAAGTTCGATGTGTTCTTGTCACATTTCTCCAAGTAGATAATCTACACAAGAGCGCATGTAACAGTACAGGACATACAGTGAGGAATTCGCACAGCTTTCGGCTCAGTGCAGAGTCCAGAGGGAGGAATCGCTCGCTGAATGATTTCTCAGGAAATCTTGGTTGAGATTCAACAGGTGCTTCTTCAACAGCTACGACAAGTTGGAAGACTCATCGAAGTCTGAAGAGATCAGCCTCTGTGACAGAGTGTCCAGTGACACTAACTAACTGTCCTACTGTTCTCTGCTAATGTAGAGGGTGAATGTTGATTTAGGTGAATGTAAGGTTTCTTTCTTGTAAAATATTTTCGAGCATATTTTTGCTGCTGAAAATTAATCTTGTGCATTTGAATAAATTCTGATATTGTCACCTAATTCTATACATTGTTTCATCAGACTAGAACATTTAGAGGAGCTCAATTGCATTAATTAATTGCATAGTGATATTATTTCTTGCCGTTTAAATACTTCAGTCAAAACTGTAGAGAAGTTGCTCCTGTTTTCACCATTATAAGAACTGTGATGCACCAGTATTATTTACTCTCATAAGAGTATTGTAATTGTATTGTTCTGTTCCGTTACAGCCTTGAGTGACACAAATTTTCTCCTTTACTGCACTACACTTCTCCAGAGGCCAGTTCAGCACACAAGGATCCTCAGTCAAACAAACACTGCAATCATTTTATAAATGCCATTTCTCATCCTTTCTCTTAGTGTTGGTGCTACTATTGTATGCAAAGGAGGCGACTTGACAATGAAAGGTGTAATCATCTTAAAGAGAGTCTTCATGAAGGTGTGTGTCGGCAAGCTCTCCTCTGGAAATTGACCGGGCTTGTGAAGAAACCAATCTCATTCAACAACCATACAAATTGCACAGCTTAAGGCACATGAAGCACAATTCGTGGGCTAATTGACACAAAACAATGTCACTTCACATTATCCACAAAGCTGTTTTGCTTGTTGACCACCTCTTCCTACATTACAGTGAGCACATACTGTATATTTCAGTATCTTTTATTTACCTTACTATTTTACTGTCCCTTTCACCCATGTGGAGATGTATCCACAGCCAAAACCCAGTGTTTTGCCCTACGTTTGTGCCACAGTTTTACAATCGGTGTAGGAGCCTGCCTTACAGAGGTCCAGTGGCACAGTTGGTCAGTGTGTGGTATGCATGTAGCTGTGCACAGTGGAGTTATAATGAGGTTGTGTGTTCAAACCTTCCCTGGAACATTAAGTCTTTTGAACGTTTTCCACCCATAAAACGTTCATTCGCCGTAGTAGTTTCACTGTGACTTTGCAGGTAAAATATTCTTAATGAGAATAATATTTCATATGCGATAAATAACTGAACTAGAAAATATTGGAGAGAAATGGCTAGTCACACTATTTGCAGCAGGCACTCAGACAGAGAAATGTCCTGTCATTAAAGAAAATTCATGAAGAAGAGGAGTGACATCATTGCAAAGGCGATATTTTCTGATGTCTGTCTTGGTTAATAATCATTTGCGTGGGAATGACTTCTGTCATTATTACTAATACTGATAAAAACAGAGAACTCACAGCTCTCTGGAAGTTGGCCTGGACTCTAGAAAGTGTTTTTATTTGCAAGCGGCTCTGGAACTCAACACCTGTTGATTGGTCACTTCTGTCAGACACATCAGTGGAACCCAAGCCCACCTACACACACATTCACACACACTGACAGATATACTGTACACCTAAACTCTGTAGGAAAACCGGCTCAGGGACGCCAAATATGTAATCATAGTGGCTCTCTGAAGGCACCAGTTCTGTAGGGTTTGGGCATTTACTGAGACAATTATTAATTGTAGCAGTAAATCACAAAGTTGATTCTTTTGATGGCTTTAGAATCCAACCATGCGACATAACTCAAACAACGCGCACACACAGGTACTAATACACGAGGATACATTTATTAATACATAGAATATGCATGTAAACCTAACAGATCTTATCGAGAGGGTTATCAGAATACAAAAGGTATATATTCAATCAGTTACAAAGAGTTACACATATCAAGAGGACATACGTTCAGTATATCATTCATTAAGATCGTTTCATAAATGAACTTGGTTATAACTTCTACATTAGATACTCAAAACAAGTACATAACTCTTAGGAATTAAATTGATATCAACTGGTTGGGATAACAATTGAATTCTCGAGCTGTAATGCAGTGAAGTTGAATACTCATCCAATCTTTGGGGATTCAGATCTCCTGCGGGCACAAAGAAATAGTTGCAGGCTGTTGCTGTCCAATCCGCGCTCTCTGGCTGCGTGCCAGGCTGTGCTGTGCGGCTTGCGACGGTGCGCTGCTGATGCTCACTGTTGGCTTTAACTAGCAAAGTTTGTGCACAGGAGAAAAGATGACTGTGGGTCCCAGCAAGTCAGGAAGAGGACCGGTTTGTTCCTGATGAAGAGCTAGTTCTGAATAGTGATTCAGCTGTCCACAGTTCCGACCTGTTCACGAGGCCTGCTGCTGGTTACTCTCTGGCAACCTCCACTCTAGACTCTTAGAACAAAGAAAAGTTCTGGCACTCGGACACACTGGCCGTTCCGTGGTTGTCCGGGCTGAGTCTCAGGATGGTCAGGAGGTGCGCTGCGAGAATGTCCTGCCCTTGGGAGCCTTCTGCTCCTGGGCCGTCCTGCCCTGGAATTCTCTTTTGAATTCCCTTTAGAACAGTCCACAGAATCCTCTCCAGAATCTTACTGAATCTTACTGAATCTGAATCTCACAGGCTTTCTGTGTTGCCTGTTTTTTACCTGGAGGAACTTCAGCTCATTGATTGGCTGAAAGTCCCATGGGCATCAGAGTCCCACATGGGTTACTCGGCCCTACCAGTCCCTGATTGGTTGATCAAGGTGAGATATGAGTCACTTACTCCTGACACTTAGGAATGCAGTCCAGATGTCCAACTGGCACTCCCTAGACAGATAGGCACCAATGGATGACCATTGATCATGATAGCCAGGCTTAGCTAAGTGCATCCCCCTTTGGGAGCTGTCCTAAGAAACCTTAAATCAGCCTGCATGAATAGTTTCTCTGTGGCTGCACCACAGAGATGAACAGAGAAATTGGGCCTCATTTAGGAAGCTCAGAAACACTTAATTCTGCCTCATTAATAAGCCTCGCCGCTACAACTCTCACACACATTTACACTCACAGACACATCACACATTTATACACACAATCAGACACTCACACACTCACATATATACACTCACAGACTCACAGATACACAAATAGACACTATATACGCACATAGACACCTACATACACTCTTAGGTACAGACACACTATAACTAACACTAATGCAGATACTGCTAATATTACAACAGTAACACAATCACCAAAACTTACACTATCATTGTTACTAACACTGACAAAAACTACTACTAGACTAATAATACTTATAATAACAGTAATATTCTCATTAAAACTAACATGATGATGATGAGTGTTAATACTCTGACACTAACACTGTAAGTATCACTAATATTACATAAATACTAGCATTAAAACTAAAACTATCAGTAATGCTATCAGCTTTAATACTCACATAGACACTACACACACTGACAGACATGCCCACACATACACTTACAAATATAAAACTACACACTGACAGACACCACACACTCACGGACACAAACCATACACACACATTCTCAGGCATGCATTCACAGAAACAAATAGACACTATGCATACTCATAGACACACACTTATAGACACCAAACACTCAGAGACCCCACACACTCACACACTAACAGACACAACAAGCTCACAGACACATACCTACACACTCACAGACACACAGCCCACACACACAGACACCACACACTTCCAGAAACGCACCCACACATGCACAGATACCACAAACTCACTTACCTACAGATACACTATAACACAAATATAAATACTACTAATACTACAACAGTAACACTATAATTAGAATTAATATTAACATGAATATGAACATTAAAACTAAAACAATCAGTAGTGCCACTGTCATTAATACTCACATGAACACTAGCATTAAAACTTCCAGTTGTAATCTCACTAATATTAACATGAAGACACTGATATTAGTATTAGTTGCTGCTCGTGACGTCACACCACTCTCTGTGACAAATTCGAGACACTTAGACGCGTGCAGTGACGAGGCGCCTGTCACCGTGGTTACCATTCTTATGATTTATAAACACTGGAAAAATGCATTTAAACTGTTACTTACATACATTTATGAACTTGAAATATCATTTTCTAGCTCTAGGATACAGTTACCTAAATAATAATATGAATAATAATTGTGTAATTTCGGATTGAATATTATTAGCCCTAAACGCACTATGGTAATTGGTCGATACAGTCTTTATTAACTGTTTTCTAGATACTTAAACAGGGTCAAGAAAAGAATCAGTACTCACCAATCGTGAAGTTAATCGATTTTTCTACGGTTCTTCAGTTGAAATAATTGGTTGTCGATAGATAAGTGATCAATAACTCTTCTCCGTGCGCTCCGTGCGCCTCCCGCGCTCTTTCTCTCTCTGATCCCGGTGCTCTGGCTGGTGTCTGTGACGTCACAGCGCTTATTCTGACAGAGCAGAGTGCGTCTCTGCTGCTTTTGTGTGTCTTTTTCATGAATGCCAGAGGTACTCGAAATGTTGCAAAAAGAAAAGCGGTTTTTTTTGTGTTTTGTAAAAAAGTGAGTGCTGATTTTTATTTTATACAGGAAACGCATGCATGTTGAAACACTATTTAAATTCTATAAATAACTGAGAAATAATAAATCAAGGAAAACATGATATATGTAAAAATACAATTTGATCACATAATTTACTTCATTACCTCTGGTGGTTATATGTTTTTTTTTCTGTTTTATGTTATATGTTTTTATCTCTTATACATGTTTCTTAATCTTCTGGTTGTAGTTAAATTTGTAAATTCTATACATTTAATAAAAAAAGTTTTAAAAAATAGTGCATCTCTGCTGGAGGAGACTCCTGGTTTTCATACAAATATAACATCTCCAAAAAACTAAACCGGGCTGTGAAGAGAGGCGATTTATAACAGTTGGAGAAGGAGAGCGACAAACCGAGGAATGAAAATCATTAAACAGAAAAAAAATAGTTTACTTCACAGATTAATGCGTTACAAAGCGTACCCGTGTGGAGCAGTAGAGAACGAGCACAAGTCCCTGAAATAAGCGCTTTTAAGGGTTTTACACGAATCTTCAGAGTAAAAGAGCCACGAGGATCAGACTCCTGATCCTGGAGGTGTATACTGGTTTTAATTCCACCAAGCTCTCACTTCTATAGGTAGTCTGATGATTTCACTTAACTTTATAACTGTAACAAGACTTCATCTAATTGTACATTTATAAGACTGTCTGTGAGACACTTGTGAGAGCACCTGAATCCCAGGGCTGGTGTGGAATCACACACAGACAGATCTTCTTCTGTGTGATCCGAGTCCCACTGCTTAGAGCTACAGACTGGTCAACTGCTCACTATTTTAGTCAGGACCATCGGCCTTTGGCTACTAATAATCAATATACTGATCAGAGTGTCAATACTGGTGTTTATTACATAAATACAAAAATAATTCCACACTCACTTGTGTTATAAAACACTTAAAAAACATGTTATGTTTAATAGCTAAAACACAAACCAACCTCTTCAGTGGTTGAATCTAAATTACAGAAGCCAATGCTGCCATCAAGGAAAAAAAATCTTGAGTTATGTAGTTTTGAGACTAAATATCTGACTTTCAGTTTGAAGCGGTACAATGGATTCCAGATTACATTCGTTCTTAATTCATATATATGAGTCTGATAATGGTTAAAACTGTGTTTACATGAGGTACAAACGGTAACATTTTCATTGCGAGAAGAAAGTCAGTCCGTGCGCATTTCTCAGCGTGCACATTGTCAGGAACACTAAGCCCACAGTGCCAGCACACCTTTCGATAGTCTGTAGGTACTGCCATTGCAAATGTAACAGGTTTTGCTATCTCGCAATTAGGAGATAATTTTGTATTTCTTAATTAGGAGAATTCTGGATTTTTTTCCTTGGTGGCAACAATGCACTTCCGCAATAAATCATAGACTCTGCTTTCAAAATAGCTGCACCAGGCACTTGGACACAGATAAACATAGGGATTTAAAATTCAGGAATATGAATGGTCAATTGCTTACAGTTGGGTTTTTTACGTTTCGTATTTAGCGATTTGTATATCAATCTTTTAACAATTCATTAAAATGCTAACTATATATATATAAAATAAAAACAACAGCACCGTTAAATGCTGGGGAGACGGGTAGTTTTTTTTTTACAATCAGATGCCAATCTCTAATGCTGTGTGTGAGAGCTTACGTAACTTTCCTTTTCTCACATTTTCTAACGACTATTCCTAAGGTGCACCCTATCAACTCCTAATACTTTTTAAAAGTCTGCCTGCATGTTTGATTATTGTCATTTTATTTAGAAAAAGTTCAATATTGATCATAACTAAAGAAAATTATGATTAAGAATAAAAATGATTGTATGAGAAGCAGGAGGAATCGCTTCTCTCCTATGGAGCATGAGCTGAATCAGGAGTGAGACATTTCGTATGCTTGTGTATATGTTAACGCATGACCTACATCGTAAAACTGAATTAAAAGCTAACATTAAGTTGTCAGAGACATTCATTTATATACAAACAAGAGACAGACAAAGTAATAATTCTACATTTACTTATCCTACACTGATCAGACGAATTGAAATGTATGGAAGCCCGTTTCCTTGCTATGGTATCTCAGAATTCCGACAGCTGGCAAGGCCTGGGTTCGAGCCAATGCAGTGAGACATGAACTAGGGTGGGAGCGGCGAAGGCACAAGCCCTAGAACCCGAATCCGTTACAATAACAAAAGGACAGACAATGAAATATGGGCTATTTCGAAGTCGCAAATGTGAGATATAAAGTCAGAATTCTGAGTTTTTAAGTCACAATTCTGAGATACCATAGCGCGTTTTTTTTACTCCCTGGCGGAAACGGGCTTCCATAGGTTCTCAGTGCTGCGAAGCAAAACCAATCTCCGAAAAATCAGACAATTATTATCAGATCATGTCAAAAGCTGATCAGTATTTCTTTACTGGGACGCAAAGAAATGCTTGTATTACACATTTTAATGTGACATGCAATTACACGTGAAAAATAGTAAAATTATTTTCATTGCGGTACATGTTGATAGAACACCTAATTGAACAATAAATTCATCTGAGCCAAATCTACACGTGTGGGTGATTTAATTCTGTCTAAATTGCGTGGAACTCCTCCGCTGAGGTCGGATACACACGGGAAAGTGTTCAGGCGGCTTCACGGAGTCCCGCCTCAGACTGGAAGCAGGTTCTAATTAGACGCTGAGAACAATCCGGGTCTCTGTGTGTAATTGATTGTGGTGATTGAGCGGTAATGTGACCAGGTGTGTGGTAGCAGGTCCTGCTATTATAAAAACCTAGTCACCGCATTCACACTTTATGCTCTCTTGCTTCAACACAGTTTGGTGGTTTACTTGTCTTACTTCTGTAGCAGTTTAGCGGGACATCAATTTGGCAATGCGCTCGTTTCTCTTTGTGCTGTGCCTGTGCGCAGGGGCTGGGCTCCCCGCACTGATCTCAGCCGGCCGGCTGGCTGGGACTCTCGGGAATTAGCGGTCCAGGCCGACTTCCCGGCTCTTGAAGACACAGCCCAGTCCTTAGTCATGGAAGAAAACAGAGAAGAGGTCGGAGTGGCCTCTGTAGTTCATCAACGATCCAGTCAGGCAGTACTCCTCTGTTAAGCGCCGTTTGTTCACATCGATTGGCTTTTTTTTTGCATTCATTCGTGCAAGTAGTAAAAGCAGACGCCCCTATTCTGCCATGACCCGGATTCGAACCGGGGTTGTTGCGGCCACAACGCAAAGTACTGACCACGATACAATCACGGCAAGTTACAGAGACACACACAGCTCTGACCTTTTCCGCCCCTGAATAGGATGGGTGAATTGAATAGTATTCAATTCACATCGAATATCACTGGCGAAGCTCAGCGCTTGGCCACTGGGCACGGTTTCACACCGTTTCCGTAGTATACTGTTTATCACGTTCGCCACACACGCGAAAGGTCCCCGGTTCGAAACAGATCGTCTTCTTTTGTCGCCACGCACACTGTTTGGGGATTCGCCTAGTGCTGTGATCGAACAGACCCACTGACCTCTTAGTGTGGCGGGATCTGCACAGTGCATGTCGCAGCGCTTCTTGCTTTCACTTCAATGCGCATCCTTATGTCGAGTCGTGTGCCGTGCAGCTGCTCTGAAAGCGAGAGCAAGGAAAAGGTGTATGGCGCTGTGAAAGGAAACAGAGAAGTGAAAGCCAGTCCTTTCTCTAAGGAGGTAGAAGAAGAGCGACTCCCCATCAGGGAATTGAACCCCAGTCTCCTGCGTGATAGGCGGGGATACTCACCACTATACTAACGAGGAAGACATCACTTTTTTGACCACTGGCATCGTGTCCTGACCCACCGTGCTGGAAGCCGACGCGTGCTGTGATTCCTTTACAGAGCAGAGATGACAACCGAGGAGCCAAGAGATCATTTCACCATTTGGCAGCAATACAGCATTTCGAAAACACAAACGACCAACTCGGAATGACTTGTTTTTAACGCTTTTCAAAGCTATCTTTGTGCAAGACGATTGCGCCACCTAGCAGATACAAATGGGTTGTGGCATGAAAATGCAAGCGATGTTTATTTTTTGACGGGATAGGTGCGAATGGAGAACATCCTTGTTCGTCAGTCTCTGTAGCGCAATCGGCGAGTGCGTTCTGCTGTTAACTGTAAGGTTGGTGATTCACACCCACCCAGGGATGCTCTCCTTAATGTTGTCAATGTAAACACTGTCTCCGCTAAAGCCGAAACCTTAACTCTCTTTATATTTGCAGAAAATGCTAGTCTTTTGCTCGTGTCCAACAACAACACTTGAGACCGGGGAAGTCCAATAGTGATCAACACCGCAACTCCCCAGAAAACCATATTCACCCATGGAAAAGTATCTTTGAATGGCTGGCGGGAGATATCATTTATACTCCTGTTGCGTCCTCTGCTAAAATCGTTTAGAAATACAACGCGGAATTGTTTGAGGACTTGACAA
This sequence comes from Lepisosteus oculatus, assembly GCF_040954835.1. Lineage (NCBI taxonomy): Eukaryota > Metazoa > Chordata > Actinopteri > Semionotiformes > Lepisosteidae > Lepisosteus > Lepisosteus oculatus. The sequence goes on along the minus strand of NC_090709.1, from coordinate 22,801,166 downwards.
GCATTGTTACGTCAGCACTGTGAAGTTGGATGTTGATATTTTGATATATTTACCTTAATTTTAACATAAATATAAACATAAATGCTGTACAATCTATGCTGTACAATCAAACACAGTTATATTTTGAGTCTCATGCTGGTCGTTGTATAGATCCAAAAGAAAATTTTAAAGCTGATACATTTTCGATTGGAATTTGCATCTAGCTGCAATCGGTATCTTTTACTTTATGTATGGTAGTGGAAATATTTTTTTAAAATGTTTTCTAAAGAAGATCTCATGAAGTATTGCCAGGACCTGCCTTTAGCGCTCAGTAGCGATAACACTGTTGATATAGATGGAGAAGAACTGTAAGATGAATTGATGATCTAAGATAAAATAGCTCTAACACCCCTCCTGTAACAGTGTTTGTATTCATAGCAAGTAATATTCTTTTTCAAACCAGAACGTTGCTTTTGCATTAAGTGTTATGTAACCATTAGCGGTTTCGGTAGCTTCTGAAGAGCGCACTTTTCCAAACTGAAGCCTATAAGAACATTATTCAAGATGCACCATGGCCCAGAATCGTTCATCAGGACTAGGATTAACATCAATTGAAAGTACTCCAAAATAAAAGATTTGACAGAAAAATTAAAAGTGTAGGCAAGTATTAAAACAACACCATAACTTCTTGACTTCCAATCTCTTTCCTGGTTCAGGCCATGTAAAATGACATAATCAGTGGAGTCATGCCGAGGTTGTGAGTTTAAGCCTCACCTGGAGCAGCCTGGTTTTCTGTCTTGACAGGTAAACTGTGGTTTGTGTTATTTGCTAAATAGAGAGGATTCTGTGCTAATTGTTCTCCTCCTGGGAGAGGTCAAGATGAGAAGTTCACGAGGCTAGTGGTAAATATCCTGTCCAGGAATATCGGGGCTGTAGGGGGTCAAATCTATAGATGTAGAGAAGACATAAGTGGAGATGGTGTGTCTGCTATCTGTGTGAGAGCTGGGCAGGAAAATAATCTGTGGTCTGGGAAGAAGAGACCCTCGTTGGAAGAGTGGCGCTCCTCACAGGAGAGAATGAAAAATTAATCTTTTTCAGGGACGCTGATTTTTCTCTTTGGGAAAATTAAAAGCACGTTTAGCACGTGACTTCGTGGCACAACGGTTGCGCGTCTGACTCCAGATTAGAAGCTTGCACGTTCAAATCACGTCGAGGTCAGCTCATTTGTCTGCAGGTTCTGCTGGTACCAAACCTGGAAATTACACCACGCAGTTGAATTTTATCTGTACACCACATAGGTAATCTGAACGAAGTAACAGCGCAGTACAGAACACCCAGTCAGGAGCTTATGCAGCGAATCATCTTGAACACGACAAGAGAAAAGGCACACTGCACATCCGCGAAACATCACGTCCTGCTTTAGAGACAGTAACATCAGAGAACGGAAGCTTCAGACCTCGTTTTTATTACAGGTTCAAGCAAACCTGAAAGTTAGGGAGTGTTTGGTCACTTTTGTTTAAAAAAGTGTCTGAAGCCTGTAATTATAATTTGTCCTTTTTTAATTGTGGTTGAAATCCACTCCCATGTACCAGGACCTACAGTATGTTCATGACTAAACGTTTGTTTAAATGACTAACGCTATTGGACATTAGCTGGTGTTTTTTGTAACGATTTGCTATTTCATGCAGGAAAGAAAGGAGACCAGACCCAACGTTTGCTTTCAGGTGCGGTCTATTTACATAACGGACATCTATTTCTGGGGAGCCTGATTTAAATCACACAACCCCGGTAGAAGTCGAATCGACAATCTTATAAACCGAAATCAGACGCGTTACCCATTAAACAACTAGGCTGTCACATAACTGCATTGCGCTTTGGTGAGTTCAGCGCCGCTACTAGTAATACCCCACCCCCATCTACAATTTCTAAGTGAGAAACGTGTTTTCTACATTTTTATCAGTTTTAAAAAATCATCACTTTTAAACAGACAAAGCGTTTATGTGTCGCTCTGAATTTCTAATTGATTTAGAATTAAAAGAAAATAGCGTTTTGTTCCACAACGGCGTGAAATGATCACGTCTTTCACTCTACTTCTCTCTAGTAGTAAAGCAGACCTTGCTAGGTGAGCATTTGCTCCGGTAAATTAGGTCACTTTTCATGTTAACTCACTTCTTCTAAACACAACATTTCCTGGTGCACGTTTTCTCCATGAAAAAATACATTTTCCCTTACATGATTACTCGTTTTTTTTTCATCAAAGTGTACAGAAAGTAGAAAGAAAGGAAAAATGTCGTAAATGAACTCTGTTGCCCATGGGAGATGTCAAGCGCATTGGACATGAAAAGTGCCCGATAAAAGCCATTTCTGTACGTTTCTCTTAGTGTTGGGGCCCCTATTGAATGTAAAGGAGGCAACATGCTCAGCCAGCCGACTCAGCGCTTACTGGACGCAGGTGTCTCAGAGCGGTGTGTCCAAGCGACAGTAAAAGAGGAGAATTCTGCTGGCGCCGTGGCTTAGTTGGTTAAAGCACCTGTCTAGTTAACGGGAAATCCTGGCTCCAAATCCCAGCAGTCCATCGCCTGTGTTGCACTAGACACCCTGTAGATAATCAAAAGATAATTGAGCTCCTTGGTAATGAAATTGGCGGATAAAAGCCATTTCACATCCTTTCTCAACTTGCTCAGCGAGCAGGCTCACCGCACACCGAACACAGATATGACAGAGCAGTGTGTCCAAGTGGCTGTAAAAGGCAGTACTTTGCTGGCGCCGTGACTTAGTTGGTTAAAGCGCCTGCCTAGTGAACAGGAGATCCTGGGTTCAAATCCCAGCGGTGCCTTTCTTCCTGTCTTCGCCCACCGTTTATTGTTACAGACAATATGCTTCTGCATTATGTTTAAATGAAGTGTTCATTTCGTTTTTGGCACAACTTGTTTTTCAAGAAATCCACACATTGCGAAAGATAAAATGCTCATCTTTCTTAGGAATGAGTAGAAACCGAAACTTCTGATCCGTAATCAGACACGTTATCCATTGTGCCATTGGCATTTGCATCGCATTCCCATGCAGCACCACATTGAGTTCAGAGCCGCTACTAGTAATACTGTACATCGCCCCGGTCAACATTTTCTCAACTAGATTCATGTGTTTTGTACGTGTGTCTAATTACTACGTCTTTCATTATGTCTGGTCTAAAATAATGTATCTTTAAAACAGACAAAGGGTTTATGAGTCTACCTGAAATTTACACGCGAAGAAGATATCGCGTTTAAAAAGAATACAAAGATGCCGGCGATAGAAACCGGAGCGTCTTAAGTGCGCGCTATCACTGAACTAAACTCCCGATCGGTAAGTTTGTCGGCGGGTTTTTAATTGTGTTAGGAAGAGCAAACAGTCAACAGTGTACATTTTAAAGGTCTAAGCAAAACAATCAGACTTGAGGATTATTCAGAACAGGAGCCTCTACTTCTTTGTATACTGAGCTTTCGGGTGAACATCAAAGTGAAAGACAAATTCGCAATTTTCACTTTTTGATTAAGGAACAAGAAAACACCATTCTTTGAACTGGATTCAAACCAGGGAACTTAAGAAATACTCGCTACTTTTTCTACAGTCTTAAGAGCTAGCAACTGAGCTATCGAGAGGTCGGAAAATAAACGTTTTGTCACACGCGTAACCCGATGTAGTGTAGTGTTCCTCTTTATTTAAATCCCAGTTCGATATCAAAATACTGACTCCCATAGTCTCGTTTAGTAGAAGAAATGGACCAGGCTTCTACTCTATAAACGTCCAGAGTTCTTATAAAACATTTGAAGGGACATCAGTGCAGGCAGAAATTGACTCTTTTTCTAGTGGGATCAGGATCACATAAAACCTTTCTTTTGGAGTGAGAAGAGGATCATGGTGACACTCAAAACATACTTGCCTTTGCTTCTTTCGAGGACGAATGGATTATTGAGCTGCAAACATCGGAACATCGGATCAAATCTCTCCCTTACTGCAGTTGCTTCTTTGAGAGTTTCTTCAAATCTTTCAACTGAACGTCAATATCGAGGGATATTGACGGTAAAATCTTACGGATTTTGGTTTTCTTTTGATCGAAATCGTATTAAAATTCGAGCCTCTTTCACAGTTGTATAATACTTTCCCCTGCGTCCTCAGATAAAAATTCTAAATACCACAAAGTTACAATATATGGAATAGCATTTATTTTTAAATGTATTTTACAATTTGCATTTATTTAGAGCTACATTTAGTGATAGGTAAAGATAACATTGCTAATATTGATGGAGTAGAAATGTAAGATGAATTTATGAGCTAAAAGTCTTAAAACGCCTCCTGTAACAGCTAAGGACTCATAGCAAGATTTTTTTTCTAATCCAAACTTTGCTATTGCATTGCGCATTATGTAAACACGACCAGTTCCTGTTTCTGGTGAGTGCATTTTTTCCAAACTAAAATTAACAAGAACATTTTTCAAGATGCGCCATGTCCCAAAACCGTTCATCAGGACTGCTATTAATATCAGGTGAAAGCAGCACAAAACATAAATTTAGCCTAAATATTAAGAGACTATTGTCTGTCAGCTACTGCTTTAAGCCATGTTCAGCCAACGATAGAAATGTAGTGCTCTACTACAGTAGCAACAGACCGCAAACCCGATTTAGGAACAGAACACAAGTCAAAGGCTCAAACCGACAAGAGTGGGATTCGAACCCAAGCGTGCGGAGCCCAATGGATAAACAATCTCCGCCAAAACTATTCAGATACATCAGGATCGTACCTGAACGTGACTGGACTTTATTGGATTTTAGGAAATTTATTTCAGCGTGGTTATTTTTTCTGCCTGTGATTTCGGAAAGAAAGACCCAGTATTTGTTCACCGAAATATTCCGTGAGTTTGTTGTGGTTTGAGAGGAGTTTATGAAGGTAATAAAGGAGGGAGAACACGCGAATTGTATAACCGCTGAACCCGGACACACAGCGTCTCCAGCCTGTGTTGGAGATCTTCCTGCTTTAGTTAAGGTTATTGGAATCGGCGGTTACTTTGGGGGTATAGCGCTTTTATCTCTCTTCTCTGGCTAAACACTATCTACTGTAAAGTATAGAAATAGACAAAAAAGTTAAAATACTTCAGTAATGCCGAGCAGATAGGAAGGTTTAGTAAAATGTTCTGTAAATCAGTTTCCCTCGATTTCCGAACTCTCTGTTCGTGCTCTGATATAATCTCTCTGCTCCTGCCGCTGTCACTGGGAGAGTGACTGCATTCCGTAGGGCTACAGGTTGATTTCGCAATACCACATTTAATTAAAGCTGATAAAGTTTCCATTTATTTTACACGTATTATAACGTCCCTCAAAGAGAGATTTTATCAGTTACATGCAATCGATATTTTTGGCTTTTTGTATGGGACCAGAAATATTAAAAAAGAAGATCTCATGAAGTATTGACAGAATCTACCTTTACCGCTCAGTAGCAATAACATTGCCAATATTCATGGAGTAAAAATGTAAGATGAACTGACAGCTTTATCTGAGCTAAAATAGTCCTAAACGCACCCTGTAACTGTGTTAGTATTCATAGCAAGAAATACTCATTTTCACCCCCAAACGTTGTTGGATTACGCATGTGAACTTTACTGGTTTCGGTAGCTTCTGGTGAATGTAGTTTTTCCAAACTGAAACCTATTAATAGAATTAGAAAGTAGCAATTATCCACGTTTGTGATTATGTCACTTCTCTACTACAACAGCATCGATAAAAGACCCTCTGAAAGCAGTGAAGCTCCTCAGTGTCAGAATTGTGAGAACATTTTATAATCCGGAGTGAGGGCCACAGCAAAACAGCAGAAATTGCAATCACTATTTGCCAATGTATTCTCTCATGCCATGTTCAGAGGGTGATATTTAAAAAATGGTACAGTAAAATTTCCTGAAGTCCAGGATTTTGATAGTCCCTCATATCTCAGTGTCAGAATTTTGAGATGTTTTTATAACCAGCTGGTAGGTTCATAGCAAAAAAGCAGAAAGTGCAATCACACTTTGCTCATTCTCGGATAACCATATATTTTCAAATGCCATGTTCTTAATGTCCCATTTAATACTGCTATATTAACATGTCTTGTAAAATGCAAGTATAGGAGACTTTTAATGATCAGAAGGCAAGGTTGTGGTAAATATGCAAAAAGTGCCAGTGAATTCACTGCCTTTGTTTTATTTACTCATTTTCTAACATGCCAGTTTGTGTTATTGTGAGTTTTGAAAATTGGTTTTCAATTTTCTGAAATGTGTTTCATACAAAAATGCAATCTGCAATCACTTTTTACTAACATATTCCACTTTTCTGAGGATATGTACAGTAATCCATCCAAATTAGTACATTTAAAAAAGACTATAAAGAGCCATCTACAGGCAAAAGGCGGCATAATATTACATCAGCAGCATTTAAGGTGGAATGAAAAACGCAAATAAGAAGCTGGCAAACAAGAAGCCAACTTCAGCCTTGTAAATGTTTACACATCACATCATATGCAATCTTGACATTAAACAATCTTGGTTCCCTTAAGAGGAAAGCTGTCTTACACTGATCGCATTCCTTATTAGGAGACCAAGGTTGTGAAGACAATCTATCATTTCTGTTCCTCCAAGGCATCAGGAAAATTATTACGCTAAAGTTGGAAAACACACTCCGAATGGCCCGTATGTTTGATTTCCGCAATCCATTTAGGCTACAATAGCCAACTTGGCACTTCTCCAGCAAAGATAGAGAAGAAACTCAGTTTAGTGAACTACTGGTGTATTCAGCACACCTTTCTCCAGCACCCATCAGGATGACCGAGTGGTCTAAGGCACTAGATTTAAGGACTTGTGTCTTTCCAGCTTGCTTGGGTGTTCTGGTCTTTGAATGGAGGTGGAAAATGGAAAATGAGATCCTGAAGTGGAGATTGCAGCTGTGGGAGAAGGAGTTGGGAGCAGGAGATCGGGGACAGACAGATCGTGTTGGACACGCTTCCCTGTGAAGTCACTGCAGAAATAAAAGAAATGGACACGAAACTGAAGCTGTCAGGTCAGTAGGGTGACTTATATGAAGTCAATGCCTGAGTGTTTATAAACAGTGTCTTTAACTGCTTGGTGAGAATATAATGAAGAGATGCAGAATGAAGTGGGAAAGACGTGTTTGATATAGCAACGGAATTATCAAAGTGATTATCGTTAAAAACACAATTTATTTATGCATTATATATTTGTTTATAGTACATAGTTTAGGATGAGTTGTGTTTAAAACATTTCCAGGCAGCAGGGTGGCGCAGTGGTTATTGTTGCTTACTCAAAGCACTGGGGCGCTGGATCTGTAGCTTTTTATCATCCTAGGAAGAGAATATTCCAGGATCAGTTCTTACCATTACTCCGTTTCTAATAAATTTGTAAATAGCATAGCCGAATAAGAGGATGAACCTTTGTATTCTCCCGTGTCAAGTTCTGATTCTGAGAAATGGGGCTGCTATCAATGAGAAGGAGAGAAGGATTCTTGGCATCTCTACCATATTATTTATTCATTCCCAGGACCCTGGCTACATCACAACAGTAGCTGTAATACTGATTGATAATACTTATTATGTTTAATTATGATTGAGAACAAGAAGACATGTTGGAAGAGAAGGGGTCGGTATCTCTCTTGTTGCGGGAACTGAACTGTCTGCGATAGAAACATGGGGGATTGATAATATTACTAATTATATATAATATACATCCAAAAGACTACAGAAACTAAAATTATCCTGCAGCTAGGATCACACCTTCCCCTTTCTCGTAACGACAGACTACTGTTCTTCTAAATTCTCTCTATTCATTGTAGGTTTCATTTTACACTTCTCTTCACCTATCCTGACTTCACACATCCTGATTGGCCTCTTTCTGGCCCCTGCTCCCACCCCTCACTCCTCCTCTCTCGCTGCTTTTGTTTTCAGGCTACATTACCTTTGCTTACTACCATGTCTTTCTCACACCTGAAGTGTGAAATGTTGTGTTTTCTTCTCTTTTCAGCATGGAATAAACCTATTACTTGTTCCTTCGCAGCCTACACATGCTGACACAGCTTCTTCACACACCTGAAGAAGGCTCCATGGCCGAAACGTTGTGTTCCCTTTCTTCTTTTTTTCAGCATGGAATAAACCTATTACTTGTTCCTAATTATATTATTGTTGATTATATAGATTATATTGTTGCCAGTGGCCTGGGGCCCCTCACATACCCAGTTATTGTCTTTTATGGGGGTGCAATGGCCAACATACATTATTGATTAATAATAAACAAGAATACTGAACATATTTCCTCCAATGATTATAGCAACTTTATAAACTATTGCAACTAGTCACTTTATAAATAAAATAATTACTAATGTATGCATTCCATACATTAAATTTGTACTTGTGCCTTTTTGTAAGATAACCCAGCAGATAATTATATTATTTATGATAGCATTATCATAGTATAAATGTAATTATTAACACAATTATTGATGTTCTTCCTATTCTCTGTTGATAAGTTTTGCTCCATATTGGTGGATATTCAGTTTTTTTTATGAGCCCAGTACTTGCATTTCTCTTGCAAGGTTTTAAACTCTACTCAAACCCCAACTTCAAGGTCTTTCTCTGCATTTGATTAAAATTGTGTACAATATTGTACAAATGCAGTAATTTGACTTTGCTGATGTGTAGATTGTTAAAATAACTACTATCCGGTTAAAGATTAGAAATATAATTTGTGTGGGGGATTCACTATGGCTTTATATTTATTTTTGTTTTAGCATGGGGTTCAAAAATATAAAAGCAATGTATTAGCACTGATCCAACAGTTGAAACGTTTTTGTGTTCATTTATTCAATTATTCTTACCTTCATCTTAACATATGACATCTACTGTACATAAAAGAACAGATGTTAACATTTTTCAAATTGTATCATCTTGTATATTAATATGCAGGTACTTTTTATTTGTGGTGGGGGTAATGCGCTTTTGAACCTGACTGAAAGGCCTTGTCCTCTTGTCCTGTGATTTCAGGCTTGAAGGCCATTGCTCTCCTTGAAGCTGGGGAAAGGGCTCCTCTTGAACAGCAGCACAGTGAGGAGGAGTGGGGCTCCAGTCTGTTGCAGGAGACAGAGCTCACTGCCGCAGAAGGGAAAGAGACACTCAGTGAGCAGCACACAGAGAGCAGACAGAGTGTCAAGGATCTGGACTCTGTGCCCATGATGAAAACAGTGCCCGAGAGTGAGACACCTGGGTTGTTAGTTTATAATGATTTCACAGAGAATGTTAATTTGGACACTAACAATATTACACAAGGTTGTAACGGAATGGAAAGGTTTGTGCTCTCTGTACTAGAGCACAAAGAAGAACTGGATGTTTTCAATCTTACAGAGCAGCACATGGAGCCCCAGTTGATTGACCCTGCAGAGCAGCAGACTGATGCACCTGTTGAAGAGTTCAGTACTACGTTACAGCACCCAGAGCCAAATAAATTGAAAAGTCATTGGCACACTAATAAAGGGGAGAGAGCATTCAGTTGCAGTCAGTGTGAGAGGAGTTTTAGTTGCGGAAACCATTTAAAAACTCACCAGCTTATTCACACAGGAGAGAAGCCTTTCAGCTGCAGCCTGTGTGAGAAGAGAGCTAGTCAGGTAGCCTATTTAAAATCAATATTTGTTTTTAATTTATTCACACAAGAGAGAAACAAATTAAATGTAGTCAGTGTGTTAAGAGGTTAAGTGTGGCAAGGAAGCTAAAAACCCACCAGGTTGTTCACATAGGAGAGAAACCATTCACTTGTAGCCAGTGTGGGAAGAAATTTAGCCTGGCAGGCAATTTAAAAGCCGACCAACTAATTCATACAGGAGAGAAACCTTTCAGCCTAAGTCTATGTGGGAAACATTTGAGTCAGTTAAACAACTTAAAAACTCACCATCATTCGCACAGGTGAGAAACCCGTCAGCTGCAGTCAGTGTGGGAAGAGTTTTAAAAGACACCAGCTTTATCACATAGGAGATAAACATAGGATAAGACAATACACAGAAAGCTAGAACTGTACAATGATGACTTGATCTCCAATATTCTCTAAATCCAACCATTACATTTGTTTTCACAACAGTATTTTTTTTTATATAAATTGACATGTTCTGATCAAAAATACATTTGCATTACAAAGATGTTTTTTTTCCCCCAATTAATATTGCAAGCAGTTACTTATGGACATCGAAAATTGTTTAGTTTCTTGTCTAAAAAATTTTAACCATAGACTCACTCCTCAATACTAAGTACTTTTACAACAAAAATGTGGATTTCACCCACTGCAGTAAACTAATTTGAAACTCAGTTGTATATGTATTTATACACAGCAAATCAGCTAGTGTTAAATCCACTCAAAACTTTAACAGCTCCACATTCACCAGAGTTAAATTAGCACTTTCTAAATACTTCGAGCCTAAACTGACAGTGTTAAACTCTGAGTGTCATTTTCAGAATTCTCTGTGTTATTTGTACACTTCTGCAGTGTACACTAAGTGCAGTGTAAAGTGCTCACACTATCCAGAGTTTTTTTAACAACACTGTGGTGTCAATTAATTGACACTATTAGTGTTAAGTAACACTGAATAGGAGAGTGAATACAAATTCTTAAATTTCATTTTCTGTCCCCTTGATTTGTGTGCAGTATATTTAAAACCACTAAAGTAAAATGCTGTTTAGTTGTATGTTTTCTATGTGTGAAAGTTAACCTATAAAACAGGCAAACACAGGTAAAGTCCACTTTAAAATGTTTTTATATGTGAAAAAATGGTTTAAACATTTGTTTTCGGTGACTTTTATGCAAGTGGAACAAAAGTTTTAAAAAAAGACTTAAAATCTTAAGTAAATCTTAATTCCATGGTGAAAGGTAAGGAGAAGAAGCACGTTTAGGATGTGCAGCCTCCTCAAGTGTGAGGGAGAGAGGAGCAATGAAATAAGGCAAAGTAGACCATAGGATGGAGCAGGTAGAATAGGTAAACAGCAGGTGAGAATGAGTGGGAAGATATGTTCCAAATTTTCACAAGCTTTTCCCTATTTCTCTCAACAACAGACTCATCTCCTTCTAATTCATCTGCGTTATTTGCAGATGTTGGCTTTTCATATCCCCCACCACCTCAATGTGGACACTCATTCTCACCTGCTCCATGCCCATTCTCACCTAATTGTCTTTTGTTCTTCTTTGCCTCATTTCTTTGCTTTCTCACTCTCCCTCCCAGCAGAAGAGGCTACAAAGCCGAAACACGTTTGTTCTCTCTACCTTTTACCACAGAATGCATCTTTACATGCTCCATTGCAGCCAATGCAGGATTGCAGATCCCTACTCGAACATCTAGCTCTGCCTTCTGCAAAAGGCCCTCATCCAATCAGCATTCCCATAAACAATAACACAATTACATTTTTCTACAAGGACATATATGTATAAATCAAATTATAACAAATATAAGAATAACAAATGTTTTCATCACTACCATATGTACCCTGAAGATCAAAAGGCTTTCACAAGTTCAAATCCTCAAATTTCAGAACATCCCTTTCCTCACTTTCAGTCACTTGGAAAGCATGGTAATGTTCATCAAGGTGATTTGTGAAGAGCTTGTCCACCAAAAAATAGATGGTGTTATCAATCATCAGTATTTTATTAATTTTGCAGAAAACTGGAATTTCTTGTTCAATCTTACTGCAAATTACAAGTTCTGGTCTGTACTATATACCATCGATTTTGAGTAATTTGTAGTGTACACATTCTTTTATAAGGTCAGTTGAAGAGCTTGTGCCAAACCAATGCCACTAGTAATTAAAAGAGAATGTCATTGGTCCTCAGTATGTCTTACTGGTAATTTTTCCCAATGATACCCAACATCCATTTAATGTTTCTTAGCAAGTGACTTTGTAAGGTTCTTGAAGTTTTTAAGTGTGGTTTTAGACACTTTGTTTGCCCTCAAACCCCATAGTCCGTACATGTAACAAAGGACTTATTATACAGCTTGGATAATGTACCATGTAGTGATGCTTTGGGATTAGGCTTCTCTCTGGATACAACAGTTTAAAAAGTTTATGATGGTCAATAATCAAATACTTCAAATGTACAGTCATACCTTCAGTATGAATAAGGGAGAAAACTATAATCATTATTTCAAACCACAAATTCCAATTTTGATTTCCTTGATGGACAAACTCACCAAATAATAGAGGAATGTTTTTGACAAGGCACCAAGTTTGTATAGCATTCAGCCCAATATTACGACCTGTGTCTTCAAAGTTAACATTTGTAGGACGTTTGTTTTATGCTCTAAAAACCCGTAATCAAAGGAGTAAATTCTTAATAACACATCTGATTTGAAAGTTTTCTGTTAGATATTCAAAAAGTAATTTCACCTCATACTGAGCCACACCCACGAGAAGCTAATGCATGATGTCATGGTGAGTAATTGTCACACACATGAAAATATTGTAGAGTTGAAGACTGATTTTTTTTTCACATCATAAACTGAATTGGGCTGTGGGTCAACTTGAAGAGACTGCCAATGCATTTCAAAAATGTATTTTCCCCACAAGATTATTTTGGGGTCATCCTCTGTATAGTCTGGGCATCTCTCTTATCAATCAAACAAAGGTGACAAAAATAATTTCCAGCAAAAGATTCTGTAAAATCAATAATAATGTGCATTCCTAAATTATCACCAGTAATACGAAAGATGGTACCATATATTCTGTCAGTGGAAAAGGGAAGATCTATATCATGACCTTCTAAAGTTCTGGTATCATTTAGCAATGGTACCGGTATAACATCAAAAACATACTTCTTAAGGTCCTGAATATAAAAAAAGCGATATCAAAAGAATATTCATAACAGCTCAGTTGAATTTTGGTGGCACATTTCCAAGAACAAAGTAAAGGCACCCAATCTTCTGATCCCCACGTTTAGAGCCAAGTGGATTAGTGGTTTCAAAATCATCCTAGTTGAATTTGTAATGTGTGGCTCAGTTTTGAGAACAGTGGACGAGACTTAAAGTAACTTCCATCACAAAAATCTTGGTGTATGACATTCTCTAAGCAACTCATAAATCTAAGAATTCCAGCACATGAATTTAAATGTTTCCAAAATGGGGACACATAGAAACGTCTCTCTCATGGGCACTTGATCATAAGTGCCAGTTTGCCAATTTTGGCAGCAATCATATCTTACCCCAAGCAATATTTATCAATTCCCCATTTTTTTCTGTATTGAAGTGGGTAAATGGCTTCTCGAAATTTGCCAAACTTTTCTGTACTGCAGATTGACTGTTATCATCTGTAGGTAAAGCTCAGAGTATCAAGTAATAGGTTTATTCCATACTGAAAAAAAGAAGAAAGAAAACACAACGTTTCGCCGTGGAGCCTTCTTCAGGTGTGGAAAGAAAACACAATGTTTCAGCCCTGGAGCCTTCTTCGCTCCACGGCCAAAACATTTTGTTCTCTTTCTTCTTTTTTTCAGCATGGAATAACTTGTTCCTTTGCAGCCTACGCATGCCGACGCAGCTACCCACCTGAACTACTAAAGCTCAGAGTCATGCTATGATTTAGAATGCAGCTCACATTAAAAATAAAGGCACAGAATAAAATCAGCATCACTCTATAAGAGTTAACAATACCTCTTTTGCTGCAGTGTCATCTACATCAAAGCTTGTGTTGGCCCTTCTGGGGCAAGGCTCGGAAAATCTTAAGTCGGTATCACTGGATGAACGGGACAATGTATCCATGCAGGAACTGGGAGTCGAATGGCCAAGGGATTCAAGTTCTTTAAAAATAAATAAGGCAAAAGAAGAAAATGAGAAAACTATTGTTTTAATGAAAACAATATTCATTAGGATCAGCTAAATGTGACTCACCCTCATTACTATCTTTGATAGTTAAACAAAGGTTTGGGTATGATTGAATTAGTTCTTGAAGTGTGTCATCTTCAGCCTCCGTTAGTGTGTCATCATAGATGTGTAACTCCGCATCAGGCATCAGTTCAAATTTCCTGTACACTGAATATACGTTATTATTAAAAAAAACACCAAATACCACTTTCAAAACAGAATACACATAAACGCATCAATCATGTTATCATTAAACAACAAATATTTTTTATCAGTAAATACTTGCCTTCACTGAGGAAATCATCATGGGAAAACCCTGGTGCCAGTCTTATATACTTATTTAATTTCTTTAAATTTAAATCTTCAGCTGCGTTTTCTAAGCAGACAAAAAATCATGGAATTATGCAATTGAAAACGCATCAGTTATGGTAGTAGAGCCTACATCACGTGCTGGTCATACAGCAAGCGGTGAGGTTGATAAAGGTCTTAAATGCAGAGCAATTTTACCTTAATATCTTCGAAAGCTAAATGTCATATTTAGAACGGTACTTAATGGACATTTTACTTTGGCTGCTTTTAGGATCAAATAATAGTGTATCTAGCTTGGATGACTTGCTCTACAGGAGATAACTGGTTTTAGTACTCAACGCAGCATCGTTATGTAATGTAAAGCTTCCACGCTCGAGAATGCTCCGGCCTGCAGTAACTTAGAATTTGTTAAGCATTTATTGCATACTATCAGATGTTTAATTTTTCTGTCGAGACAAATACACGGAAGGACAAAGCGAAACTAGCTATATAACGTTGTGAAAACGTGATGGACTGTTATATATGTGACGACGTTCAATAGAAAAATATCTCGTTCAGTAGCAAACACTGTATTTAGCTAAGTTACATAACGTTGCTAAATAGAGTAGAAAAACAAGCTATCCACTGTACAGAAAATCTTGCAAACTAATTTCACGACTTTACTCGATCCTAAAACCAAATAAACAAAGTAAAAGTTATTATTGATAACAGTTTTCGAAATGGCATTTAAATTCGAAAGACATTAAGTAAAGAAAGAGCACACTGCATTTAAATTTAAGACCTTGATCAAACTTACCGTCTGTTAATGACCAACACATGATACAGATCGTGCTGGCAGCGTCAACAGGTGTTGTATTTAACGCTAACATTGTAGCTTTTTTCAACTGAAAGCCTGTACGGAAGCCCGTTAGTGACACGGAGAAAAAATGCGTTTTATGTAACCTCGTTTCAGTTTAAATTGAATTATTATTTCGTAAATAATATTGTATAATTTAGTAATATATTGAAAAATATTTGCAATTATATTACCCCATGCAAATACCATATTCATTTATTGACTATAAAGAAGATTACGAGGCTGACGTTCTCGCGTTTTTTCGTTCCACCTTAAATGCTGCTGCTGTGATATTATGTCGTCTTTCGCCTTTCGGTCAGTACTAATCCGGATAGAATATTGTAGACATCTTCAGTGGAAGGGAATATCCAGATAAATAGCGACTGTGCAGATTGTATTGTTTGTATGGAATACATTTCAGAAAAGCGCAAACCAATTTAAAAAGCTCACAATAACACACATTTACACTGGGAAAAGGTGATTGCACTTTATGCTGTATTGCTATGGCCCTCTATCCTGATTACAAAATCGTCTCACAATTCTGACACAAATTTTACTGTACCATTTTTTAAATGACCCTCTGAACATGGCACTTGTTCTGTACAAGTCGATTGATAAAACCCGGCCTGTAAATGTTGCTGGAGAATGTAAAAGAAAGAAACAGCTGCAACCACAAGAATAACAACAAAAAGGTCATTTTGTTATTTAATGTCCTTTTGAGACATGCACTGTCAATGCACACAGGTACATGCTTGACTTCGTTAGAATGTGGACAAATATGTTTTGTTGAAAGTGTGGAAAGTTTTAATAACTTATTCCTTTCTTACACGGAATAAAAGAACAGAGTCTTTATAAGACAAAAACAACCCAGTGGGCAGTGATTCGTCCAATATACATATATATAATAGCGAAAAAACAGCTATATGTATATATACATTGCCGCAATGTATAATTAACATTGAATTGCAACGGTAATTTCGACAATATTAATAACTGCAGTAACAGATGCAGCCATTCAAAACAAGCGGGGTATGCTGCAGTATAACACGGTGGGCGTGTCGCAGTATACCGCATCATACCGTATGCAACTTAGATTATGTTAATAGCATAATCACCTTGTAAAACCGCCAGCTGGAGCTAATAAAGGTTAACCTCTCCTGTACAGCATTTGAGCTGTCACCAGAAAACGTCGGTTTCGAATCCTGATCACTGCTGAGGGACAATCTTTATTCAATTAAGAATTTAAGTTGTATACTCTTTAGACTTTTAAATTTAAACAGTGTATTACAGCATGTTAAACATTAAACATTAAAAAGGCGGTATATTTTATAAAAGCAAGATTGTTCTGTTGGACAAAAGTACACAACCTACCACCTTTATCATAAATATTTTAATTATGCAGGAATATTTTATGCATCAAAGTCTTTACCGAAGATATTACTAATAGTATTAATAAAGAATGACCTTGAACAAGCTGTAAGCTAAAAGTATTACCCTGGTCCAAATTCTTTGTAACCGTCTTTGTAAACGAAAAGAGTTTATTTTTTCATTGACAAAAAGTAACACCACAGCATTTAGTTGATCCGATCACACATTCGTTTCCAATCATACAAAGTAATTCTCGAGAATCTCCGATTCACCATGCCTTTCACATGCTCATAAACGATATTAATTTAGGAACATAAACATATTACTGTATGTAAACTGTACTGTATATTGCTGGTCTTGGTAGTTTAAAGAAAAAATACACACCAGTATTCCATTTCTCCCTAAACATTTTAAGCATCAACGTCTTACATGTTGTTATTTGGGAAACGTTTTTACGTGCTCCTTCTGACCATATTAGGATTATATACTTTGTGAAAAGTGATAGTCTTTTAACCTTTTCTGTGAATTCGCTTGTTATCTAACAAATGCATACTTTTAGAATTTGATTAACAGGGAATATAATATGGAATTTCGTATCTAAAAAAATTAATAATGATATAATTATATTCATGTACTGTCTGGTGGAATAAACTGAAGAGGTTAGTTAATGCGACATGGAATAATTAAGAATTATCACCTCTTTTTACACTTGAGAACAAATGAGAACATTGTAAGACTCTGATGCTTAAAATGTTTAGGGAGAAAGTGGAATACTGGTGTGTATTTTTTCTTTAAACTACCAATACCAGCCATATACAGTCTGTAATGTAGGGATTTCTATATGTCTTTATTTAGTGGTTACATTAGTGACAAAGGCTAAACTTTTAGCTTCAGTAACGCATACGCCGTATGGCATACATGTTTGTTTTGGGTTTTGCTTGTTCACATATCTTCCCTTTTTATAAAACGACATGGTTGAAAACTGTTCCAGAGCCACTGTTGTTTCATCAGTGAAAAGTACATCATGAAATGCCTCTCCCTGTTCAATCCTCTGGAAAAAAGAAAAGGAGCATAAAGCGTCTGATGGTCATAAACGATATTAATTTAGGAACAGCATCAGAGATATGTTTTTAACTGCACTGCATCGGAGAGAATACCATAGTGTGTTTTTTTTTTACTCCCTGGCGGAAACTGGCTTCCATAAGAATCAGTATGGCTCAGAGATTAAATAAAACTTCACTCGCACCAAACAAATGTATATTTCTAAATATCACAACATGATTGAAGTTAAGTCATTTTAATAACAATGAATAGTCACCTATGCGTTACAATATAAACATTTAAATTGATTTAAATCGCGTTTAAATCGCCTTTATTTAAAACCCATAAATAAAGCTGATACTGTTTAGACTTTTAATTATTGAAAACTGTATTACTGCAGCACAATGCACAATGCAACATAAATCGCTATGTTTGTCTTCTGTGTAATAATGTTGACCTCTCTGTCCAGCAAATTAACAATAGTAATAATAATGAAATTTATTGTATACAGTATGGCGCCTTTAAAGGTGGCTCCTCAAAGCGCTTAACAGTTTAAAAACAATAACAACACAGCAATACTGTTAGGCTGGGCAAACGATTTTTTTTAAGAAATACAAAATGAGATATAATGATGTGTTCTGGCTTAGACATTAACGAAGAGCATAACACGTGGGCGGCGTAGCGGTCGGCTCTGGCTTTCCTATCTACTATATACACTGCAAATACAACCCCCCTCTCTGCGGGAGTGCTGGCTGTGACGAATTAAACCGGTTTCACAGGTATTTTCAAAGTAGAAGGGGGCGAGATTTCCAGCGAAAGACACCTCCGCCCTTCAAAAACCCAGTAATGAAATCGCTTTAACATGCTAATGCGTTGGTGTAACAGTCCGGGCATGGCAAACTTCTAATGTCAACTCGACTATGGCGAAAGGAACCCTTCTTTCATTGGAAGACAATGAACATATTCTAGCCCTAAATGAATTAATAGCAAACATGGTTTGCATAAAAGACATTTTTCCAAGAAAGTTTAGCCTTTGTCACTAATGAAACCACTAAATAAAGACATAAATATAGAAATCTTAAGATTTTTAAAATACATGACTTTGCTAAAATTTATTTAAAAATAAAAACGATTACAAACGCCAGCGGAGAGAGAGAACAGGGGAGGAATGTTGATTTTGCATAAGGGGCGGGGCTATGGAAATGTGTATATATGGAAATGTGGAGTTACATGTTCTGGCTGTTTGTGAATTATCGTTGTTGAGTATGGAGTGTTGAGGTATTGATTTTGTGTAATGTTTTATGTTGAAAATTGAGGTGGATTTTGTTTATAATAAAGAGGATAAACTGGGATGGGAGGAGGGTTTAGTTTTGCATAAGGGCGGGATTATGATAACTGGAGGAATTTGAGAGAGTTTAATGGTTTGATATATTTGATTTTGTATTGTTGTTGTTATCTATGTTTTTGGTTGGTATTATGTTTATATGGTTGTTTTTGTTGGTTGGTCGTTATTGTGGTTATTAATCGTCGTAAGAGGTGACGGAGCTGTCCTCTCTATAAGAAAGGGGCCATTGAACCCTGCTCTTGCTTATGGCCACACCCCCTTGAGCATGCCTGATCTCGTCTGATCTTGGAAGCTAAGCAGGGACAGGCCTGGTTAGTACTTGGATGGGAGACCGCCTGGGAATACCAGGTGCTGTAAGCTTTTAAGCGCAGGAGGCGTCCTATCCCCGCTCGCTCGCTCATTCCCCTGTTCACACGTGCAGTGCGGCTTGTCCGTCTGTTTATTTGTCAGCTTTGGCGAGACACGGGTGCTTGTGTATTAGCGTGAGCGTTTTTTATTCTGATCATGAACAGTTTTACAAGTCCGCAAATGATTGAGGAAAGGTTTATCGCCAGCTGAAAAGAGACACAGCGCTTCGGCTGTGGAGACTTGTTCAGCTGGCGTTCGGGGAGTCGCGTTTTTCAGAATTGTATTGAGATCGTTTTCCACAGAGCTCAGATGTCAAAGCACAGCAGCAGCTGTCCACAGCGATCCTCTATAGCGCCCTTTCTCCCGCAGCTCCGTCCTCATTGGAAGGAAGCAAGAGTGAAAGGCTGAAGTGAAATAGAGCGGGGACAAAGGCGGTGAAGAGAGAGAACGTGGGAAGAAGAGAAAAACGCAAGGGAAAAAAAGCAGCGTCGTAAAAGAGGTGACGGAGCTGTCCTCTCTATAAGAAGGGTGCCATTGAGCCTTGCTCTCGCTTACGGCCACACCCCCTTGAGCAGGCCCTCTGACACCACAGGGGGCGTGGTCATGTGAGAGCAAGAAGAAGGAGAGGAATAGAGGATGTGTTTGTCTCAAGTAAGACTTTGTTTTTTGTGAATTTTTGTGGTTTTTTTGGTGTTTTTGGTTGATTTTGAAGCCCTCCCCTTCAGCCTAGTGCTGTTTGGGGAGGGGAGAGACTTTTGTTTTTTTGTTGTTGCTTTTTTGTTGCTTTCTGAGTCCTGTTTGTGTTTTAATGGAAGGAAAAAACATGGAGGCAGAGAATGTTATTGTAGTGGAGGAGGAGAGTGGTGTAGGAAAGAGAAGGATGAGGAATTCAGACCGCCCCCCCTGGCGGGTTTTTGCAAGGGCGCATACTGTTGTGATGGATGTGAGCGGCATGGAGAAACCATCTGCGGGTGCTATTATCGCAGCGGTGCACGGCATCTGTGGGGAGGGCTCTCTTTTTGCCTGCCGCCCCCGGACGCCAAAAGAGTTTGAACTGACTCTGGACTCAAAAGATCATGGGGACGCGGTGGCTGTGGGGCTGGATGTGCAGGCCACACCCTGCTACTGCCGCTGGCTGGAGCGGAAGGAGGTAGTGGTGTCCTTCCTCCACCTCCCGGCATATATCTCAGACGAGACTATCAAGGAGAAGCTGAGTAGCTGGGGGGTGAGAGTGATTTCGGTCATCAGGATGCGCCACTACCCTGGGACCACCATTGCTGATGGCACGAGGTTTGTTCGGATTCGCTTTCCCGAGCATGTTGCCTCGTTGCCATACAGCACCCGCTTCGCCACGGCAGAGGGGGAGCAGTACTTCAGGGTCCTCCACGACCAGCAACAAAGGGTGTGTCATGTCTGCCTGGACTCGGGGCACATCGCCAAGGACTGCCCCGAGTTCCTCTGCTATGAGTGCAGACAGCCCGGCCACCGCGCCAGGAACTGCACCGCTGCCAAGTGCCCGGACTGCCTCCACGCGCTCATGAGCTGCAACTGCGAGCCGGAGCCGGAAGATCCAGCCGCCGCAGGAGCAGCTGCCCGCAACGCCGAGGGGGTTGAAGATGGACTACGAGTGGCCGCTGCAGCTGAGCATGGAGAGTTGCCAGCAGCGGTGCCCCAGGACCCCAGTGAGCCAGCAACGCCCCAGCCGGTGATGGGGGAGAGGCAGAGGAGGCCCCTCCAATCCTGGGTACAGCGCAGCAGAAAGGAGCCAGGGACCAGCCAGCATCTCCACCAGCAAGGGCGCCCCGTTGCCCTAACAAACCTGTTGCATCCCACTCTGTGCCGCAAGAGAAGCGGAGGGAGGTTGCTCCACAACAGGCGGTGGTGCAGCGTGGTGCAGCTGAGATCCTACGGGCACCACCACCACCAGAGGCGGCCCCTCAGCGTACCAGTGGGCTTATGACACCCCAGCCTGTGCAGGGAGAAAGGCAGAGGGAGGAGGCGACAGCACCGACACCACCACCTCCACCATCACCGTCAGCGGTGCCGCAGCTCACCGGTGAGCCGGCAGGGCCCTCTTCTGGGCCCGGGGATGAGAAGCCTGCTGGGGTCAGCAAAGGCGCTGCTGCGAGGCGTGTGACCAAGCAGCAGCGGCAACGGCGACAAGACCCTGGCAAGGTGGACATAGGCCCAAACAAAGAGACGCCCGAGGAGCCTGAGGGGAAGCGCCCGGTTGCCCTGCAGTGGCCACAAGACACCCTGCCAGGTGAGGGAGCCTCTTCAATACTCGGGCAGGCACCGTTGGCAGAGACTGAGGAAGGGGAGTTGGATATGGTCGTGGGAGGAGAGGTAGGGGAAGTGGTGGAAGTAGGAATGGAGGATGGGTGTCTTGAGATGGATGGGGCAGGGACGGAGGAGGGGGAATTACAGAGCATGGAGATGGAGGGGGAAGGGGAGGTGGTGGAGATGGATGGGGTGGAGAGGGAGGACAGGGAGGAGGGGGAGGGGAGTGGGCGAGCCGGGGTACAACCACCTGGGCCCTCGAAGGCAGGGATCCAGTGGCACCACGTCAGGCCTCAGCCCAACCTCAAGCCCAGTTCAAGAGTTGTCCGCAGACCCATCCCTGATGTCTCTGCGGTGGCGGAGACATTAGGTGGGGAGGAAGCAGCAAGTGTTGGCAATGAGAATGTGGCAGAAAGGGCGGGGAAACTGTTGTGCGGGCCGGAGAATTAACTTCACTCTTTCCCGGCCATATACGTGATGGCATCTTTCGCCTCTTTAAATGCCAACGGGCTGAGGGACAGAGCGAAGCTGGGGGCAGTGTTAGCTCTGCTGGGGCGGACGGATGTTGTCTGCCTCCAGGAGACCTTCTGGGACGAGGAGTGTGTCCGGAAGGTGCGAGCACAGTGGGACTGGGAGCTGTTTTACAGCAACGCCTCCGGCCTGTGCAGGAGGGGGGTGGCCGTGCTGGTGAGGAGTGGAGTGTACGAGAGCGTAAGGCTCCTGCACCGCGACACGGACAGCCGAGAGGCTCGAGAGGAGCCAGGGTGCGCAGCAGAGCCCAGTATCTTGCCAAGGGCGAGAAGAGCACGAGGTTCTTCTTCGGCCTGGAGCAGGAGAGGCAGCGCAGCTCCTTCATCGAGGAGCTGGTGGGAGAGCACGGTGTACGGCTCTCTGCCCCCGAGGCCGTTAGGAATGAGGTGTTTTCTTTTTATAGCGCCTTGTTCTGGTCCGAAGGGGTGGATGAGCAGCAGACCCGGGCCATGCTGGCTGGGGTGAGTACCCGCCTGTCACAGAGCGATCGTGAGCTTGGAGGAAGTGCTTGAAGCACTTCGGGGCTCGTCTCCTAACAAGAGCCCTGGGTGGGACGGGCTCTCCTCCAAGCTCTACAGACACTTTCAGCAGTCCCTGGGGCCCCTCCTTCTGGAGGTGTTCCAGGAGATTGCCAGGACCGGTGCTCTGACCCCATCTATGAGAAGGGGGGTGATCTCTCTTGTCTACAAAAAGCAGGGGGATCCCTCCCTTTTGAAAAACTTTCGCCCGATCAGTCTGTTGAACATGGACTATAAGATCCTAACTCGTGTTCTCTCCCTCTCGCCTTCGCAGAGCTACTGCGTCAAGTGGAGAGACATCGCGGACACGGTGTGCTCCATCAGAGATGTTGTGGACCTTATGCGGGAGCAGCCGAGGGGTGGATACGTCCTGAAACTGGACCAGGAGAAGGCCTTCGACAGGGTGGAGCATCCCTTTCTGTTTGAGGTCTTGAAGAGCTTTGGCTTCGGCGAGGCCTTCATCTCTTGGGTGAGGCTCGTGTACAAGGGGATCGTGACCTGTGTCAAGGTGAATGGTTCACTCACGAGCTTCTTTCCAGTGACCTTGCCTGGGGGCACCGCCACCTCGTTGATCTACCAATATGCTGACGACACCAGACTGACGTTGGCAGAGGTGGCGGAGATCTCGGCCATTTTAGAGGTGGTGCAGGCCTACTGCGCTGCCTCGGGCGCCAAGGTAAACTTGGAGAAGTCTGAGGTCATGCCAGTGGGGAGGGCAGACCTTGCCCCGCTCCTCAGCTACCCTTTCAGGGTAGAGACGGGTCACCTGAAGGTCCTTGGCGTCTACTTTAACGCTGATGAGCAGGTCACTGGGCTTCTCCTGTGGAAGGAGAAGCTCATTAAGATGAGGGCCAGGCTAAATCGGTGGAGACACAGGTCCCTGATCCTAAAGGGAAGGGTCCTGCTCGTTAACACACTGTGCCTGTCCCTCTTGTGGTACCCACTGTCTGTGATGCCTCTTCCTGAACGGGTAGAGAATGAGATTAGGCAACTGGTGGTGGGATTCGTGTGGGAGGGGACGCCTCCGCGGGTCACTCATGACACCCTCATTGGGGAAAAATCCAGGGGTGGCCTGAAGCTGTGTGATGTAGGCCTGAAGCTGAAAAGCTTTAGGCTGAAAGTAGTGAAGAAGTTCCTTGACCTGGATAATGTCAGCATTTGGAAGATTGGTATGGCAAGCTACCTCGAGACTTGCGGGGGCTTGGGGCAGGAGACCCTCCTGGTGAGGCTGACTCCGGGGTTGATAAAACATCTGCCCTCCTTTTACAGGGAGGTCCTGCTGGCGAGGGGGTAGTTCATGTCCCAGCATGTCTCCTACACGCCGGAGACCTGGGCAAAGCTTCTGGAACAGCCTCTGTTCCTCTACCCCCTGCTGGTGTCTCGATGGAACAGGCAGCTCTACGAGGCTGGCATATCCAAGGTCAAGGATCTTCTTTATGAAGTAAAGGACGGATTTCTGCCCACCCAGGCTATTGTCGACGCTGTGCGAGAGGTCGACGACGAGCTGCCTGTCAGTAAGATCCGTCAGGATTATGAGCAGCTCAAACTCGGTCTCCCGGACAGTTGGCTGGAGAAGCTCCATCTACAAGATGGGGCAGCAGGCCCGGCCTGGCCGGAGCTGAGGGTGAAGTGGGGGGGCCGTGGGGTGGACCTCCTGGGGTGCACCACCAGCATGTTCTACAGGCTGATGGTGGCAAAACGCTTCAGAGTGCCGGTCTCAGAGGTGTTCTGGGGTAAGATCTTCCCCCAACTCGAGCCAGGGCGTACTTGACGGATCTGCTGGATGGCCTGTTTCGCTCTGTTCGAGGAGCTGTTCTTGACGGGGTGCCCTGGAAAGAGCTGTTCCTCTTTGGGTACCGCGGGTCTGATGGGGGGGGTTAACGCCATTTTAGTGAACCTCCTCCTCAGCCTAACGAGGACAGCTGTCTGGGAGAGGAGGAACCTCATGATGTACAATGGCCTGAAACCAGACCTTGTCAGGCTGTACATTGCCAGGGTGAAGGACTGCTTCTCTCTCAGCCTGGCCTACTGCAGGGCTGAAAGGCGGATGGCCGACTTTCGCAGGATCTTCTTAAAAAATAACATCTTTGTGGACCTGCGGGAGGAAGGTCTGTACTTCCGGCTCTGAGATGGGGGTGTCTTTGAACAAAAGACACACACGGCTCCACCCTTTTCCACCCCTGGATAGCATTGGAGAGTTGAATAGCATTCAATTCACATCGAATAGCATTGGCCCCTGAATAGCCCCTGAATAGCATTGGCGAAGCTCAGCACTGGGCCACTGGGCACAATTTCCCACCGTTTCCATAGTGTAGTGGTTATCACGTTAGCCTCACACGTGAAATGTCCCCAGTTCAAAACAGAGCAGCTTTTTTTGTTGCCACGCACACTGTTTGGGGATTCGCCTAGCGCTGTGATCGAACAGACCCACTCACCTCTTATTGTGGCGGGATCTGCACAGTGCATGTCGCAGCGCTTTCTGCTTTCACTTCAATGTGCTTCCTGATGTCGAGTCGTGTGCTGTGCAGAGGCTCTGAAAGCGAGAGAAATGAAAAAGTGCACAGCGCTGTAAAAAGAAAACACAGAGAAGTGAAAGGCAGTCCTTTCTCTAAGACTGGGGTAAAGTTAGCTTGAAGTTCGAAAACGATTTTGGCACGCCTGTAGTGCTTTCGCGAAATCTCTTAGAGTTACAAAAACACTTGCTTTGTGTATAAAATGCATTGTGAATGCTTTCTCAGCCTTCACTTTGTCATTTTTATTACTTTTTTTTAGCACGCTCAAATATTGTTTTGTCCATATCTTCACAATGGAAGCACAGAACGTCTTCAAACCAAATGCATTTTAAAGACCACAACTTGTGGAAATTTCCACATTCTCTACATCAAACTTTCAGTGAGCTAATTTCGTTTTTCATCGATGCATAATTACGCACTAACTGGAACCCGGGGGACCGCTGTGTGCACATGTTCACAATGCGAGAAATACTGTTCAATACGGCTTCATGGAAAAACCCGTATATTACCATAGGAAGCAGAACAGCGCAGTCTCCAATTACCCAGACTGTAAGATGACAAGATGAGTTGATGGAAAGAGCACAAAAGTTCAGCTCGTACAATAGGCAACGAAGATCCCAGCATCGTCATCACACTTGAAAGGACTGCCTTGCAGACCAAGGGCAGTGGGCGGTGCCCGGTAAGAGGGGTAGAGGCGGTAAGACATGATGCCGAGAAGCATGAAGCGAGGGGGATTAGCTCAAACGGTAGAGCGCTCGCTTAGCATGCAAGAGGAAGCGGGATCGATGCCCGCATCCTCCAGGTCTGAGTTTGGATCTCCGGAAGCCCAGTGCTCTCGTTTAGCCTCTGCGACTTCTGACAGGTGCTCCTCCGTTGCGGAGAGAATGTCCTTCAGTTGTCAAGCGTTGAAGGGCCACACCTCCTTCCCAACCTCAGTCTGCACTGAGTGCGTCTCTGGCATTTTCTCGTCCAATTTGTCAGCTTAGCAAGTGAAAAGTATATCCGAGTGAAAACAGTGCTGATAATACTCTCACGAATTGTTAGAAGACGTGCTTTTGATCATCGATTGCTTAACAATCACATTCGTTCGACTTGAGCCATCAAGCTCGTAGTTTTCCTTCAAATCTTGAAAGCTCTCAGTGAGAACATCATAGACTGCAGGACGCCCCGTAACTTGATTACTTCAACAGAAAGAAGAGCAGACAGCTCCACAAATATGCGAGGCACAGAGAACGCAAGGCGAGCCGCACACGTTTTGGTGGCTGAGAGAGGGCAGTTTTTGCTTCTGCATTTCCCAAGTAAGGACGCATGACAACAAGCGATCGCGGTGCTCATCTACGACATAGTGGTGATGAGTTTTCAGTACGTGTTCTTTTGAACGAGCAATGAGGCTGCCGCCTTGGACAGCTGACTGCACGCTCTCATTGTGCCACGTGATGAGAATTCACCAGGCTCGTTCAGTCATTAGTCACATTCCATCGTTTGTCATAAGCAGACGCTGCGAAGTGATGTGGATATCAGTTCCCAGTCTTGTGGAAGAGGAGGAAAAGAGCACACGAGGGCTCGTCCGGGAGTTGAACCCAGGACTTCTCGCACCCTAAGCGAGAATCATACCACTAGACCAACGAGCCACAGCAGCACTTTCCATTTCAATCTGTCAGTGAGCTTGAGGATGAGGGAGAGGCGTCATTCGCTCGTCCAGTCAGACCTTCATCAATAAGTCAAGAAAGCCGCAATTACACGACTGCCTTGCAGACGAAGGGCAGTGAACTGTGCCCAGTAAGAGGGGAACAAGCGGCACTAGGTGAGGCCGAGCCATAAGCCCCAGCGAGGGGGGTTGGCTTGTATGGGACAGAGCTTGCTTTGCATGGGGGAGGTAGCAGGATCAATTCCCACATCCTCCAGGTGTGTGCTTAGAGCTTGATGTGCCGAAAGGTGTCCTTCAGCCTGTGGTCACACCTTGCATGGAGAGCATCGTGCAGCTGTCAAGCGTTTCGCAGCCACACCCCCTTTTCATCTTCTCTCTGGCTTAAGCGTCACTCCGCCACTCTCTCTTGACATTTCATGTCAGCATGTCAGAAGTCCGAGTGACATTTTTAATGGCTGAGTGAGGGCACGATGCTGAAGCAGAGAGGCCACTTCAGCCACAGAGACTTGTGCTAGGTGAGATCTGAAAGACGGACTCGCAACAGAAACAGACCAAAAATGTATCGGTGAGATCAAAAGGCAAATGCAACATTCCGCAGAGGGCGTCTAAAGATTAGGGAACGGGCGACTGAAATCCATGTGAGGCAAACTTTCCGGTGTGTGTACTGCAGCTGGGCTTGTTGGCGTAATTGGTAGTGCGTCAGTCTTGTCATCTGAAGGGCCTGAGTTTGATCCTCACACGGGGCAGGGCTGCTTCTTCTCTTGCTCTTTTCAAACACTTGCGGCAACTGTTCGCTCATAACCACGCCTGGAATGCGTGACCTTTACACGGGCGAGAAGCAACGCCGCATCCCTTTTCTAAAGAACATTCACATTCAGAAATAAGTCAAGAAATTTGCCATTACTTTCGCTCGCACTGCTGTCAGCCTGCCCATGTTGCCAAAGAAAGATTCACTCGGCGTCAACATGACAGAACAGCGATCACTTGAAAACAATGTTCCACACTCCGTAAGCAAGAACTTCAGTGTTTGCAGTCACCCGATATGCCGATAGTCAAAGGAGCGCAAAACACGAAGCGTCAAAAGACAAGATGAGTTGATGGAAAGAGCGTTGAATTGATGAGCACAAAAGTTCAGCTCGTACAATAGGCAACGAAGGTCCCAGCGTCGTCATCGCACTTGAAAGGACTGCCTTGCAGACCAAGGGCAGTGAGCGGTGCCCGGTAAGAGGGGCAGAGGCGGTAAGACATGATGCCGAGAGACTTGAAGCGAGGGGGATTAGCTCAAATGGTAGAGTGCTTGCTTAGCATGCGAGAGGTAGTGGGATTGATCCCCGCATCCTAATGAATTAGTGGAAAATCATCCCTGATCTCATTTTCTCCCACTGGTTTTCTCTGTACCTTTTTGCCTTTTTTCCCCTCTTTGGTTTTTTTTTCTGAATCACCAGCTCACCTCTTTCTGATCCAGCTGGGAGCCTCTCTGTAATTAAACAGTTCTGTATCAGACTGTCTGTCTTCCTCTGAATTCACTTCCTAAACCATTCACTGCTTCAAGAGTTCAACCATAAACAGCACACTGAGGACTGTGCTTGGGCTTTGACCAAACACCACCCTGTTTTCACGTTTAAACCTTGACGTGGTTATTAAGAATTTGCTGGTCGATGCTGATTGTTGCTGTCAATAGAGGTGTATGATACTAACAAATGTAATGTGTGCTTAGAAAAGTTGTTAATTCTGAGTGTTACTTTTCTGTGTACTTATTTGCAGTGTTCATTTAGTTTCCAGTTTTTGATTTAGTCATAGTCTTAGTCAAGTCAAGTGTCTGTCATAGTCACCTTCTAGTCATCCATTTTTAATTTAGGAACAAGTAATAGGTTTATTCCATGCTGAAAAAAAAGAAGAAAGAAAACACAACGTTTCGGCTGTGGAGCCTTCTTCAGGTGTGGGACTTAGAGCTTAGAGTGTAGACTTAAAGGGACTTAGAGTGTCTGTATTAATCCTTCTCTCTGGTTGCAGTGTTAATGTGCTGTTTTGTCCAGTCGCAGTGCCTGTGTTAAGCCCTCTCTCAATGCAGTGTTAATGCACTGTAGTGTCCAGTCAGTGTGTCTATATTAACCTCTCTCTCAGTGCAGTGTTAATGTAAATGTAATGTAATTGTGATATTATTACAGTAGTCTTACTTTTTGCATGGTAGTTATGTTTCTGACAAAGCTAAATCAGAACACGCCCTTATACCCACTTATTCCACTATGTTAAAACAACCCAAATTGATTGTGAGTGTACTAGTATGCGTGTGTGTAGTTTAAGGCTTTTAAGATCACATGGCCTCAGCTATCACTACTATGCTGATGATACTCAAATATCCATCCATACCAAACCTGACGATGATGTGGCTGTCTCTATTCTATTAATTTGCATCCCCGATATAAAAACTTGGGTGACTCAAAATTTCCTTCCTTTAACTGTGACAAGACTGAAGTCGTGTTTATTGGCACCACCCATCAACTTTGTACAACCAATGTGTAACTCTATCTGTAGATGGTCTTGTACTTAAGCTTCAGTCTAAACTGAAAAACTTGGGGATGATATTTGACATTCGACCCACATGTGCAGCATGTTGTCAGAACATCTTTCATTCACCTCATAAATATTCCTCGACTACGCCCTGTGTTATCACTAACTGTGGCTGAAAATTTTTGTCTTCTCCCAAATCAACTACTGTAACGCTCTACTCTCTGGGGTTTCTAAATCCACATTGAACAAACTGCAGTATGTCCAAAATTCAGCAGCCAGAATCCTGACCAGGTCTAGTACAAATGATCACATTACTCCTATCCTGGAGTCCTTGCACTGGCTTCCTGTCAAGTTATTTATCGACTTAAAAATCCTCCTGCTCACCTATAAGACGCTCAATGTCTTGGCTTGGCTTGACACCTCCATATTGGTCTGATATTATCACCCTACTCCCTACCTTGCAATCTTCGCTCTTCTAATTCTGTTCTCCGATCTGTCCCCCAAGCCCGTCCACATTGTATGGGTGACAGGACCTTCTAATTTTATGCCCCAAGCTCTGGAACTCTCTCCCCAAGGATATCAGAGAGTCACCTTCTCTAAACTCCAAATCCAGACTCAAAAACATTTTCTTCAGAAGAGCCTTTATTTAACTGTTCTGTACCCCTCTGTTCCTACTTTACTTAGTACCACTGTCTACTGTCTCCTCTAACTGTGTATTCTCGTCATGCTAAGTTTGTGTATTTTTTGTTTTTGGCATTCTGTAAAATGCTTTGAGAAGCCACCTCTAAAGGTATAAAACTATAAAATAAAGTTTATTCTTATAAAGGTCTTGTCTTGTGTTTACAGATTCAGAGGCCAGTGCTCTTATTAAAGCTGGGGAAAGGACTCCTCTTGAACTGCAGCACAGTGTGGAGATGCACAGGCTGATGCAGGAGACAGAGGTCACTGCCGCAGAAGGGAAAGAGGCACTTAGTGAGCAGCACACAGAAAGTAGACAGAGTGTCAAGGATCTGGACTCTGTGCCCATGATGAAGACAGAGCCTGAGAGTGAGACACCTGGGCTCTTAGTATGTGATGATTTTACAGAGACTATTAATAATCTGGACACAATCAATATTACACAAGGTTGTAATGAACTGGGCTGCATCTCTGTACAAGAGCACAGTGAAAAACTGGATGTTTTAAATCTTACAGAGCAGGACATGGACCCCAAGTTGATTGACCCTGCAGAACAGCAGACTGATGTACCTGGTGAAGAGAACAGTACTGATTTACAGCATACTGAGAAGAGTCAGTACAGGGAGGAGCAAAAGCAGCTCCTACAGGGCTTGATAATAATTAGGCCTTGTTCTGTTCAAGCGGAGAGACTGTCATTGCAGAGTCTCAAACAATCATATGATCCCTTAGTATCTGATGACTTTACACACAGGTTTAATAATCTGGTTACTGAGAAAATCGTTGAAAGTTTTAATGAACTGGAGAGTATGTCTGTTCTTGGGCAAAGAGAGGAACAACTGAATGAACTGGACGGTTTTAGTCTCAGAGAGCTGGAGAAGGAGCCCCAGATGATTCACACTGCTGAGCAGCACATGACGAATGACGAAAACAAATCTCAGTTCCATCACACAGAGCAAGGCCATTCCATGGAGCATTTGCAGAATAAGAGACCCCAGCACGATCAGGGGATGAGGAAGAATCACTCAAGGCCTTGCTCAGATGGTGTGGGCAAACTGCCATTATGGCACAGGGAGAAGCAGCATTTCTGTCAGTCTAGCATTTCAAAACCCTATCAGCACCTTCACACAGGAGAGAGACCGTTCAGCTGTAGTCAGTGTGGGAAGAGTTTTAGTCAGTCAAGCCACTTAAAAACC
This sequence comes from Lepisosteus oculatus, assembly GCF_040954835.1. NCBI lineage: Eukaryota > Metazoa > Chordata > Actinopteri > Semionotiformes > Lepisosteidae > Lepisosteus > Lepisosteus oculatus. The sequence continues at coordinate 22,770,174 of NC_090709.1, read as the reverse complement.
CACCAGCGCATTCACACAGGAGAGAGACCATTCAGCTGCAATCAGTGTGGGAAGAGTTTTAGTCAGTCAAGTCACTTAAAAACCCACCAGCGCATTCACACAGGAGAGAGACAATTCAGCTGCAATCAGTGTGGGAAGAGTTTTAGTCTGAAAAGCCGCTTACAATCACACCAGTGCATTCACACAGGAGAGAGACCTTTCAGCTGTAGTCAGTATGGGAAGAGTTTTAGTCAGTCAAGTAGCTTAATAGTCCACCAGCGCATTCACACAGGACAGAGACCGTTGTACCTTGAGTTCGCTGCTCCTTTGGTTTGCCAGTCTCTCTCTCCCTCATCTCAAGTGGTGCTGGACACAGAGAGGCCATTCCATTTGGTTCACATTTAAGGTGTTTTTCTAGCTGATAGTGTGTTCTGATAAGGAACAACTCCCAAAGCTGAGACACATCAGCCACCCTAATTAATGGTCATCTCTGGTGCCTCACTGTCTGGGAGATTCCAAGGGAGAGTCTCATCCCAAGTGGTTTACACCCAAGGATGAGTGCATGGTTACTCATCCTCACACTGGGCACCAATAAATGTAGGCATCCTCTCACGAGGCACCAATAAATGTAGGGGTTTGTGCATTTACTGGGCCAATTGTTAATTGTTGCAGTAAGTCACAAAATGATTCTCGAATGCCCATGGAACTTTCAACCAATGAGCGACCGTAGTTCCTCCAGGTAAAACTCCAGCTCCTCCTGGACATCCTCAGACTCAGCTCAGACAGTCACGTAACGGCCAATGTGTCCCAGTGCCAGGACTTTTCCTTGTTCTAAGAGTCGAGAACGGAGGTTGCCAGCGTGTTACCAAAGGATCCACCCGAGGTTAGCCCAGCAGCAAGCCTCGTGAACCCACCGCGAACGCTCACCTGATCAACGAGTGAACTACTTTTGGAACTGTGGACAGCTGAATATCAGTATTCAGGACTAGCGCTATTTCGGGAACTAACCGGTCTTCTTCCTGTCTAAAGAGTGTGACTTGCTCGGATCTGTAGTCACTTTTCTGTGTGCAATCTCTCGCTAGTTTCAGCCAACACTAACTAGCCGGTCTTCAGAGAGCATCAGCAGCGCACCGCAGCAGAAATCTCTCCCTCCTTCTCTCATGTCGAACAGCCTGCCACTGTTTCTTTGCATCCACGGGAGATCCGAATCTCCACAGAGGGGATGAGTATTCAACATTCGGCATTACAGCTCGAGAATTCAATTGTTACCTTAACCTGAGTTGATATCAATTTAATTCCTATGAGTCCTGTACTTGCTTTTGAGTATCTAATGTACAAGTTGTAACAAAGTTCATTTACAAAACGGTCTAAATGAATGATATACGGAATGTATGTCCCTCTTGGTTTGTAACTCTTTGTGATTGAATATATACCTTTTGTATTCTGCTAACCGTCACTATAAGATCTGTTATGTTGATATGCACATTTTATGTAATAATAAATGTATTCTTGTGTATTAGTATCCATGTGTGTGCGTTGCTGAGTTATCCCGCTGGCTCGCTCTTCTAATAACCATCAAAGAATCATTTTGTGACTTACTGCTACAATTAATAATTGTCCCGGTAAATGCACAAGACACCTACATTTATTGGTGCCTCGTGAGAGGATGCCTACAAGCTCCTCCAGTAAGGACAGTAGGCTCTACTGTACACAGAGAGGGGTGGGGGTGTGGATTAAGCCGATACCCCGGCTTCTCTCCAGACACAGCTGGGTGAGCTCCTCCAGTAAGGACAGGAACCTCTTCTGTACACAGAGAGGGGTGGGAGGGGGGAACAAGTTGATACCCTGGCTTCTCTCCAAACACAGCTGGATGAGCTCCTCCAGTCAGGACAGAAGGCTCTACTGTACACAGAGAGAGGTGGGGTGTGGAACAAGCCGATACCCTGGCTTCTCTACAGACAGAGCTGGATGAGCTGGATTGGTGCCGTAGGCTTTGGGAGGAAAGCCTGAAGTATGGACATTTAACACTTCCAAGAAAAGTGATCTATAGCTTCATTTGCATAGATGTTTTGTTGCTATGGCATGTGTGTGACTCATACATATAAAAAAACCCATTTGTTAAACGAATATCGAAGCTGCCTCTAAATCTGCAAATGAAGATGAGTCAATAAACCACTTGTTTTTCGTATAACTATACATATATTCATTTATTACTGATTTCATTCATTGAGCACGGATGCATGGATGAAATAGAGGTACAGCCATTCACTTTTTGACATGTCTGCACTGTTAGAGAATCTAGCAATCAGAAAACGGGTGAAACTGTCTTGAGAATTAGCATACAGTACCGAGGCCCCCCCATGACCAAATAAAGGCTAACCTCGATATGAGCCTAAATAATGCAGACTACAGCAAAAAGACTCACTTTGAAAAGGGAATGAATGTCCGGAAAGAGTAGTGTAACCAGCTTGAAATGCTTCTCCGGATCTCTAACTAAAAGAAACTGGGAACCAGCAGTGGCATCGACTCCTTTCGAACTGGGATCCTATCGCAGCTCGTGGTGTCGTAACTCTTCTGTATCTGATATTGGACCAAGCACATCAGGGGAGAGCGCCAACGCAGTCCCCCACTACCAGAAATTATGCAGTCGAGATTCCCACATTTGGGGAATTCGCAGGGGTCAGTACAGCCGGAGTTTAATGGCCGAGCCTTGCCCTGGGTGAACCGATTTTTTATTTTTAAGAACTTTATTTTCTTTTCACAAAAAAAACACAGGACATCACAAATTAGAAAGCTTTACATTAATATACGTACTTAAAACAGTATATATGATCACATCTCATTACATTTTGACACGGTACCAGTTACATAGCAACAATTTCTTTTTTTCTGGTGCAAATCACATTCTTTACTTAAACATGATAATGTTTTTTACAGTTTCTTGAGATATTGACCTATGTTCTCTATTTCCCACAGATTTTTCTGCTTCCTCCCTCCCTTTTCTCCACAGATCTCTGAGGTAATAGTTCTCTCGGGTGATGAACAGGGCCAGGCTACCTGCTGCCTTGACTAGGACCTCGATGCCTTTGAACAGCCCCATGTTCCTCACTCTCCACAGGGCGTCTTTCCCACTGTTCACCACGGCCCAGATCCTGTCAAACACGTCAGGAGGAAGTTTTACAGGAGAGATGCCGTATATGACGAAAGCAGCGGTCAGGGTAAATTGGGGCGAGAGAGCTTGCAACCAATCTTCAAACTGTGCCCAGAAGGCCTTAGCAAAAAAGCAGGACCACAGGAGATGGGTCACAGTCTCCTCCTCGCCGCAGCCCACCCTATCGCAGCGAGGGCTGGGGGTGAGGCCCCTACGGTACAAGAAAGTTCGTACCGGTAAGCACTGGTGGACGACACTCCAGGCTAAATCTCTGTGAATGTTGCACAGAAACTTAGAGGATGTGTGTTTCTACACCTTCCTTATTTGGGCTGATGTTAAAATGCCCACAGGGGTCTGCCTATTGTTCTGGGGTGCAACGAAATCTTCCAGTTTTTGGATGCTGACATCTCGGAGGGGAATATGGCCAATTGGGTGAGATCTTAGAAAACTTTTAACTGTCCCATAAATTGCAGGGCATGTGTCAGAGAGTGGGACATCCAGCTTGGGTCTGACACCCCACACTCTGAACACCTCCCTACCTACCCAGAGCCTGGAAAAATAAGTCCAGGTATGCGCTGCAGGTGCTGTTGCAAAGCCTCTCAGCACAGAGGCCAGGAAAATGCACAGCAGCTTCGTAGCAATATTGGGACAGACTTCCACCCTGAGGGTAGCGGCCTGTACATTATTTCCCTTCTGAGTCTTTCCTGTTTCCCACCCCGTAGAAATTGAAACATCAATCTCCTCAGCACCGTCACAACACGGTGTGGGATTGGGAAGGTAGAAGCCAGAAAATTCAAGACAGGCAAGAGCTCGGCTTTGATGACCAGCACCTTCCCTGTCATGGTGAGGTCTCGGTCCTTCCATTGCATCTGTTTTTTGTTTAAGATTGGCAATTTGTTCTGCCAATTTACTGTTCCCATCTGTTCTCCAAAATACACCCCCAGGACCTTAATTCTCTTCTCTTGCAGCCTGAGATCATGTCCTTCTTTTGGCTCCCTCCAGTTCTGATAAAAAATCTCACTCTTAGATTTCTTAATTTTTGCAGAGGAAGCCAAAGAGAAACGATCACAGCACTGCAGAGCTCTGCTAATTGAGGCATTGTCAGAGAGGAGCAGGGTGACGTCATCCATGTATAGAGATGTCTTTACCTCTCCTCTCCCACTTCCAGGCACTGGTATCCCATTAATGGCCTGATCCTGGCGCAAGGCACAGGCTAAGGGCTCCATAGCCAAAACGAATAACAAGGGGAATAATGGGCAGCCCTGCCTCACCCCTGAACAGACTTCAAAGGGGCGTGATCTATTGCCATTAACCATTACTCTGCTGTTGCTACCTGTGTACAGCAGGTTAATCCACTTTCTCATGATAGGGCCAAACTTGATGTGCTCAAGTACCGATGTTAAGTACTGCCGGTTTATGCGGTCAAGGGCCTTTTCTAGGTCTACACCTAAAATGCACAGAGGGAGGGAGCGATCCTCTGAGTACAGACAGACATCCCTCAACAAGGCCAGGTTGTCGCTCATCAGGCGTCCTGCTATCCCACAAGTCTGTTCTTTCCCTACCAGTGAGGCCACTACATTTTGTAGGCGCAGGAAAAGGGCTTTGGACAGGTTCTCAGTGTCCACGCCTAACAGGCTGAGGGGTCTCCAGTTCTTTATGTCATTCTTTGCTCCTTTCTTAAACAAGAGAGAGATAGTGCCTTCTCTTAAGGAGTCAGGCAGCAATTCTATCTTATAACTTTCCTCGAATAGGAGCAGTAGCGGATCCTGAAGCAGATCCCAAAAGGTGCAATCAAATTCTTTAGGGAGCCCGTCAGCACCCAGAGTTTTCCCCTTCTGTAAGCTCTCCATAGCCTGTCTCAGCTCTTCTACTGTCAAATCCCTCTCAAGTACTTCCCTATCTTCTTCACTCAAAACGTTTTCTAGCTTTGAGGTAAAAAAATGAATTTCTTCATCCTTTACCTCTGTAGAGCTGTACAGTCTTGATTAGAAGGCCTCGGTGCAGGAGAGGATAGCACTCGGCTCTGTTCTCTCTCGTCCCTCCTCATCAACTACACTTTCCATGACAGACTTGGAGCCTACCACTTTCCTGAAAAAGAAGCGAGTACACTTCTCATTTTCTTCCAAGAACTGCACTCTGCTTCTTAAAAGCACTCCTCGACTACTTTCTTCGGCTATGCTCCGGATGTCCTTTTTTAAAAGGGTGATATCCTTGAGCACATCGAAGCCACTGTGCAGCATCGTGTAGAGACGCTGCAGCTGCCTCTGTTTCCTGGCTAGCACTCCTTTCCGTCTGGCAGCAGCCTTCCTCCCCTCAGCCACGAAAAAGGCCCTTGTCCTCACCTTCACCTCCTCCCACCACTCTCCTACTGACCCGTAAAGACACTACAAGGACAGCCACTTTGATAGTTTCTCCTTGTAGCGGGATACTACCCCCTCGTTCTCTAGCAGCTTTGTGTTGAGTTTCCAGAGGCCTGGGCCAAAGACAGTCCCTTGAACTAAGCAGAGAGAGGAGATGAACTTAGTTTTGCAGGGCCAGTGAGCTGGAATCCAATTTTATCGGAGAGCTAGACTGCCTGTCTATGTACTCTAAGATACAATTAAAATCCCCTCCCACTATCACGTCTGTGCTACATAACAATAGGGGAGAGAGTGCCTTGAGTAGCTCCACCCTTCCTCCCACGTCAGTAGGGCAATACACATTGATTAGCCGCAGGTTAACGGTCCCCCATTCCACATCCACACACAGCAACCTGCCATCTATGACCCTCTGAATACTTTTCAGTTTGAATGCCCGTCCTTTGAAAAGAATGGCCACGCCAGAGGCTCTGTTGTTATTGTCCCCTGACCAAACAGAAGGGCCTTTATCCCACCTATCTTCAAAGCTTTTATACCTCTCTTGATAGGCTAAAGCACACTCCTGCAATATCAACACATCTCCTTCTCTCTGCTGGAGGTAATCAAAGACAGACTGGCATTTAACTCTGTCATTGATACCTCTGGTGTTAAGAGAAATTATGTTTAGAGCCATATTACATTAGAAAGTGGAACCAGTCTTTACGAAACACATTTCTCTTCTGTCTCACCTGTTATCTTCTTCTTTTCTTTTTCTTCTTACCAATTTCCTGCCAGCAATCCTCTGAATGAGCCTTCATCAGGGTGGCAGCAGTAAAAGCGTTCACGGAGTCCATTTCAAGGAAGGGGGTAGAGGGAGGGGTGGAGGGGTTCCAGCTGTCCCCATCGCCATGCTCTCCTTCCTCCTCGCTCGGGGAGAAAACAGAGTCATTTTTCCGTTTCCTCAAGTCCAGCTCCTGGGAGCACTGAGGGGAAAGGGGTGCAGACGATGCACCAGTCTCCTCTTCCCCCTCACCCACCAGCTGCTGCAGATCCTCCGTGATGGACTGGATGGAGGAGAGGAGGACATCTGTAGCACTTGCAGAGTCTGAGAAAAGCAGCTCCGCTGAATCCTGGGTATCCTCGCTGGACCCGCTCCACCGGGGGGCCCCACACTGGCCCTCGTTCTGAGGAGCAGGAGTGGGGGAGGGGTCCTCGCTGTTCTTTGGGGTTTTCAAACCCTCGTGCTTGTCTGGAGCAGTCTACGGTTGTGGGGGCGTAGTGGATTTCTCTTCCACCGGCCCCGGAGCACAGCAGGACTGATCCTGGCTGGAGGCTGAGAGTCTTTGTCCAACAAGGGTTCTTTGTTTGACTTGTTGTTTGCTTTGGATTTTCGGGCCGGTTTGGCTGAAACAAGCACTGCCTCATCCTTTCTCATTTTGAGTTTATTGGCGTAGGCGTGAGGGCAGTTCTTAAAAACGTGTCCTTTCGAGCCACATAAATTGCACTTTGGCAGCATTGAACAGTCGGAGGCTAAATGTCCCTGTTTGCCACAGGTCTTGCAGCATTTATCAATGCAGGACGATGCCAGGTGTCCCACAGCACCGACACACTTTTGGTTGTCCCACATAAAAAACATAGCCATTGCAGGCGCCCAGCCGGATTGTAGAGGGCAGGTGCCTTAAGCCTCCATTTACATTGTCCGGTAGCAAGCAAACCTTGAATTTCCTTGCTCCTGTTTTTATACCGTCAACATCTCTAACCTCAGTTCCATGGTGGACGGTGCAGTACTGGTTAAGCCAGGTGTGAATGTCCTCCGTCTTTGCCAGATCCGAGAACATAACAACATGCACCGTTTTCCTCTCTCTCTGTGTCAGAGGCTGCAAGTTGATCTTCTCAAGGGCAGGAACTCTCCCTCTTTTTGCCTCAAACACATCCACACATTGTTCAAACAGAGAATAGGTAGCAAAAACAACCTCAAATGCTTTCTGACCTGGGAAAGCGAAGATGAAATCCAAGTGCCAAGGTTCAAAGCCAAGTTCCTTCTGCAACACTTTTCTGCTGAACTGCATGCGATCCATGAAGAGGTCATCCAAAAGCTCAAAACGCACAACATTCTTGCGGGATCCAAAAGTTGTCATTTCGTAAACTGCAAAACAAACACTGCTTCCACAAAACAAGAAAACAATCCAACTACTCCACCTACAGGATGATCAAGGTATCACCCCTGCCAGGTAAGTATAAGTTGTATAAGGCCCTGCAAGCGGCCAGCACCCACAGCACAAAGCGCGCAGCCTAGGCCAGCTCCTCGCCACGCACGCCACTGCCTCCTGCCGGGCCCACTCTTTCGCACACTCACACGCCACACTAACACTCAAAAGGGTGGGCAAAACGAGAAAACGAGTGCGCCGTTTCCTACACATCTGCAGTCGCCAATGCGCATTCGCAGCATGTCCCGGGATGCAATTCGGACTCATTTGCATAACACCAGACCGGCAGATCGCTACGCAAGCTCGCGTCGTGCGCCTGCCACAAACCGAACAAACACCGGAGCCTTTTCAGTAATTTCCAAAAAACGGGCCTGCTCGCCTGCCCACAAGGCTCCGTCTCTTACCCGCTCTCCAGAGCCTGCTGCCTTCTGTGCTGTTCTCTCGGCACCGCTGCAGCGCACACAACTCCTGCAGCGCGGGGAGAAAGTTTCCACGCTCCGCCGCAGGGAAGGCTCGCTCCGTGCGCACACGTCCTTTCAATGCCAGTTCAACAAGTGCTCCGCATTAGCAGCGTCGGGGCTCCGGCGTGTCGCACCTCACCTCACCTCGACATACGACATACGACACTTCTTTACGCAGAGAGTGGCGGGAGTGGGATGTCAGGGCCATATGACACTGTTTTACACAGAGAGTGGAGGGGTGGGTGTCAGGGCTATACGTCAGTGCTTTACGCAGGGAGTGGCAGGGGTAGGATGTCAGGGCCTGACGATACTGCTTTACGCAGATAGTGGCGGGGGTGGGATGTCAGGGCCATATGACAGTGCTTTACGCGGGGGGGAAGGGGCTGGAATGTCAGGGCTTGACGTCACTGCTTTAAGCACAGAGTGGACGGGTGGGTGTCAGGGCCATACGACACTTCTTAACGCAGAGAGTGGCGGGATTGGGATGTCAGGGCCTGACGATACTACTTTACGCAGTTAGTGGCGGGGGTGGGATGTCAGGGCTTGACAAAACAGCTTAACGCAGAGAGTGGCGGTGGTGGGATGTCAGGGCCATACGACAGTGCTTTACACAGAGAGTGGCGGGGGTGGGATGTCAGGGCCTGACAACACAGCTTAACGCAGAGAGTGGTGGGGGAGGGATGTCAGGGCCGTAAGACACTGCTTTATGCAGAGTGTGGAGGGGTGGGTGTCAGGGCCATATGACACTTCTTTACGTAGAGAGTGGCGGGGGTGGGATGTCAGGGCCTGACGATACTTCTTTGCGCAGAGAGTGGCGGGGGTGTGATGGCAGGGCCTGAAGATACTGCTTTTCGCAGAGAGCGGTGGATGTGGGATGTCATGGTTATACGACAGTGCTTTCCACTGAGAGTGGTGGAGGTGGGATGTCATGGTCATAAGACACTGCTTTATGCAGAGAGTTGAGGGACTGATGTCAGGGCCATATGACAGTGCTCCACTCAGGCCTCTGCTTGAATTTGTACTCCTCCTCTCTCTCCCTACCTCTACCTCTCCCTCTCTGTGGGGCCAGCAGGGGGTGCTCACCCTGCGGTCTGTGTGGGTCCTATTGCCCCAGTATAGTGATGGGGGACACTATCTGGCCCACCAGCGACGAGCAGGTTACCAGATCTAGACAAAGTGGGCAACTCTTAGTAGTATGAGCTTAGTCACACATCGCAGCGATTAAAAAAACAAAACAAACATATTATGTCCGTTACTAACGACTTTTTTTTCCTACATTGAAAGTCTCTTTCCCGGGTGATTTTCTAGCGCAACTGGGGCTCTTCATTTCTCCTCGGTGTCTCATTGCGGGCTGATTTGAAACAGACCACAGAACCTGCCGCTGCAGTGCTCTCGGTTAGGGGCTCTCATCCTGCATCACCAATCTTCCACAGGAGGGACGGAGCTGGATTTCTGTCTGGAAAATAAGAGAGCAGAGAGGGGTAGGGAGAGGTAGAGAGAGGTAGAGCGGTAGAGAGGTAGAGAGAGGGAGAGAGGTGGAGGGCGAGGGATAAGGAGAGAGGTGGAGAGAGAGGGGGTTAAGGAGAGAGGGAGAGGTAGAGGTAGGGAGGGGAAAAGGGAGAGGTAGGGAGAGAGGGAGAGAGAGGGAGAGGTAGAGGTAGGGAGAGAGAGGGAGGAGGAGTACAAATTCAAGAAGGAGAAAATCCACAACACAACACAGGCGTCGGCATGCATAGGCTACAAAAGGAACAAGTAAAATGTTTCTTCCGGGCTGAAAAGAGAAGGAAAGAAAAAAACACCGTTGCGGCGCTACGACACGAAGATGCCGAGCCAGTTGAGCACAGCAAACCCAACCTGTTCTCACAAGTTGCTTGCGCTTCAGGCGAAATTAAAGCTGCTGAGATAAATCAGGAAAGCGGTAACTATTAGGACTGCTCACTGTTCCTTAGGCTGGGACAGGAGAGCACACACTGTATTATTATTATGATTGAGAGTCTGGCTCACTGTTCCCCAGGCTGGGACAGGAGATCACACACTGTATTATTATTATTGAGAGACAGGCTCGCTGTCTGTTCCTCAGGCTAGTACAGGAGATCATAATCTGCTTTATTATTATTGAGAGACTGGCTCACTCCTGTCTGTTCCTCAGGCTGGGACAGGAGATCACACAGTTTTTTCATATTATTGTTGAGAGACATGCTCACTGTCTGTTCCTCTGGCTGGGGCAGGAAATGACACACTGTATTATTATTATTGAGAGACAGGCTCACTGTCTGTTCCTCAGGCTGGGACAGAGGATCACACACTGTATTATTATTATTGAGAGACATGCTCACTGTCTGTTCCTCTGGCTGGGGCAGGAAATGACACACTGTATTATTATTATTTAGAGACAGGCTCACTGTTCCTCAGAGCTGGACAGGAGATCCCACACTGAATTATTATTATAGAGAGACAGGCTCACTGTATGTTCCCCAGGCTGGGTCAGGAGCTCACATAGTATTATTATTATTGAGAGAAAGTCTCACTGTCTGTTCCTCAGGCTGGGACAGGAGATCACACACTGTATTATTATTATTATTATTGAGAGACAGGCTCACTGTTTGTTCCTCAGACTGGAACAGAACATTCCACACTGGATTATTATTATTGAGAGACAGGATCACTGTCTGTTCCTCAGGCTAACATAGGAGATCACACTCTAGATTATTATTATTGAGAGACAGGTTTACTGTCTTTTCCCCAGGCTGGGACAGGAGATCACACACTGTATTATTATTATTGAGAGACAGGCTCACTGTCTCTTCCTCAGGCTGGGACAGGAGGTCACACACTGTATTATTATTATTATTATTATTATTATTATTATTATTATTATTATTATTATTATTATTGAGATACAGGCTCACTGTCTGTTCCTCAGGCTGGGACAGAGGATCACACACTGTATTATTATTATTTAGAGACAGGCTCACTGTTCCTCAGAGCTGGACAGGAGATCCCACACTGAATTATTATTATAGAGAGACAGGCTCACTGTCTGTTCCCCAGGCTGGGAGAGGTGATAACACTGTATTATTATTGAGAGATAAACTCACTGTCTGTTCCTCAGGCTGGGACAGTAGATCACACTGTATTATTATTATGATTGAGAGTCTGGCTCACTGTTCCCCAGGCTGGGACAGGAGATCCCACACTGTATAATTGTTATTTAGAGACAGGCTCACTGTCTGTTCCTCAGGCTGGGACAGTAGATCACACTGTATAATTATTATTGAGAGAGAGGCTCACTGTCTGTTCATCAGACTGGGACAGGAGATCCCACACTGAATTATTATTATTGAGAGACAAGCTTACTCTCTGTTCCTCAGGCTGAGACAGGACATCACATACTGTATTATTATTGATTGACAGGCTTATTGTTCCTCAGGCTGGGACAGGAGATCACACACTGTATTATATTACTAACAGATAGGCTGACTGTCTGTTCCTCAGACTGGGACAGGAGATCACACACTGTATTATTATTATAGTGAGACAGGCTCACTGTATGTTCCCCAGGCTGGGACAGGAGGTCACACACTGTATTATTATTATAGAGAGACAGGCTCACTGTATGTTCCACAGGCTGGGACAGGAAATCACACTGTATTATTATTATTGAGAGACAGACTCACTGTTCCCCAGGCTGGGACAGGAGATCACACACTGTATTATTATTATTGAGAGACAGGCTTACTCTCTGTTCCACAGGCTGAGACAGGACATCACATATTGTATTATTATTATTGATTGACAGGCTCACTGTTTCTCAGGCTGGGACAGGAGATAACACACTGTATTATTATTATTTAGAGACGGGCTCACTGTCTGTTCCTCTGGCTGGGACAGGGGATCACACACAGTATTATTTTTATTGAGAGACAGGCTCACTGTCTGTTCATCAGGCTGGGACAGAGGATCACACACTGTATTATTATTGAGAGACAGGCTCACTCTCTGTTCCTCAGGCTGGGACAGGAGATCGCACACTGTATTATTATTATTGACAGATAGGCTAACTGTCTGTTCCTCAGACTGGGACAGGAGATCACACACTGTATTACTATTATTGACAGATAGGCTCACTGTGTCTTCGCTTGGGCTTGAACAGGAGATCACACACTGTATTATTATTATTGAGAGACAGTCTCACTGTCTGTTCCTCAAGCTGGAGCAGGAGATCACACACTGTATTATTAGTATTTAGAGACAGTCTCAGTCTGTGTGTCTGTTCCTCATGCTGGGACAGGAGATCACACACTGTATTATTATTATTGAGAGACAGGCTCACTGTCTGTTCCTCAGGCTGGGACAGGAGATCACATACTGTATTATTAGTATTTAGAGACAGGCTCACGGTCTTTTCCCCAGGTCTGTGTCTTCTAGGATATAATGCCAGCGAACTCTTGTTTTTATGTCCACTATAACTACGCTGGGCAAACGTTCTGAGGTCAAATTCTTCCAGCACGGGGGTACCTTTAAAGCGGAGACGACGGCACCGACATTTTTTGGCGTGCCTTCTCTTTAAAGCCCTGGCCAAATATGAAGACAATAAATAATTTCCTAAGATACGCGATTAAAAAATAAATAAATTAAAATTTGAATCTCCTGCGGAACACATTCCATAAGAATCAGCGGTTTTACAGTATATATCGCCTTTAAAGGTGGCTTCTCAAAACGCTTTACGGGATAAAAACAACCAGAACAGCAGCAACAACAATATTGTATTTCGTTGCACTTTGAAAACCAAGTTATAACTTAACTATACAGTACGTGCAAACGTTTCGTATGTTGCTGTCGTGAATGCCTGCGTACCCATAAGTATCTTATTTGCCTTGAGTCTGTCTACAGTATATCTGTCCCACTACCCCCCTCTCTCCCTCAATTCAATTCAATTCAAGGTGTTTTATTTGCATGACAGATGGGTACAAGCAGTGTTGGGTATGTATATTGTAACGCTTACTGCCAACAGGCACTGTGTAAGACCCGGCGTACCAGAGCAGTGCACCGAGGAAGCGTTTGCATTTATAACTTAGTTTTTAAAATTAGTCAAGCAATATGAACTCCCGGAGTGCTGGCTGTGACGAATTAAACCGGTCTCACAGGTATTCAAAGTAGGAAGTACAGTGTTAAGTGGTAGCTGGGCTACTCCCTCAATCGAATCGCTTTAAGGAAAAGCATTTTCAGAGAGCAATCACGCTGTGTTTATGTAGAAAAAGCGATTAGGTTTAAGAGCAATCTAATTACCTATTCGCTTAAAACGCTATATAAAATAAAGTTTATTTAGAGATGAATGATCAGTGTCGCAGTTTAAATAATGGGAGTCAGGAAACTAACACACAGCGCCACCGGATTTAATAACGCAATAAAAACGCTATAAAATAATGTGACTAGGCACAGAAAAAGTTTACAGCACAGTACAATAAATGCTGACCATGACTTTAGAAGCATAAATTACCTTACACTCAATTTAAACACAAGCTGTCTTTCTGTATGAACCTCTAAGCTGGTTCATACAGAAAATGTAGAAATGCATTAGCCTGATTATGATTAAAAAACACATAATTAAACACGCGTTTGCGATTTAAATCAGAACACGATTTAAATCAATATAAATGTTTATTTTGTAACGCATACTGTCCAGCCTCCATTTCTCTATAAAAATGTACTCTGTTGCACAAACACACACACTAGAAGCAGGAACCGCTGTCAGAAGGGAAGATATGTTCAAAATATCGCAAATATCGATCATGTTGCGATATTTTGAAATATAAAAGTCAATTGATTGTCCATAATATCGCTTACCTATTTTTTCGAAGAAATGTTTGTTAAGAGTAAAGTCCAGCACCAGCTGGATTCGAACACACAACCCGCCAGTTGGTAGTCACGCACCTAGACCAGTAGGCTACAAGACAACTCGCGTGAACAGGGAGGCGAAACAGCCTTACACAGCCCTGTCGCAGTACACGAATATAATCATACCGTTAATAAATTCTTTAGATACGCGATTCCATATTATATTCCCTTTTAATCAAATTCTAAAAGTATGCTTGTTGACTCCGGTATCACGTTAGTTAAAGACTTCGAAGCTTACAATGTTTAGGGAGAAATGGAATACTGGTGTGTATTTTTTTCTTTAAAGTACCAAGACCAGCTATATACTGTATGTTTATGTTCCAAAATTAATATCGTTTATGGCCTTCACACGCGTTACAGTATGCTCCTATTCTTTTTATGCTCAGCTACTAAGATTTCCTTTCAGTGGTAAAATTCAATATCTACAACGGGCACAGTAAAGACGTTTACAGTAAGTAAAGGAAGACATCGCTCTCTCTGACCCCCGGCATCGTGTCCCGACCCAGCGTGCTGGAAGCCGACGCATGCTGTGATTCCTTTACGGAGCAGAAATGACAACCGAGGAGCCGAGAGATCATTTCAGCATTTCGCGTCTGAACGGAAAACACAAACGACCAACTCGGAATGACTTGCCTTTGACGCTTTTCAAAGCGTTCTTTGTGCACGACGACTGCGCCACCTAGCAGATACAAATGGGTTGTACAACTTTGAACTAGCAAATGGAAGAGGGCTAAGCCCCCTCTCTTTTAGCCCAGGTTCGATCTGTCTCCCAGAATCACCAGGGCGCACACACACACACCCGTGTCGTTGAAGTGCTCTGCTTCATTTCTAAGGGCAACTCAACATTCACTCCTACCCCGAGTGAAGAAAAGACAGCGTCCGCAGCAACAACAGCTCAGGTCTCTGCACAGGAGCTAAGCTGCCCCCATCTCCTCTGCTCTGCGGCTCCTGCGGAGTGAAGTCCTGCCTGGAGCCGTGTTTGCAGGCGGCGGCTCCCCGCGCCCTGTCTGTGTGTCATTTTCAAGAGCTCCTGGGAGGAAGAGAGAGCCCTCCCACTCGGGGGCTTTTCCACGGTCTGTGTGAGGAGGGTGTGTCCAGTAGCTTATCGAGCGGAAGCCTGGGGCGGCGGAGAGCTGTGATCGTGCAGACCTTGAGGTGTCACTTCTTTGTCTGCTTTCCCGCCCCCCCTCCGCCCAAGCTCTGCTCCAAAGTAGCCCGGCAACCCCTCACACCTGCACGTGTCACAACCTAAGGTGTGGTCATGAGACACCCATGGGGTGTCATTCTGTTCTTGCTAATTGTTTCCTGCCCGTCGCAGGCAGAAGTCCATGCGAGGAAGATGCGCTGGACAGAGCTCAGAGGGCGCACCTGGGTGGCTTTCCTTCTGAGTGACGTTCCTGCAACACTCTCCCGCTACTCTTGGTGCGCTCATGCCACAACACAGGAAGGCTGGAGCAGGTGGCTGTGGGCTCTGTGCACTGCCGAAATAGCTCAGTTGGGAGAGCGTTAGACTGAAGATCTAAAGGTCCCTGGTTCGATCCCGAGTTTTGACATTTTGTTTCATCGCGCCCTTTGTTCCTCTCTCCAGCGCCCCCTGCCTAAAGTGACGTGTCCCTTTCTCAGCCCGAAACGCAAGCGAGACACCAGCAGCGGTCCCTGCAGGTTTCCGTAGTGTAGCGGCTATCACGTTCGCCTAACACGCGAAAGGTCCCTGGTCCGAGACCGGGTGGAAACAGCCTCGTTTTGCACGCTCCTGTACTTCACAGAGGTCTTGAGCGACCGGTCATTTGTTCCCAATGTATTTCCGGTGCCTTCATGCACTCTTGTACCAAACGCACGTTCCTTCTGTACGCGGAGCCGATCATTTGCAATTGGGCTGTGCCGACAGACCAGGACGAGCTCTTTCGGCTCAAAAGCAGCGCAGGACCTGCAAGAACAACAGAAAGATTAGCATCCAGCGGGGGCCTCTTAGTGAGCCCAAGATCTCATCAAGAATCAGCTCCAGCAACAGGGCTGGGCGCATTGTTCCATTCTCCGACCACTCTCGGTGTAAACAAGTCCCTCCTGGTCTCTGCTTGAAATGCACTTTCCTGCGTTTGCTTTGGTGTAACTGGCTTCCCCTGCATGGGCGAATGTGAAGAAGATCCTTAGTAAGTCATTGAAGAAAACCGAGAAGAGGTCGCAGTGGCCTCTGTCGTTCATCAACGATCCAGTCAGGCAGTACTCCTCTGCAAAGCGCCGTTCGTTCACATCGATTGGCTTTTTTTTGCCTTCATTCGTGCAAGTAGTAAAAGCAGACGCCCCCATTCTGCCGTGACCCAGATTCGAGCCGGGGTTGTTGCGGCCACAACGCAAAGTACTGACCACTATACAATCACGGCGAGTTACCGATACACAGGTGGCAGGGCGGAAAAGGCTGTGCTCTCTTCGTGTGACATAATTCGGAAAAGTCCTGATGTTGCATTTCAACTGAGCCCCAGTATACATCGACCCTTCGACACTCTGAGTGACAACTCTCTTGCGTGTTTTCTCATATTTATGTAGTTTGCTTGCATGATGCCGGGAACAGCGTGGTTGTTCGCTGCCATATGGTCTAGGGGTTAGGATTCCTGGTTTTCACCTAAGCGGCCCGGGTTCGACTCGGTTTTGCCTCCTGCTTTCCAAAAGATCAGCACCGTGTACGAAAGAGCCGCATTAAAACTACTCGAACGTGCAAAACGTGCGAGAAGAGGGGGCGCTTGTTTCCAACCGAAACTTCTCGCGTGTGAGACGAGCTGATCATCGCTGTGGGAGGGTTACTCTGGTAGACAGGGCTGACCTTCGGCAATAGGATTTATAGTCTCCAAGATGATATTTGCACTTTCTGGAGAGGCGATTTTCTCCACTTCAGTAGCCCGATTTCGTCGATTGCGTGGAGAGGGCTGTAGAATGTGGCGCCGCCTTTCCTGCTCCGTCCATGACAGGCGTGCTGGTCTCTGGAGAGAGAGCATGGTCCATCAGCGCACTCCAATAAAGGCACTGAAAGCAGCTGAATCGCATTGGCGAAGCTCAGCACTGGGCCGCTGGGCACAGTTGACCACTGTTTCCATAGTGTAGTGGTTATCACGTTCGCCTCACAAGCGAAAAATTCACAGTTCGAATCCGGGCGGAAACAGACCGGCTTCCTTTGTCGCCACGCACAAAAGGGGATTGGGGATTTGCCTAGCGCTGTGATCGAACAGACCCACTCACCTCTTAGTGTGGTGGAATCTGCACAGTGCATGTCGCAGCGCATCCTGCTTTCACTTCAATGTGCGTCCTGATGTACCCCGGTCTCCCGCGTGACAGGTGGGGACAGGTGACAGGTCCTATACTAACGAGGAAGACATCGCTCTCTCCGACCCCCGGCATCGTGAAAAGGTGCACGACCATAGTGCCTTTAGTGTAAATAATGTTCAATCTGAAATTAAAAAATTGTTATTCAAATGATTGTTTAGGAATTATATGCTAGATCTTAAAAATTATGTTCCAAGTTGATAAATTTGTGTAGGTAACAGTTTAAATGCATTTTTCCACTGTTTACAAATCATCAGTATGGTAACCACAGCAACAGGCGCCACGTCACTGTCCACGGCTAGGTGTCTCACATTCGTCACAAAGAGCGGTGTGACATCACGGACAGCAACTAATACTAATATTAGTGTCTTCATGTTAATATTAGTGTGAGTGGAATCGGTAGTTTTAACATTAATGATAGTTTTCATGTGAGTATTAATGATGATAGTGCTATTGATTGTTTTAATGCTAGTATTCCTGTTAATATTAGTGATAATTACAGTGATAAGGTTAGATTATTTACACTAGTTGTCATGTTAGTTTTAGTGATAGCATTACTGTTATTATTAGTATTATTAGTGTAGTAGTATTTTGTGTCAGTGTTAGGATGATAGTGTAAGTCTTAGTGATAGTGTTACTGTTGCAATATTAGTGGTATTTGTATTAGTGTTATTTATAGTGTATTTGTAGTTATGAGTGTATGTGTCTGTTTGTGTGTGGGGTTTGTGAGGAGTGTGTGGTGTCTGTCAGTGTGTGAGTGTGTGTTTGTGAGTTTGTGGATGTGTGTCTATACGTTTTCGTACTTTTTCATACAAAAGTGACCAAACACTCCCTAACTTTCAGGTTTGCTTGAACCTGTAACAAAAAAGAGGTCTGAAACTTCCATTCTCTGATGTCACTGTCTATAAAGCCGGACGTGATGTTTCGCAGATGTGCAGTGTGCCTTTTCTCTTGTTGTGTTCAAGATGATTTGCTGAATAAGCTCCTGACTGGGTGTTCTGTACTGCGCTATTACCTCGTTCGATTACCTATGTGGTGTACAGATAAAACCCAACTGCGTGGTGTAATTTCCAGGTTCAGCACCAGCAGCACCTGCAAACTCATCAGCTGACCTCAACGTGATTGGAACACAAAACCTTCTGATCTGGAGTCAGACGCAGGAGAGAATGAAGTCTGGAATCAGACACGCTACCGTTGCGCCACGAGGTCACTTGCGACAGGTGCTTTTAATTCACCCAAAGAGAAAAATCAGCGTCCCTGAAAAAGATTGTTTTCATTCTCTCCTGTGAGGAGCGCCGCTCTTCCAACGAGGGTCTCTTCTTCCCAGACCACAGATTATTCTTCCCGCCCGGCTCTCTCACGGAGAGCAGACACACCGTCTCCACTAATGTGTTTACTACATCTATAGATCTGACCCCCTACAGCCCCGATATTCCTGGACAGGATATTTACCACCAGCCTGGTGAACTTCTCATCTTGACCTCTCCCAGGAGGAGCACAATTAACACAGAATCCTCTCTCCATTTAGCAAATAACACAAAACACTGTTTACCTGTCAAGACAGAAAACCAGGCTGCTCCAGGTGAGGCTTAAACTCACAACCTCGGCATGAGTCCACTGAATATGTCATTTTACATGGCCTGAACCAGGAAAGAGATTGGAAGTCAAGAAGTTATGGTTTTGTTTTAATACTTGCCTACTCTTTTAATTTTTCGGTCAAATCTTTTATTTGGGAGTACTTTCAGTGGATGTTAATCTTTGTCCCGATGCACGATTCTGGGCCATGGTGTGTCTTGAATAATGTTCTTATAGGCTTCAGTTTGGAAAAGTGCGCTCTTCAGAAGCTACCGAAACCGCTAATGGTTACATAACACTTAATGCAAAAGCAACGTTCGGGTTTGAAAAAATATATTACTTGCTATGAATACAAACACTGTTACAGGAGGCGTGTTAGGGCTATTTTAGCTTAGATCATCAATTCATCTTACATTTCTTCTCCATCTATATCAACAGCGTCATCGCTACTGAGCGCTAAAGGCAGGTCCTGGCAATACAATCTTCTTTAGAAAACATTTTTAAAACTATTTCCACTACCATACGTGAAGTAAAAGATTCCGATTGCACGCAACTAATAAATTATCTTTTCCAGGGACGTTGTATCTAGATGCAAATTACAATCAAACATTTATCAGCTTTAACATTTTCTTTTGGATCCACAGGACGATCAGCATGAGCCATCAAAGAACCTGTAGCGGCAAGCAGTTTAAAAGCACACAAGTGATCTGTCTTTGGTCAAAGGAATTGCTGGAGCAGTAGGACGCAGAGCAATATCTAGCAGCTGCAGACGATGTTCGGGGAAGAGAGATTCTGTTTTCAGCAGAGGGAGTGAGAATGAGCTCAGTCCGGCTCCCAGCAGAATCCATTCTGGTTTGGTTACTGTCAGACTGTGCGTCTGAGGCTCTTTGGCTCACATCTTGTGATTTCCATGAGAGGAAGAGAAGATATCACTTTAAAAAAAAATCAGAACTGAAGATTTGGATCCGGGACCTCATACTTGTCAAATGATTAAAATAATATATCAAGTTGTGTTTCTGCAACATATCGTGCACAGTATGCCATTTTGTTCTAAAAATACAGTAGATTGTACTTAATAAAAATGTACAATTCACCGCTGGTATAAACAGATATGTGCTGTGTTTGCCTTTGTTAGCATTTGTTTAAAAAATAAGTTCAGAATAAGATAAAAAACACAGAAAGCACAAACGTAATAATATAATGATACAAAATCAATACCAAATCATAAAGCCAATTAAGTACCTATCCTTTGAAAACAGTGACATTTGTATCTACTTTTGAATTACAAATCAGACAGCGTAGTCCCTTAATTCAAAGATCAGATCTTGGCCAAAACAAGACAACCAGATGTTAGCTGAATTCGGAACAACAGCCTCTGCTTCATCGTTTATTGAGCTTTTGATCAACGTCTGAGTGAAAAAGATTCGCTACTTTAACTATTTGATTAAAGTTCACAAAAGCACCTTCCTTCGAGCTGGAGTCGAAACAGCAACTTAAGGATTCCTAACTGTTTCTAATAGAGTCAGCCGCGCTACCAACTGAGCTATCGAAGGGATTTAAAGTGCTCCTCTCTGGCACATATTGCCCAATGAAGTGAAATATTCTGGGTACTTAAATTCCAGTTCGACATCAAGTTTCCAACTCGTTTCCTTAGTCTTGTTTACCTTGAATTTAAGCCACAAACCAGGATTCTACTGTATAATCTTCCGGGGATGTTACAAAATGTTTGATGGGGCATCAATCATTATAGGCGGAAATTCACTCCTTTTTTTTTTCTCGAGGCATCATATTAAATGATCCATTTCATTTGGATCAAGAAGAGGCTCACCATGAGAAATAGAACAAACAGTTTGATTCTGTCTTTATTGGGAGCTGTATCACAGCTAATGCATGTAAAGCCTTCAGTATGCGATAGTGAGAGCTCAGTTATGCCAGGGAGTGGGAGTGAAGAGAACTGAAATGAAATTTAGTAAATTCATATTTAAATAGAGTGTTCTGTCACTTAAAGCTTATTACAACACTACCAGGAGTGGGGATTGAACCCACGTGGACATTTGTCCATTGGATCTTAAGTTCAACGCCTTAACCACTCGGCCATCCTGGTCTACAGCAAGATGCTCTTCAGTTGTTTAACATTTAAATATGATTCAACAATTAAAAAAAATTAAACCACGAAACCTCTTAGAGTTGCGAGAATACTTCCTTTGTGTATAAAATACATTGTGAATGCTTTCACAGCCTTTACTTTTTCGTTTTAATGACATTTTTTTGACCGAGCACGAATATTCTTTTGTCCATATCTTCCCAATGGAAGCACAGAACGCCGTCAAACCAAATCCATTTTAAAGACCAAGACTTGTGGATATTTCCACAGCCTCTACATCAAACTATCAGTGGGCTAATTATCTTTTTTTAAACCTCCGGTTTTTCATCGATGCGTAATTACGCACTTACTGGAACCCGGAGGACCGCTGTGAACAGACGTTCACAACGCGAGAAATACTGTTCAATACGGCTTCGTGCGAATAACCCGCCTATGACCATAGGAAGCAGAACAGCGCAGTCTCCAATTACCCAGACTGTAAGCACAGAAATAAAGCTTTGTTTGATTTCTGAAACCCTTCCTTTACGCCCTGTTTTCATTCAGGTAAGGGTCAACTATATTGACAATACTACTGACAGCAGGAAGATTAAAATATTCTTTTCTCAGCAGCTTATTAAAAACAGCTCCCATGATGTTCAAACTGATTTTTTACACAGAACACTGACACAGCTTTGCGTTCTGAATCTCTTTTTCTCTTGCTTTTATTTAATATGGCACAATGCACTGGGATAGGGGTATTCTGTTCACAAACCAATAGCATTTAAATCACAGCACCCACAATGCTGCAAGTAAGTGTTTTGCACACTAAGCAGGTCTTCTGACTTTTCCCAGCTTTGTTTTGGGTTGTGGAACCTTTATTTTTTATGATTTTCTGAAGATAACACTACAGGTATACACTGGGATAGGTGGGTCTTTTTCATGGCTCAATAGTAATTCAAATACAACAGCCACACTGCTGAAACCATATGTTTTACACACCAGACAGGGCCCCTAACCTCATACAACCTTGCTGTGGCTGTGGCCTCTTTCTTTATTTTTTTATGATTTTCTGAAAGTAACACTACAGGTAATACACTGGGACAGGTGGGTCTTCTTCATGGCTCAATAGTGTAGTGGTTTGATGGGTTTACTGAGACAATTATTAATTGTAACAGTAATCACGAGGTTGTTCGTTGTAGCTTTTAGAAAATCAATCGTCAGAACAACTAACAACGCACACACACGGGTTCAATACACGAGATACATTTATTAATATAAATTGTGCACCAAAGATATACTAGTCTGCCTGGATACGAGCGGCAGACCTTACTGTGAGGGTTATCCAATATACAAGGTATATAATCTCGAAGAGATGCAAACACAAAGAGATACACAACAGAGAATATATGTCAATATATATCGTTCGGTTACCAAATCGCTAACCAGTGTTATTACCCACTGTTACTCTAAACTCGGAAGTAAATACATTACTCATGAATTAAATTGATAACAACTTGTGTTGAGGTACAATTGAATTCTCGAGACGCAATGTAGAACATGGGGTTTACTTATCCACTGTGTATGGATTTGGAATCTCCCGGCACGAACACCAATCCAGCTGACAGGCTCTGTTGCAGCCTCTGTTGCAGTGGTTGTCCAATGGGCATTGTCCCGGCGTCCTCTGGCTACCGGCCAACCAGTCAAGGTGCAGCTCGGAGTAGGACGGGCGGAGAAATCTGACTGCGGCGCGCAGGGCAGTCGTTGCTCCGAGGGGATCTACCAGGAGTCCGGCTGGCTAGTAGAAAGTCTCTATGCACAGAGTGTGACCGCGAGTCCTCACAAGTCACTCTTTTGCCCGGGAAGAAGCTGGTTCGTTCCCGGTCCAGCGCTGCTTCTGAATAAGCTATTCAGGTTGTCGACGAGGGTCCAACTGTAGGCTGCCGTTGATCAAGCGGAGCATTCACGTTGGTAGAATTTTGAGTACGTACGGGATCCTCGGCCTCGCGCTTAGAACAAAGTCCAAGTCCTTTTGCAGACAACAGCAGTTGTCACGTGATTGTCTCTGAGGATGCGCGAAAATGGCCAAGGAGAGCCCCGATCTGAGCTTGCGCTCCCTTTTTGACCAAGACCCAGATGTGTGCTGATTGGTTGAGAGTTTGGCGGGCATTGGAGACCCACATGGTATTACCACGCCCTGCCAGTCCCTGATTGGTTGGTCAAGATGAGATATAATTCACTTACTCTTGACACTTAGGAATGCAGTCCAGATGTCCATTCGGCACTCCCTAGACTGATAGGCGCCAATGGATGACCATTGATCATGATAGCCAGGCTTAGCTAAGTGCATCCCCGTCTGGGAGCTTGTTCCTTATCAAAAGAAAACATCTTAAATCAGCCTGCATGAATACTTTCTCTGTGGCTGCACCACAGAGATGGAGGGTAAGATGGGGCCTCCTTTAGGACAGCATACCAACGCTTAATTCTGTCTTATTAACAAGCATTGCCGCTACAATAGCAATTCAAATACAACAGCTGCTGAAACCATATGTTTTACACACCAGACAGGTCCCTAACCTCATACAACCTTGCTGTGGCTGTGACCCCTTTCTTTATTTTTTAATGATTTTCTGAAGGTAACACTACAGGTAATACATTGGGATAGGTGGGTCTTCTTCATGGCTCAATAGCAATTCAAATACAACAGCCACACTGCTGAAACCATATGTTTTACACACCAGACAGGCCCCCTAACCTTATACAACCTTGCTGTGGCTGCGGCCCCTTTATTTATTTTGTAATGATTTTTTCAATATGACACCATTAGACAGCCGGTACATGGGGATAGGGGGGTGGTATTCACGAGTCAATAGCTCTTCAAGCACAACAGCCACAGTGCTGCAACCAGGTGTTTTACACACCAGACAGGCCCCCTAACCTTATACAATCTTGCTGTGGCTGTGTCCCTTTTCTTTATTTTTTTATGATGTTTTCAATATGGCACCATTAGACAGGCGGTACATGGTGATAGGAGGGTGCTATTCATGAGTCAATAGCTCTTCAAGCACAACAGCCACAGTGCTGCAACCAGGTGTTTTGCACATCAGACAGCTCCCCTAACCTTATATAACCTTGCTTTGAGTTGTGGAACATTTCTTTATTTTTTAATGATTTTTTTACTGTAATCAAGTGTTGTGCTCATTAATAATAATAATAATAATTGCTTACACTTATATAGCGCTTTTCTGGACACTCCACTCAAAGCGCTTTACAGGTAATGGGGACTCCCCTCCACCACCACCAATGTGCAGCATCCACCTGGATGATCCAACAGAAGCCATAGTGCGCCAGAACACTCACCACTATCAGTGAGGAGGAGGGAAGAGAAATGTAGCCAATTCAAAGAGGGGGATTATTAGGAGGCCATGATTGGTAAGGGCCAATGGGAAAATCTGGCCAGGACGCCAGGGTTACACCCCTACTCTTTTCAAGAAACGCCATGGGATTTTTAATGACCACAGAGAGTCAGGACCTCAGTTTTACATCTCATTCGAAGGAAGGCGCCTGTTTACAGTATAGTGTCCCCGTCACTATACTGGGGGCATTAGGACCCACATGGACCGCAGGGTGAGCACCCCCTGCTGGCCCCACTAGCACCTCTTCCCGCAGGAACCTTAGTTTTTCCCAGGAGGTCTACCATCCAGGTACTGACCAGGCTCACACCTGCTTAGCTTCAGTGGGTTGCCAGTTGTGAGTTGCAGGGTGATATGGCTGCTGGCCATAATCAGCAGCCTTCAGTACTGAAGCAGGTGTGAGCCTGGTCAGTACCTGGATGGGAGACCTCCTGGGAAAAACTAAGGTTGCTGCTGGAAGAGGTGCTAGTGGGGCCAGCACCACCATTAGGCAGGCCTCCTGACCTTTCACAGTCATGCTTTGTTGTGTGAAACTTTAATTATCTTTTTAGGATTTTTTGAACATGGCAACTTCCACCGAGATGGGTGGGGGGTGTCGGGGTGCTCTTCAATAGCTTTTTCATCTATACACACAAACGGATGTAACCAAGACACTCAGAACCTGTCACGCAGGGGCTGACTGCTGAGGATAGGGATCCAATGCGGTGCCCTTGGTAGGGTTGGCGCGAGACGCAGGCGTAGTCGGAGTAAACAGGCAGGGGTCTGAGTCCGGGAAGGCGTATGTCGAAGAAAACTCAGTCTTCACTCAGGTTGGGAGATTGTCAACAGAGATCTTTAATACAATCAGCTGAAGGGGAGCATATCACAGAGAAAGGGTTTCCCCTAGCACTCAAGACATGCTCACTGGACTGAAGTTATACTTTCCTTTTTTATACATTAAAAGTAGGCAATACTTTAACATATCAAAGGAACATACAGGGAAAGGGGCAGTGTCAGAAGTCAAACAAACAGGACAGGGGGGTGCCATTTGGCATCCTACAATCTGTTTCAATTTTCTCTGGTTGAATGGGTGTGAGGAATCACAGGCTTTAGTTTGCACCTAAGACAGTGGTCTTAGGTGCGAACAGAAACCTTTCCCACGCATAGTCACTGTCCTGACCTTTTGACTCGGTCTTCCACACGTAGCACAGGCGTAGGCACAGAATCGACAAGCGAAAGTGTAGTCGAGGGACTGGCAGGGGTCGGAGTCCGGGAAGGCGTAGAAGTTGCGTCGGTGTGGATTCAGAAGGCAGAGGCGTAAACGAAGAGACAGGCTGGGGTCAGGATCCGAGAAAGCTTAAAACAGGCGAAGGTACAAAATCGAGTGGCTAAAGCGGTAGTCGGAAAAGCGGGGTCGAGGTCCAGGGGAGAAGTCGTAGTAAGGCAAAGGTGTAGTTAGTACGTAAGCTCCGGGAGAGAATCTCAATCGTGAGCAATGACCGGGGGGCAGATGAGGGTTTAAGTAGAGGACTGATTGACACGTGCACGTTTGGTATGGGGAGAGCTCGTAGGAATGCGGGAGCACTTGCCTGCGTGAGGGAGATTCGTGGCAAAACCAACAGAATCAACCTGAACTCACAGAAAAACAAGAATGCCCCCAAGACACCTGCACCCCCCCCCCCGGACCACTCTGGTATCAACACCCCCAAACCCATCCATACCAGCTAACAAGACTCAGAATCGGTGCAACCCTCCAACCTGGACCAAGAGCAGGATGGGACAAGAACCTGCACCACACTACGCACCCCTCATCCAGACCAGCAGGACAGCCAGACCACAGACAGCACCATCATGTAACCCCCCTGTTCATTCCAACAGAAAAGCCGAACTGACCCCACCAGCATGGCGACGCTGCAGCTCTGGTCACACCAGCAGGCCCAATGGGCTCAGAGCTGGGGGACATACAGATGCTGCCATTCAAAATGCGTGGGCGATACCGCATTATTTTCCGGTACGCTGTACGCAGTCTACCGCAAGTTACCGG
Organism: Lepisosteus oculatus; assembly: GCF_040954835.1. Classification (NCBI taxonomy): domain Eukaryota; kingdom Metazoa; phylum Chordata; class Actinopteri; order Semionotiformes; family Lepisosteidae; genus Lepisosteus; species Lepisosteus oculatus. The sequence continues at coordinate 22,743,736 of NC_090709.1, read as the reverse complement.
TAAATACAGCTAGTTACCGTAAATTCTCCTATAATATGACAAGCAAAATAATAGTATCCAGAATTTCGGCAAGGTGGAGCTAATAAAGCTCAACCTCTCATGTTTGAGCTGTGGCCATCAAAAAAAGTCTTTAATGAAGATATTACTAATAGTATTAATAATGAATGACCTTGGACAAGCTGTAAGTGTAAACTCAAAGTATTGCCCTGGTCAACATTCTTTTTTTCATTGACCGTCTTTGTAAAAGTAACACCACAGCATTTCGCAATCACGCATTTGTTTCCAATCATGCAAAGTACAGTAATTTTTGATAATCGATTCACCATGCCTTTCACATGCTCATAAAAGAGATTGATTTAGGAACATAAACATATTACTGTATGAAAACTGTACTGTATACAGTATGTATATGTATATTTAATGTCTTAACTGTGCCCGTTTAAGTATTGAATATTCATATCTAATTTTACCACTGAAGGGTAATCTTAGTAGCTGAGCATAAAAAGAATAGGAGCATACTGCAACGCGTGTGAAGGCCGTAAACGATATTAATTTTGGAACATAAACATACAGTATATGGCTGGTCTCGGTACTTTAAAGAAAACATAAACGAAACATGGTTTCATTATGACCAGAATCGGTCTTGAGATATTTTTAACTTGATTTACAGTATTTGAGAGGTATGTCTTAACACCGATACTACAGTACGTAAATACTGCTCACGTATATGTTTCTAGGTTTATATTATGCATTTCATACGGTCAAATTACTTTTGAGCAACTAATAAGAAGCGCGAAACGGTATGCACAGGGCGCTTTAGTTTCGTTTTACTGGGACTCTGCTTTAACAATGTCGCCGTGGATTGATTAGAGATATCAAGTACATACAAGTCATTTTTTAAATGTTGTAGTTCGTCTTGTAAAAATGTTACGAGTACATCATCTATCAACAATTACACAGGTTCTGTTTCCATATTGCGGATTTTGGGTACGTAATATTATTTTCTAAATTTGAAGTTGTGAATATATGATTTGGGCAAACAGAGCCGCAAAGAAGTACATTATGGGTTGTTGTTTTTTTTTGCAGTTTTATCTAGAACAAGTGATGCTTAAACCTTTGTCTGATTCTTGTGAAACTATCCACACGACAGTTACAGTACCTAGGAGTTGACTTCAGTGATGTCACTGATGGGATGTTTCTAAAAATCCATCCTCTTTAAAACGTCTTCTCTAGTTGTCCTGCATATGTATTCGCTAATGAAGCTGTGTGTTCTGAGCCTGGATCTCTACATTTCTGTATGAACCAGCTTAGAGGGCTAAAGACAGCTTGTGTTTAAATTGAGTGTAAGGCAATTTATGCTTCTAAAGTCATGGTCAGCATTTATTATTGTACTGTGCTGTAAACTTGTTCGGTGCCTAGTCACATTATTTTATAGCGTTTTTATAGCGTTATCAAATCTGGTGGCGCTGTGTGTTAGTTTCCTGACTCCCATGTCACATGGTCTGTGATTGAAACCTGTGAAACCGGTTTAATTCGTCACAGCCAGCACTCCGGCAGAGAGGGGGTTGTACTCGTAAAGTAGATTAAAGAATCGTCTTTAATTTTGTTACGTTATACATTTTAGAAACGTTTCATCCATACAAACACCACAAAACTATTTTCGATTGTATTTCTGAATAGTATGTTACACTTAGTTCACTGTTTTAAATACATCTAATTAAGAAAGTTAGGTGTTAGCATAAACTATTAGCAATCAATAATATTAAATTTAGCACTGTAATAAGCTGTTGCACTTTCCCCCGCATCTTGTAAAAATATATTTTCATTGTTCAAATATACATTAAGTCTGACTATCATATAATAAGTTAAATACAACAATAAAGAAAAAATAGGGTTAAATATAATTCAAAATATTTTGCTAACAATGTTAACTGTTTATGAATAATACAATGTATTAACTAAGAAGTAGGATGGCACAGTTGTTAGTATGTTTTTTGTTTTGTTTCTTTTTCATAAATACAACAGTAGTACCTGATGTCTCAGTGGCTTTCAAAATTAAATTATGCATGCAAACCTGTGAACTAGAAAGATAACTAAGATATCCATCCATTTATAATGGTGACAAAGTGGTTAGCATTGCTATCTTGCAGTAGTGGGGTCCTAGGTTCAATTCCTGCCATCCTGTGTGTGTGGGGTTTACATGTTCTCTCTGGGTTAGATGGTTTTTCTCCATATGTGTGATATGACTCTCTCTCGCACTCCAAAACATACTGGTAAGTTAATTGGTTTATGGGAAAACTGGCCCTGGTGTGTGTGTGTTTGTGTCTGTCTGTCCTGTGATGGACTGGCACTATGTCCAGGGTGTATTCTGCCTTGTGTCCGTTGCTTACTGGGATAGGCTCCAAATCCTCTGTACTGGATAAAGAGATTAGAAATGGATGGAAGTAAAGGCACTGTGTGGATGGAACTATACACAGTGTTAGAAACCCACTATGAAATGGCAGCATCTCACTGAGAATAAAATATCTTATAGTGCTGGCTTAAGGAAACAGCCTTTCCACCTCTCTTGCACATCAGTATCCATACCTAGTTATTTAAACAAATTGCCTCTAATTATAAACATCTTAATATGCTGGCTCTGTGGATCCGCATCAGCTATGTTTGCCCATTCCTTCAATTCATGTGCATCCAACACACAGTTCAATGCCAGCAACTACACATAATCTAAAATACAATCCTTATTTCAGTATCTATGTAAACATATAGTCTGTTAACTTCATCATCTTCATCAAAAGTATGCCTAACCCCATTAGGAAGTGTTCTTGTTATAAGTGTATTCCTCAGCTTTCCCCAAATTATCTTCTTCTTGCCAACATCTCTAGTCTTTTATCCTGCAATAACTCAGCCAACACTTAAATCTCCAAAAGCTGCTTGTGTTAATTTCTTTAAATCACAAATATCATGTGTAAATACTGGCCATGTAATACTCTGCATTGTGGAATAATAGTTTATTTTAAAGGGAACTAGAGAAACTAAGAACTAGAGAAATCAAGAAAGGCTTTTTTTCTAGAATTAATAAATGCACATCCTGTTCACTGGGGAAATTAAATCCACACTGAGCAATCTTCAATATGTTCAGAATATGACAGCAAGAATCCTATCAGGGATGCATTATACCTGTTTTCAAGTCCTTGCACTGGTTACCTATCAGATTTCGAGTCAACTTCAAAATCCTTATCCTCCTTATATACTGTCCTACAACTGTTATTATTGATCACCGAATTATTGTACTTGACATGACTTCATCCAGCCGTTCCTGAACATCTATGACAGGCAGAGAGAGTGCTGTTTCTGGTGCGATCTTTTGCAGCTGACATTTCACTGTTTTAAACGAACAAGAAATTAGATTGCTCAAAAATCAGTTATTCTATATAAACACAGAGTAATTGCCCTCCGAAAATCCTCTTTTTCTTGTTCGTTTTAGAGACCTTGATCGAAACTGATTTTAGATGTCAGAAAGGATTTATTTTCTCTGTATTTCCTACATTGCTTTGTCGAGATTTTAACTTTATATCTAACTTTATATCTAGGCTCAGATTTCAACTATAAATCGTACAGTAATTAATAGCAGAAAATACTGATGTTTTGCGCCCTCCTACCACAAAAATATATGTTTTGTAGTTGGGATTAACTTTATTTCGTACGCGTAGCTACTCCGATTCGGACACCGAACAGTTAAAGATGGCGGCAAATCAGACACCCAGAGAGAGGGGGGGGGGCGTCTTCTCGCCTCCATAACTAAAATGCCAAATAGGTGTGGCTTAAGCGACATACACAGTCGTGTAACTGACAGTTTGAGGTAGCCTATCGTGTAAATTTCGCTTTGTTGCTGATAGGTTAAGCTTTCGAAACTCTGCCCCAAAGTCATGTGACTGATTTTTCGCCCTGTTTCGTTGGTTAAACGCAATGATCACAAGCACCACCATGGTAACTGGGATGTGTAGTTTTTAATTCCGTTTGAATTATAACTGTACGTACTGTCTTCATATTTGGCCATGGCTTTAAAGAGAAGGCGCGCCAAAAAATTTCGGTGCCGTCATCTCCGCTTTAAAGGTACCCCCGTGCTGGAAGAATTTGACCCCGGAACGTTTGCCCAGCGTAGTTATAGTGGACATAAAAACAAGAGTTCGCTGGCATTATATCCTAGAAGACACAGACCGGCGCCAGACTGGTAAATGCTTGATGAACTAGGGATTGGACAGTTTCCAAGTGCTTGTACAATCGATGGAAATGTTCAAATAAATGTGCAAAAGAAATAAACAAAATAATCATTTATTTCTTTATCATATTGGCTAGCTAATGTCCTCTCTTTGCTAGTTAGTGGCTGTGTTTCTGCGTTGGGTAGCAACGGGTGACTGTTCTCAGGCGGAAGATGTAAACAGCTTAATTTTCGTGTTAAATAATTTTTAAAAATTAAAATTCATTCTATACAGCAATCACATATTTGGGTACCGTTTCATAAAACTTTCATGCTTAAAATGTTTAGGGAGAAATGGAAGACTGGTGTGTATTTTTTCTTTAAACTATCAAGACCAGCCATACACAGTACAGTTTATGTACATACAGTAATGTTTATGTTCCTAAATTAATATCGTTTATGACCTTCAGATGCATTATGCTCCTCTTCTTTTTATGCTCAGCTACTAAAATTTCCCTTTAGTGGTAAAATTCCATATAAATATTCAAAACTAAGCGGATTGAAACGTGCACAGTAAAGACATTAAATTATTAAATCTTTTCACTACCAACCAATGCACCACGAGTGCCCCTGTCGGTCATTTTGGCCAGCCAATCACTTACCGCGGTGCCCTACGGTGCCCTGCGGGTTGGTTACTTTACCGCGGGTTTTTAACGCTCATTTTGAATGGCTGCATCTGTATTTCACTTCAGCCTTTCACTCTTGCTTCCTTCCAATGAGGACGGAGCTGCGGGAGAAAGGGCGCTATAGAGGATCGCTGTGGAGAGCTGCTGCTGTGCTTTGACATCTGAGCTCTGTGGAAAACGATCTCAATACAATTCTGAAAAACACGACTCCCCGAACGCCAGCCGAACAAGTCTCCACAGCCGAAGCGCTGTGTCTCTTTTCAGCTGGCGATAAACCTTTCCTCGATCCTTTGCGGACTTGTAAAACTGTTCCTGATCAGAATAAAAAACGCTCACGCTAATACACAAGCACCCGTGTCTCTCCAAAGCTGACAAATAAACAGACGGACAAGCCGCACTGCTCGTGTGAACAGGGGAATGAGCGAGCGGGGATAGGTCGCCTCCTGCGCTTAAATGCTTATAGCACCTGGTATTCTCAGGCGGTCTCCCATCCAAGTACTAACCAGGCCCATCCCTGTTTAGTTTCCAAGATCAGACGAGATCAGGCGTGCTCAAGGGGGTGTGGCCGTAAGCGAGAGCAAGGTTCGCTGGCACCCTTCTTATAGAGAGGACAGCTCCGTCACCTCTTTTACGACACTGCTTTTTTTCCCTTGCGTTTTTCTCTTCTTCCCACGTTCTCTCTCTTCACTGCCTTCGTCCCCGCTCTATTTCACTTCAGCCTTTCACTCTTGCTCCCTTCCAATGAGGACGGAGCTGCTAGAGAAAGGGCACTATAGAGGATCGCTGTGGAGAGCTGCTGCTGTGCTTTGACATCTGAGCTCTGTGGAAAACGATCTCAATACAATTCTGAAAAACGCGACTCCCAGAACGCCAGCCGAACAAGTCTTGAAGTGGAAATCTAATAAGTAAATTGATTCTTAAAATGTAGAGAGCTTTGCAAAAAATATATTGGTGCTTTAAGATAATATATTTCAAGGATGTAAATGCTGTGCTACAGTACGTGCAGAATTTTAGAAAACAGTGCATCAACAAAGTACACTGTTTAGGTTACTTTAGAAGACAATGTACCAAAACAATATATGCTGTCTGGGTCATTAGAATTAGCTGAAAGTAACTGATTAGCTTTGAATAACAAATCTTATTGCTTCTTCTCTCGCTTTTTGATGTAATCTGTTTTCTCTTAGGGAAAGGGGAACTTTTAGAAGGGACAAAGCGCTGAGCTTTTTTACAGCGCATCGTCTTTTAAAAACCCTGTACTGCTTGTAACAAATTGAGTCTCTGGTTGCACTTTGCGAAGTGGCAGCAGGGCTTGCAATATTGAAATAAAGACCTTACTCAGGTGAGAACTTTCTCTTGTGGCTTCCTTGATAGTTCCATGACAATTTGAGGGCTCGTCCGGGATCAGAAACCTAAACGCGAACGGCTGCTGAAACTCCATCCGTCCCTGACAATTTTAGCAAAATTGGACGAACCTCGGAGGATAAATTGTTTATCCTTCCAGAGACGCGTCTGGAGAATTGGCAGCTGTCTGACGCCAGTAAGTGATCCTTAAAAATTAATAGTTTGAGAAGCGAGCCACAGGGGTGTTCTCACGCGGGTTTGATGAGTCTGGGACTCATATAAAGAACTTATCTTAACACAGACGTGTGGTTTTTGCTCTGCGGAGTAGTTGATGTGATAAGGTTCTAAGTAAGGCACCGATCGGTAAAAATGGGAAATTAAAATTCAAAGATGAAAATGGGACCGAGCAGTCCAGCAAAAGTACATGTACGACAAATTCAGAGAAACAATTATAGCCTGGGTTAGAGTAAAAAAAATGTTTTATGTTCATGAACTATAAAGCTAGGGTAATAGGTGTAAGGGAACTTGCACATAATTTATATATGATAATTAGGGGCCCATAACTATATAGGATCTTTGTAAGTGAATCAGAATGGACAGAGGAAAGTTGAATTAGGAAAAAGAAGTTTCCTGAAGAAGGGGAAACTTAGAAGAGAAGGAGAAGAAAGGAAAGAAAGTGAATTGGAATACTTACGTAATGGAAAGAGGAATCACAGAAATAATGGGAAGCTTCAAAAAAGACTAGTCTTGAAACTAAAGAACAGCAAGCTGCAGCTAAAGTCATGGCCATGCCTTCTAAAAAGAAAAAGTCTCCACCGAAACTAGAAAGCGGTCCGGAGCCAAAGCCTTTTCACTTGTTCGTGAAATGCCAATGTGCACTTTTACAGGTCCAGAAGGAACTCCAGCATATGTACATTGACATTGGTCTCCTAGTGAATTATTTGCATTAGTTAAGTCTTTTCCTAAATTGCCTGATGACCGTAAAGAATTTCGAAGAAAGCCAAGCCTTGTTCTTGATTGTCTTAAGCCTAATTACAGTGACATAACCTTGTTGCTAGATCATATTGTTCCTAAAGGTTTACAACGTCCTCTAAAAAGGAGGAGGCAGATTGGCGGATACGTGACCCAAATGATGAAGAAGTATCCATCTAAATTAATCCACACGGACATGGAGAGGAAAAGTTAGGCGTCCGCTTCTAAAAAGAGGTAAGGACTCCTCTTTTCTAAAAAGTCCCTTGTCCTCTCCATGTTGCTGTGTTGCTGAAGCAAGTACAACAGAAAAATGAGTTAATGGTGTATGTGTTTTTAGATGCCTGTTTTGTGAAGGTGGGGTAGAAAAGGAGGGATTGCTGAAGGAATAGCGTCTCGCCCTGCCCGTGCGAAACAATCCAGGTGTTGCATCCTGGTACACGACTGCAGTACAGCTGAAGGTAGTAACTAGAACTGTACTCGCAGAAGAGCCGAAAATGGTAACTCGATTCAACTGTGTGTTTAAAGCCAGGATTTGGAACCTGGTCCGTGTTCCCGAATTGTGATAGTTCGTCAGTTTGTCTCGACTGGGGGGTTCCGCGGGGCGCGTGGGAGACGTGAAAATGGTTTGGTGTGAAGAAAAAAAAAAGTTTGATTAATCCAAAGTGAAACTTAAAAGAAATGTGTCAGACGGAATTTAGGCTGAACAGGAATGTAGAAAAGTGTATGAACATTTGGATAAAAATAAACAATATTTAGAGGAATATTTGAGAATTCAACAGAATGTCATAGATGAGACGCAAAAATCTCTGATGGAAAAGCTAAAAGCAATGGCTGAACGAAACGAAGTTATATATGCAGAAAAAGAAACAGCAAAAGAAGAAATAGAACGCCTTAAGAGAGAATCTAGGAGAAGGGTGGGAATTAGTGTGGAGATTTTTGAAAGAGCATTACCCACCGAAAACTGATTAGAGAAAAGTAACAGCATGTCAGCAGAAGGAAGTGAGGATTTTTTCAGATTTTACAGAAAGGTTTATAGCTTTATGGATAGTATACTCGGGGTTAGTCGATGAGAAGGAAGTGAATGAAGATACTTCCACAGTAATAAAACAAATTTACTTGAGTGGGTTAAAACCTGATGTTGCCAAGAATGTACAACTATGCTTTCCTGATATTACGGACAGCGGAAACAGATTTGATTTAATAACTCGCGAAGCATGCATGCAGAAGTGCGAGCGCTGCAAATGGGAGGTAAAAAGACTCCCAAGGAGGAGAAAAGGGAGCCGCCAGTTTGTCGAAATTATTGTGCGACTTTAATGTTATACCGAGATATAAAACCCCAAAGACAAAACTACTAATAAGCTGGTGTGCAGTTACTAAAAAAAAGGTGTTTTTTGGAGAAATTGTAAGAAAGAGGCTTGATTTCACAATTAAAGAACATGTCAGAAGCTGAAACGAGAGCCGTGCGTGAACTAACAGTTTTAATCTAGTAAACCCCTCTGTAGCCTTCCTAAATTTATCTCAGGATTTAAATAAAAGTGAAATAATCTTAACTGTAACCAGAAACTGGGGGACACAGGAGCACAGCTGTCCTGTTTTTAAACTAAAACAGCATAAAGATGTGATATAAAGTTTTCTAACGGGTAACAGGAGGCTACAGGAGAAGGGGTGCAAGGGTTGTGTTTAAAGCAAATATAAGCTGTCACAGTCTGCTTGGGAAAAGATGTACAGTTTCAACTACTGATGTGGGTGGGGGACACCCCAGACCTATTTTAGGCCCAGACTGCAGCATTTTATAAGGAATTACTGCATGAAATAGCATTTATGTAAACTAACTCAATAGAGTTATGTGATATTGTGATTGTTTTACCTAATCAGGGAATCCATAAGGCCGGGCTTCTCCAAGTATTGGATCTAAAGAGGAAAAAAAGGAGTATAAAACCAACTACATGATAAAGCCAGGGTGAATGCCTTCTCAGAACGAGCTTGTCCAGTGACGTATTGGTTTAAGGGGGGTAGTGCAGTCTAAAGACAAAATTGCCTTGACCCCTGCAGCAGAAACCGTTTTTGATGTTTTGAAACAAGCTTTCTTGCAGACACTGGCCCTGGACTGTATTCCCTCAGACGGATCATCTGTATGTAATCTGTCTGTAAGTGAAAGAAATGGGTTGTGAGCCATTGTGCTGGTGCAGTAGCATGGAGATAGGCATAGTCTGGTGGGTTATTATTATTCAGGACCCCTTGATGCGGTGGCCAAGGGGCCGTGTTTATGTGTTGTGCAGGCTACCTGCCTGGCTGTATAAACTGTGAATAATCTGGTGTAGAACTAGCAGACCGAATGAAAATATTTAATTGAAACTTGTAAATATGCTAAATGGAAAATTGTAGCAATTTATATAGACTGTATATATACATTTGGTGTATGCCACAATTTTGGATGGCAGTGAAGGAATAGGGATTTCCCCAACATGGCAGGGACTCCAGTCAAGAATGCTGGGTTTGTCTCTGAACTGTTAGAAGCTTTGCAGCTACTGACTGAAGTAGCTGTGGTAAAGTATAAATCACACAATAAAGAAATGTTTCCAGTAACTCGAGGGAACAACTTTGCAGATGTAGCTGTCAGGTGCACAGTCCTGGTAGAACAGGAGTCTGAGACCCCTGTGAGACCTCTGTTGGTGAAAAGGGGACAGCTACAGGATATTCAGGCTGAGGCCTCTAAAGCAGAGAAAAGGACATGGTTAGAAAAGAGTGTGGTGCTGCCAGCACACTGGACGCTCTGCATGCCCTCACAGCCTAATGCCCTTTGTAGCTCGACTAATGCACTCTGTCGGACACCTGGGTGTGAGTCAAATGGTGTGCCGGTTACCCAAACCTGGGTGGGGACCGTGTTTGAAGCAGTAGCCACTTATGTGCTTATCAAAGGAACTCAACTACAGTTCAGGTGCAGGTGCTACAGCTCAAAAGGCCTGCTCCTGAGAAACCTTTCATGCAGTAGCAAATGTTTACAACCTTGGCTCTTATAATCTGTTTTCCCAGTGGGTTGCTGTCACTGCCTCTGTGTCTACCAAACACTTGATGATGGAGATAAGCCCTTGGTGGGCACTGCCCTACCGCATGTATTATGATCAAGAGACAGGCTGTGGCTGGATTATTCGGGGTGAGATGGACTGAGATCACCCTCAGTCTGCTGGAACAGTGGAATGAAGGAACAGAAAAGATTGACTAGACATCAGACTGAAGGAACGCCATGGGATGCGGGCTGGATCAAACAGAACTGTGTAATAGAGCCTGTTTGATATCATCACAGGCCAATCAACGAAACTTCCTGGAGGGATGAATTTGGCTAATGGATTGTTGAATTTGCTAATTCTCTATTGTAGTATTGTAGGTTGTTAATTGAAGTGGTGCACGGGGCTGGTGAACAGGTGCTGGATGCTTGGAGACCTCCAGTAGAGGGAAGACACGATCTGATACTTGGCGAGTGGGTGTGGGTGAGGAAGATATACCCTGCCAGATGTTGCAACCCTGCTGGGAAGGACCATATCAAGTGCAACTGACTACCGACTCTGCCATCTGAGTGACAGGATGAGATCGCTGGATCTACGCATTGCGCTGACACCGAACCACTGCACCGGAGACTGAGTGAACATTATTATATTGTCACTGTTTCTGTGTTTGTTGAGCTTCCTGAGGGGGGGGGGGGGGTGACAGTGTACCTGTTAAGTGTAAGGAGTTTTACTTTTATAAATGGGGATATGGAATCAATACTTTATCAGTCAGCCACAAATAATAATCAGAGCTCCTGTTGGGATTGTATTGCTATAAAAGATGCTCATGGGAGTAATCCCCTTTGATAGAGGTGATTATTTAGGTGTATTGGCATGGGTAAATAGCCCTGCTTTTAGTCTGAGTGTAACTCAGATGTATTAGAATGGAAATAACTGTATGCTCCTCGCTATAATCACAGTTTTAGGCCATTCTCTATTAGGGTGATAGACAGCTGTTTAGGTGAGCAAAGACTAAACAGTACTTGTATTCTAGACAATTATTAGCAAATTAATGACTTAGCAAAGCACATCTATGATGAAGAAAAATATATATCATAATTATAATCCAGATGATTGGGGCATTGGTGCATGGCTACAGTCTGTGCTAGGAACCTGGAGAGGGTCTCTGGTTCAATACATATTTGTGTGTCTGGTATTATTCATTATAATCATACTGTTAATATCCTGCTTGAAAAACATGTGGACTAAAGCTGCTGCTTCTGTGCTAATTGTACGCCCTGAAGGGATCATGAAGGTCAACAAATGATTTCATGGGAAAGGTTCTCTTATCTAGTGGCAGAACCTGATGGGTAGAACAATATAGTTTTAAGGGGGGGTTACCCTTGGGAGTGATTCCCGTAGATGCACATTATTATTATGGTTTGTTTGTTCATAATAAGATGTTTTGCAGGAACGGGCCAATGAGAAATTTTACAACTTCAGCTAGAATTGTTCTGCAAAATGGCACAGCTGAGGCAGTGGAACAATGTGTAGATTTTTCTAAGAGTTATTACTCTTCTGGTGAAAGACTTCAGGAAAAAGAAGTGGTGTTCACTCAGGTGGAGGGGGCCGTACCACGGCTGCTGACCACTGCGACTGCTGTGAAAGTCACGGAAAGGGTGCCCTGAATTCATGCTTCCCACTGTAAAAAGGTCACAAACGAACTGAGCAAAGCGCAGGAGTGATGTCTCCACAGGGATAGATGGGGATCACATGCTTGGGACTGATGTGCCCAGCCTTTTTCCTTTTTATGTGGAAGCCTGTCACCACCCAGAAAGAGGAAGAATCTAAATGCGAAGCCTCTTTGTATACAAACTGGCTGAATGAAACTGATAATGAGGGTGATATGAGTAATTTGTGGTATAAACTTATAAATCATACAGTAAAGTTAAAGAAATTTAATCCATCTTGTTATGTATGTGCTTTAATGCCTCATTCTACAGCCTCACCCCTTTCTCTCCTGGTTAGAATCACTGTTTGGGCCAGGGGGAATGTTTTTCTTTAAGTTACTAACACCGATTATAGTAGCTATGATACTTGTCTTCCTGTTTTTGTGTTGCTGTACGACATTATATATTATACGATATATTATACGATATACGATTGTACGATATTATTCCAATGCTTTGAAATATGGTAATGAATATGTTTGCGCATCAGTATGTTCTGATAAGAACGCAAGAATCCGAAGTATGGGAGCCTCCCGGGAGTCCATATTGTAACGCCCTCGCCTGGTGGTGAGGAGGAAGCGCCCCTAGGTGCTCGTAGTACCGCTGGGCATGCTGGGAGTGGTAGCCAGGGAGAGTCTGAGGGTCAGCACGATGACCAGCGGCTGACCCTACCTGTGTAAATAATGTCCTAGTAATTCTAGTGCCCTGTGTAGTCCTGTAAAAGTATAGTGTGTTGTTAGGTAATTACCACCCTAAATATGTGTACGTGTTCCGTCAGTCTCCTCATGTGTGTGTAGATCCTGTGTTCGGTTTTGTGTGGTTGTAAACGAATAAAGCTAATGCTTGTTTGTTGATCGCGTCTCCACTCGTCCTTTTTCTGAAAAGAACCTGCAAACGCTACATTAGTGTCAGAAGTGGGCAGAATGGACAACTCGTGGCAGACACTACCCGATTCTGTTAAGCGCCGGCTGACGCTGGAAGAAACAGAACCCATCGGCAGCGCACATAGGGAGCCTGAGCAACTCCTGGGTGCGACAGATAGCCACAGCCCTTACCAGGGCTATTCAATAGTGGTTTTGCCGGTAGAATTGGGGCAACTGGCCGCTACTCCTGGTCAGCGGGCACCCCAGATAGAGGATACTCTCCCTGCTGGAGCCGATCAGAGATTCCCACACCCATCAGCGCGGGTGCGACCAGGTCGCTACAATGGGGAAGCGCCGTGGGAAATCTACGAGGCGCAGTTCCAGCTCGCGGCCCGGACGAATGGCTGGAGCCGGGCGGAGATGGAACGAGTGGCCTGCCAGGTGCTCCTGGATGTCCCGGAGGAGGACAGAGGCGAATACACGGCGCTGGCGGCGGCTCTCCAGCTGCGTTTCGGTGTAGAGGAGGCGCCAGACTTGATGCGGGAGAGGCTGGCCCTGCTGCGGTGCTGACCAGGAGAGCGACTGGGCCCGGTTGCCGCTGATGTCGCGTTCCTCACCCGCCGAGGATACCCAACTTTCCCCCGGGAGGCGCAGCGGGAGATGGCTCTCCAGGCTTTTCTCAAGGCCCTCTCACCCGAGGAGCTGCGGCGCCACGTGCAGCTGGCCGCGCCAACATCGCTGGAGCAGGCCTTGGCCCTTGCTACATGGGCTGAGGCCGTGTTCGGGGTGACTGGAAGTGGCAGCAGACGCAGTGCGCCAGGATGGGAGGCCTCCAGCCTGCGGCTATGGACCGTGACGGGACAGCTCGCTGCAGTCCAGGGGAAACAGGTGCTTGCCTTCCATCTAGGTGCAGCCACGGTGCGCCACCCCTGCTACCTCGCACCCATCCAGGAGGACTGCATTCTGGGGCTGGACGTACTGCAGCGAGTGGGGGCCAGTTTGGACTTGAGTTGGTGTGGCAGGGGGAGCGACTTCACCTGGTGGAGGGCAGGCCCGGCGAAGGCCGAGGGACGCGGGCTTGCTGGAGCTGGGAGAAAAAGAGGCAGTGGCGGCGGCGGCGGCGGCAGTCGCCGGGGCAGACCAGGCCTGTGAGCCGGGGAGCGAGCGTGCTGGATCCTGCTCCCGAGTCAGCCGGGGGGCCAGACAAGGCGGCGGCGGCGGGAGCCGAGCGTTGCGTGGAAGCGAGGCGCGCCGTTGAGGATCTCTACCAGCGGAGCTGCGAGGGCCTCGATCAGGACCAGCGGCAGCGGCTCCAGGCGCTACTCGCCCAGAACGAGGATCTCTTTGCGGCGATAGATGAGGACTGCACCCGCACTGCCCTGGTCCAACACGAGATCAACACCGGCGACGCTCGGCCCATCCGCATCCCACCAGGACGCATGGTTCACGCCAAGCGGACCGCCGCAGAGGAAAAGATCCGGGAGATGGCCACAGCGGGGGTGATTGAGCCCTCCGCGAGCCCGTGGTCGGCGCCAGCTGTACTGGTAAAAATAAAAGACGGCTCGTGGAGGTTCTGCGTCAACTACCGCAAGGTGAACGAGGTCACCCGGAAAGATTCCTACCCCCTGCCGAGGATAGATGATGCCCTAGACTACATCACCGGATCGACCTGGTTCAGCTCCCTGGACCTCCGCTGCGGCTTCTGGCAGGTACCGCTTGCTCCCGATGCTCGCCCGAAGACGGCCTTTTCTATCGGCCAGGGCCTCTGGCAGTTTACTGTCATGCCTTTTGGCCTGTGCAATGTCCAGGCGACGTTCGAGAGGCTGATGGAGAGGGTGCTGGCATCTGTCCCGCGGAACCAGTGTGTGCTGTATCTGGATGATCTGCTGGTTCATGCCCGGGGCTTCAACCAGGCCTTGACGAACCTCCAGGCGGTGCTGGCCTGAGGCTCAACCCCCGCAAGTGCGAGCTCCTGCGGCGGGAGGTGAGCTTCCTGGGACATGTTGTTGGACCGCAAGGGGTGGCTACGGACCCAGGTAAGGTCGCCACAGTGAGGGACTGGCCGACTCCACGCACCGTCACGGAGCTCCGCAGCTTTCTGGGGTTGGCCTCGTACTACCGGAGGTTCGTCCGGGACTTTGCCAGCATTGCTGCCCCGCTGCACCGCCTCACCGACAAGGGCCGCCGTTTCGACTGGGACTCGGGCTGTGAGACTGCCTTCGGCCGGTTGCGTGAAGCTCTGGTGGGGGCCCCCGTGCTGGCCTACCCCGACCCGCGGTTGCCGTATGTTCTCAACACCGACGCGAGTGACTCGGGGGTGGGCGCGGTGTTGGCGCAGGAGGGGCCGGATGGGGAGCGCGTAGTGGCCTACTATAGTCGGGCTTTGACTAGGCCTGAGCGGAACTACTGCGTGACCCGTCGCCAGCTGCTGGCGGTGATGGCGGCGGTCCACCACTTCAGGCCGTACCTGTTCGGGACCCGGTTCCGGCTGAGGACCGACCATGCGTCCCTCACCTGGTTGCTCCACTTTAAGGAGCCGAAGGGGCAGATGGCGCGATGGATAGAGATCCTGCAGGAGTACGACTTCACTGTCGTGCACCGTGCGGGGTCTCGCCATCTCAATGCCGACGCTCTCTCGCGGCGCCCCTGCGAGGCCGCGGACTGCCACCACTGCGCCTGGCGGGAGCAGCGTGAGGAGGCTGTCCGCACCGTGGCGGGGGTGAGCACCGCGGCCACGGCCCGGGAGGGGCCGCTGGGGGTGGGCCTGCCAGACCTGGCGCAGCGTCAGGCAGCTGATCCTGACGTGGGGCCGGTGCTCCGCTGGAGGGCAGCAGGAGTGCGGCCTACGCGAGAGAAGCTCGCCCCGCACCCGAAGTCCGTCAAGGCCCTCTGCACCCTGTGGGAGGCCTTGGAGGTAAAGGACGGGGTGCTGCGCCAGGGGTGGCGGGTACCCTCCAGTGGCGAGGTACGGTGGCAGCTGGTGGTGCCTCGGTCGCTCCGCGGGGCGGTGCTCCGAGCGGTGCACGGCCAGCCGGGCATGGGGCACTTCGGCGGTAAGAAACCCTGCAGCGTCTCCGAGGCCATTTTTATTGGGGTCTTTGCCACCGGGACGTGCAGCGGTACTGCCAAACGTGTGCGGTGTGCGTGGCGCAGAAGGGTCCCCCCGAGCGCTCTCGGGCCCCCCTCCAACAACACCAGGTGGGGGCTCCTATGGAGCGGGTGGGGGTGGACGTTTTGGGCCCGTTTCCGCGCACCGAGGCTGGGAAGCGCTACGTCTTGGTGGCCATTTTTACGAAGTGGCCGGAGGCCTACGCCCTCCCGGACCAGAGTGCCCCCACGGTGGCCGATGCACTGCTGGAGGGGATGTTTGCCAGGCTGGGGGTGCCGGAGGAGTTACACAGTGACCAGGGGCGTAACTTCTAGGTCTTCGCCAGAGTGTGCCAGCACCTGGGGATCACTAAGACGCGGACCACACCGCTGCATCCCCAGAGCGACGGGTTGGTGGAGCGGTTTAATCGGACGCTCGCCACCCAGCTGGCCACCCTGGTGTCCCGGCACCAACGGGACTGGGACCGCCACCTCCCCCTTGCGCTCTGGGCGTATAGGACCGCGGTCCAGGAATCCACCGGGTGCACCCCGGCCTCGCTCATGCTGGGCCGGGAAATGCGAACCCTGGTGGACCTGGTCTTCGGCCCGCCGCCCGGAGACGGGTCGGCACCGCCGGCTGGACCGGACTACGAGTGGGACCTGCGGCAGCGGATGCAGCAGGTGCACAGCTTTGCACGGACCCACCTGAAACAGGCGGGGGTCCGGCAGAAGCGGCACTACGACCTGCGCTGCAGGGGGCCTGCCTTCCAGCCCGGGGACTCGGTTTGGGTGTACAACCCGCGCCGCTGCAAAGGCCTCAGCCCTAAGCTGGCGCCGTCGTGGGAGGGTCCCGCTGAGGTACTCGGGGTGGTGGGTGAAGTCTGCTACCGTGTCCGGTTGCGAACACGGGGGAGAGTGGTGGTCCTGCACCGAGACCGCCTGGCCCCCTACCGGGCCCGGGAGGAGGAGCCGTGTGGGGAGGCTCTACAGGAGCAGCCGGGGCTGGAGCCGGACGATAGTGGGGCATCCGTGGGTCGCCAGCCGTCACTGCGGCGCAGGGTTCCACAGCAGTTAGACCAGTACGAGTACAGCCTGAGGGGGGTGTTCGACGTCGGCGAGACGCCAGACGCCAGACGCCAGACGCCAGACGCCAGACGCTTCAGGTGGGGGCAGTGTAATGCCCTCACCTGGTGGTGAGGAGAAAGTGCCCCTAGGCGCTCGTAGTACCGCTGGGCATGCTGGGAGTGGTAGCCGGGGAGAGTCTGAGGGTCAGCACGATGACCAGCGGCTGACCCTACCTGTGTAAATAATGTCCTAGTAGTTCTAGTGCCCTGTGTAGTCTTGTAAAAGTATAGTGTGTTGTTAGGTAATTACCACCCTAACTATGTGTACTTGTTCCCTCAGTCTCCTCATGTGTGTGTATATCCTGTGTTTGGTTTTGTGTTAATGCTTGTTTGTTAATCGCGTCTTCACTCGTCCTTTGTTCTGAAAAGAACCTGCAAATGCTACAGTATTTATTTTATAAACACCAGTATTGACACTTTGATCAGTATATTTATTATTAGTAGCCAGTCTTATAAATTTACAATTTAGATTAAGTCTGGTAACAGTTATACAGTTAATTTAAATCATCAGACCACTAATGGAACTGAGAGCTGGGTGGAAATAAAACCAGGATACACATTTTAACCTCCAGGATCAGGAGTCTGATCCTCCTGGCTTCTTTACTCTGAAGATTTGTGTAAAACTCTTAAAAGCGCTTATTTCAGGGACTCGTGCTTGTCCTCTACTGCTCCACATGGGTACGCTTTGTAACGCAATAATCTGCGATGTAAACTTTTTTTTCTGTTTAATGAATTTTATTCCTAGGTTTGTCGCTCTCCTTCTCCAACTGTGATGATTCGCTTCTCTTCACAGTCCGGTGTGGTTTTTTTGGGGGGGGAGATTTTATATCTGTAAGAAAAGCCCCCCGGGCTCCGGACAGGAGTCTCCTCCAGCTCTGCTTTGTCAGAAAGAGCGCTGTGACGTCACAGACACCAGCCAGAGTGCTGGGATCAGAGAGCGAGACCGCGGGAGATGCGCGGAGGGAACGGAGGAGAATTATTGATCACTTATGTATCGACAACCAATTTATTATAATAATAATAATAATAATAATAAACTTTATTTTATATAGCGCCTTTAAAGGTGGCTTCTCAAAGCGCTTTACAGGATGACAATAACAATAAATAAGAAGACTACAACAATAAATAAGAAAATTTCACAAGACAGGACACAATTATAATTACAACAATACAACAATAACAATAGAGGAGACCGTGGAAGATGGTATTAAGAAGAGCAGAGGGGTGAAGAATGGAAGCAGTTAAGTAAAGGCTTTTCTGAAAAGGAGGGTTTTGAGTCTGGATTTGAAGGAGTTTAGAGAAGGTGACTCTCTAATATCCTTGGGCAAGGAGTTCCAGAGCTTGGGGGCATAGCAGGAGAAGGCCCTGTCGCCCATACAATGTAGACGGGCTTGGGGGACAGTAAGGAGGGCAGAATTTGAAGAGCGGAGGTTGCGAGGTGGGGAGTAGGGCGATAAAAGTTCAGACAGGTATTGAGGTGCCAAGCCATGTAAAGTCTACGCGGAATTTGACCGGAAGCCAGTGCAAGGACTCCAGGATAGGAGTAATGTGAACACTTGCACTAGATCTGGTCAGGATTCTGGCTGCTGAATTTTGGACATACTGCTGAAGTATGCTGAAGTATTATTCAGCTGAAGGACCATAGAATAATCGATTAACTTCACTGATTGGTGAGTACTGATTCTTTTCTTGACCCTGTTTAAATATCTAGAAAACAGTCAATAAAGACTGTATCGATCAATTACCATAGTGCGTTTAGTGTTAATAATGTTCAATCCGAAATTAAACAATGATTATTCATATTATTATTTAGGTAACTCTATCCTAGAGCTAGAAAATTATATTCCAAGTTGATAAATGTATGTAAGTAACAGTTTAAATACATTTTTCCAGTGTTTATAAATCATAAGTATGGTAACCACGGCAACAGCCGGCACATCACTGTATGTGTCTAGGTGTCTCGCATTCGTCACAGAGAGTGTATGTGACGTCACGGGCAGCAACTAATACTACTACTAGTGTATTCATTTTAACATTAGTGAGAGTACAACTGGTAGTTTTAATGGTAGTGTTCATAACAAAGTGTGAGTATTAATAACAAAGCGCTTGTTTGTTAATCGCGTCTCCACTCGTCCTTTGTTCTGAAAAGAACCTGTAAATGCTACAATATTCTTTACTCAGCAGCTTATTAAAAACAGCTCCTGTGATGTTCAAACCGATTTTTTACACAGAACACTGACACAGCTTTGCGTTCTGAATCTCTTTTTCTCGTGCGTTTATTTAATGTGGCACAATGCACTGGGATAAGGGTATTCTGTTCACAAACCAATAGCATTTAAACCACAGCCCAGGTTCGATCTGTCTCCCAGAATCACCAGGGCGCACACACACACACACAACCGTGCCGTTGAAGTGCTCTGCTTCATTTCTAAGGGCAACTCAACATTCACTCCTACCCCGAGTGCAGAAAAGACAGCGTCCGCAGCAACAACAGCTCAGGTCTCTGCACAGGAGCTAAGCTGCCCCCATCTCCTCTGCTCTGCGGTTCCTGCGGAGTGGATTCCTGCCTGGAGCCGTGTTTGCAGGCGGCGGCTCCCCGCGCCCTGTCTGTGCGTCGTGTCCAAGAGCTCCTGGGAGGAAGAGAGAGCCCTCACACTCGGGGGCTTTTCCACGGTCTGTGTGAGGAGGGGCGGGTGTGTCCAGTAGCTTATCGAGCGGAAGCCTGGGGCGGCGGAGAGCTGTGATCGTGCAGACCTTGAGGTGTCACCTCTTTGTCTGCTTTCCCGCCCCCCCTCCGCCCAAGCTCTGCTCCAAAGTAGCCCGGCAACCCCTCACACCTGCACGTGTCACAACCTAAGGTGTGGTCATGAGACACCCATGGGGTGTCGTTCTGTTCTTGCTAATTGTTTCCTGCCCGTCGCAGGCAGGAGTCCATGCGAGGAAGATGCGCTGGACAGAGCTCAGAGGGCGCACCTGGGTGGCTTTCCTTCAGAGTGATGTTCCTGCAACACTCTCCCGCTACTCTTGGTGCGCTCATGCCGCAACACAGGAAGGCTGGAGCAGGTGGCTGTGGGCTCTGCGCACCGCCAAAATAGCTCAGTTGGGAGAGCGTTAGACTGAAGATCTAAAGGTCCCTGGTTTGATCCCGGGTTTTGGTATTTTGTTTCATCGCGCCCTTTGTTCCTCTCTCCAGCGCACCCTGCCTAAATTTCTCAGCCCGAAATGCAAGCAAGACACCAGCAGCGGTCCCTGCAGGTTTCCATAGTGTAGCGGCTATCACGTTCGCCTAACACGCGAAAGGTCCCTGGTTCGAGACCGGGTGGAAGCAGACTCGTTTTGCACGCTCCTGTACTTCACAGAGGTCTTGAACGACCGGTCATTTGTTCCCAATGTATTTCCGGTGCCTTCGTGCACTCTTGTACCAAACGCACGTTCCTTCTGTACGTGGAGCCGATCATTTGCAATTGGGCTGTGCCGACAGACCAGGACGAGCTCTGTCGGCTCAAAAGCAGCGCAGGACCTGCAAGAACAACAGAAAGATTAGCATCCAGCGGGGGCCTCTTAGTGAGCCCAAGATCTCATCAAGAATCGGCTCCAGCAACAGGGCTGGGCGCATTGTTCCATTCTCCGACCACTCTCGGTGTAAACAAGTCCCTCCTGGTCTCTGCTTGAAATGCACTTTCCTGCGTTTGCTTTGGTGTAACTGGCTTCCCCTGCATGGGCGAATGTGAAGAAGATCCTTAGTAAGTCATTGAAGAAAACCAAGAAGAGGTCGGAGTGGCCTCTGTCGTTCATCAACGATCCAGTCAGGCAGTACTCCTCCTATTCTGCCAGTATGTGGATTCGAACCGGGGTTGTTGCGGCCACAACACAAATTCTGAGCACTATACGATCACAGCGAGTTACCGAGACATACACAGCCAGTAGGAAAGGATGTACTCTCTTTGTGTGACACTAGTCGGAAAAGTCCTGACGCTGCATTTCAACTGAGCCCTAGTATACATCAACCCTTCGACACTCTGAGTGCCAACTCTCTTGTGTGTTTTCTCCATCAAGCAGGTCATGAAGGCAGCAATTACAGTTTGCTTACATGACGCACGCACAACATGGCTGTATGCTCCCATATGGTCTAGCGGTTACGATACCTGATCTTCACCCAGGTGGCCTGGTTTCAGCTCCTTGTATGAGAACGTGTCAGTTTTGCCTCCTGCTTTCCAAAGATCAGCACCATGTTTTATGCCTCCCCCGAATATCGAAGCTGCCTCTAAATCTGCAAATGAAGATGAGTCAATAAACCACTTGTTTTTCGTATAACTATACATATATTCATTTAATACTGATTTCATTCATTGAGCACGGATACAATAGAGGTACAGCTATTCACTGTTTGACATGTCTGCACTGGTACAGAACCTAGCAATCAGAAAACGGGTGAAACTGTCTTGAGAATTAGCATACAGTACCGAGGCCCCCATGACCAAATAAAGGCTAACCTCGATAATCAGCCTAAATAATGCAGACAACAGCAAAACGACTGACTTTGAAAAGGGAATGAATGTCCGGAAGGAGTAGTGTAACCAGCTTGAAATGCTTCTCCGGACCTCTAACTAAAAGAAACCGGGAACCAGCAGTGGCATCGACTCCTTTCGAACTGGGATCCTATCGCACCTCATGGTGTCCTAACTCTCCCGTATCTGATATTTGACCAAGCACATCAGGAGAGAGCGCGAACGCAGTCCCCCACTACCAGAAATTATGCAGTCGAGATTCCCACATTTGGGGAATTCGCAGGGGTCAGCACAGCCGGAGTGCAATGGCCGAGCCTCGCCCTGGGTGAATCGATTTTTTAAGAACTTTATTTTCTTTTCACAAAAAAATACAGGACATCACAAATTAGAAAGCTTTACATTAATATACATACTTAAAACAGTATATATAATCCCATCTCATTACATTTTGACACGGTACCAGTTATATAGCAACAATTTATTTTTTTCTGGTGCAAATCACATTCTTTACTTAAACATGATAATGTTTTTCACAGTTTCTTGAGATATTGACCTATGCTCTCAATTTCCCACAGATTTTCTGCTTCCTCCCTCCCTTCTCTCCACAGATCTCTGAGGTAATAGTTCTCTCGGGTGATGAACAGGGCCAGGCTACCTGCTGCCTTGACTGGGACCTCGATGCCTTTGAACAGCCCCATGTTCCTCACTCTCCACAGGGCATCTTTCCCACTGTTCACCACGGCCCAGATCCTGTCAAACATGTCAGGAGGAAGTTTGACAGGAGAGATGCCGTTGTAGCGGCAATGCTTGTTAATAAGACAGAATTAGGCCGTGGTATTCTGTCCTAAATGAGGCCCCATCTCACCCTCCATCTTTGTGGTGCAGCCACAGAGAAAGTATTCATGCAGGTTGATTTAAGATGTTTTCTTTTGATAATGGACAGCTCCCAGATGGGGATGCACTTAGCTTAGCCTGGCTATCATGATCAATGGTCATCCATTGGTGCCTATCTGTCTAGGGAGTGCCGAATGGACATCTGGACTGCATTCCTAAGTGTCAAGAGTAAGTGACTCATATCTCACCTTGACCAACCAATCAGGGACTGGCAGGGCGTGGTAATACCACGTGGGTCTCTAATGCCCGCCAAACTCTCAACCAATCAGCACACATCTATGTCTTGGTCAAAAAGGGAGCGCAAGCTCAGATCGGGGCTCTCCTTGGCCATTTTCGCGCATCCTCAGAGACAATCACGTGACAACTGCTGTTGTCTGCAAAGGGACTTGGACTTTGTTCTAAGCGCGAGGCCGAGGATCCCATACGTACTCAGAATTCTACCAACATGAATGATCCGCTTGATCAACGGCAGCCTACAGTTGGACCCTCATCGACAACCTGAATAGCTTATTCAGAAGCAGCGCTGGACCAGGAACGAACCAGCTTCTTCCCAGGCAAAAGAGTGACTTGGTGTTCGTGCCGGGAGATTCCAAATCCATACACAGTGGATAAGTAAACCCCATGTTCTACATTGTGTCTCGAGAATTCAATTGTACCTCAACACAAGTTGTTATCAATTTAATTCATGAGTAATGTATTTACTTCCGAGTTTAGAGTAACAGTGGGTAATAACACTGATTAGCGATTTGGTAACCGAACGATATATATTGACATATATTCTCTGTTGTGTATCTCTTTGTGTTGGCATCTCTTCGAGATTATATACCTTGTATATTGATAACCCTCACAGTAAGGTCTGCCGCTCGTATCCAGGCAGACTAGTATATGTTTGGTGCACAATTTATGTGAATAAATGTATCTCGTGTATTGAACCCGTGTGTGTGCGTTGTTAGTTGTTCTGACGATTGATTTTCTAAAAGCCACAACGAACAACCTCGTGATTACTGCTACAATTAATAATTGTCTCAGTAAACCCATCAAACCTCTACAACCACGATACACCACCATAAACTATATTAATTTAGGAACATAAACATATAGTGTAAACTGTATATGGCTGGTATTGGTAGTTTAAAGAAAAAATACACACCAGTATTCCACTTTCTTCCTAAACATTTTAAGCATCAAAGTCTTACATGTAGTAAGATTTTACCAGGTTTCGGAAACGTTTTTACATGCTCCTTCTGACCATCTTAACTTTATATACTTTGTGAAAAGTCATAAGATATTCACATTTTCTGTGAATGTGCTCGTTATCGGAGTAAACAAAAGCATACTTTTAGAATTTGATTAATAGGGAATATAATATGGAATCACGTACCTAAAGAAATTAATAACGATATAATTATTTTTATGTACTGTAGCTCAAATAGTAGTATAATACACTTTCTATGGATACATGTGCTTCTACGCAATGCAGAAGCACATCCACAAGTAACATTACCTAGCTAAGAGAGGACATTGGCTAGCCATTATGATAAATACAGTGGAAAAAAGCAATTGGGAAAATAAGACCTGCTGATCTGTTATACATACCAGGAAGAGAACAGAATATGATTTTTTTCTGTTCGAAACGTGTGTTGTCTTTATGAAATTCATGTATTTTAAACGTTTAATTAAGAAGAAAAAAACTTACAGAAAGATACTAAGCTGATCACGAGATAGAAAGATCACCCGTTTTTCGCGCATAAAAAGTGGCTATTAACTGGGTAAACTGTTATTAACTGGAGTCAACTGGGTGAAAACACATAATATGAACATGAAACAAAACAAAAAATAAAAATAAGATACAATCTACAGACATTAAAACCGGTGTCATGGAAATATAACTATCAAGGAAGCCACAAGAGAGAGTTCTCACCTGAGTAAGGTCTTTATTTCAATATTGGGAGCAACCAGAGACTCAATTTGTTACAAGCAGTACCGGGTTTTCATAAGACGTTGCGCTGTAAAAAAGCTCAGCGCTTTGTCCATTCTAAAACTTCCACTTTCCCTAAGAGAAAACAGATTACATCAAAAAGCGAAAGAAGAAGCACTAGATATGTTATTCAAAGCTTATCAGTTACTTTCAGCTAATTCTAACGACCCAGACAGCATATATTGTTTTGGTACATTGTCTTCTAAAGTAACCTAAACAGTGTACTTTGTTGACGCACTGTTTTCTAAAATTCTGCACGTACTGTAGCACAGCAATTACATCCTTGAAATATATTATCTAAAAGCCCCAATATATTTCTTTGCAAAGCTCTCTACATTTTAAGAATCAATTTACTTATTAGATTTCCACTTAAAGACTTGTTCGGCTGGCGTTCAAGAGTCGCGTTTTTCAGAATTGTATTGAGATCGTTTTCCACAGAGCTCAGATGTCAAAGCACAGCAGCAGCTCTCCACAGCGATCCTCTATAGCGCCCTTTCTCCCGCAGCTCCGTCCTCATTGGAAGGAAGCAAGAGTGAAAGGCTGAAGTGAAATAGAGCGGGGACGAAGGCAGTGAAGAGAGAGAACGTGGGAAGAAGAGAAAAACGCAAGGGAAAAAAAGCAGCGTCGTAAAAGAGGTGACGGAGCTGTCCTCTCAATAAGAAGGGTGCCAGCGAGCCTTGCTCTCGATTAGGGCCACACCCCCTTGAGCACGCCTGATCTCGTCTGATCTCGGAAGCTAAACAGGGATGGGCCTGGTTAGTACTTGGATGGGAGACCGCATGGGAATACCAGGTGCTGTAAGCTTTTAAGCGCAGGAGGCGCCCTATCCCCGCTCGCTCGCTCATTCCCCTGTTCACACGTGCAGTGCGGCTTGTCCGTCAGTTTATTTGTCAGCTTTGGCGAGACACGGGTGCTTGTGTATTAGCGTGAGCGTTTTTTATTCTGATCAGGAACAGTTTTACAAGTCCGCAAAGGATCGAGGAAAGGTTTATCGCCAGCTGAAAAGAGACACAGCGCTTCAGCTGTGGAGACTTGTTCGGCTGGCGTTCGGAGAGTCGCGTTTTTCAGAATTGTATTGAGATCGTTTTCCACAGAGCTCAGATGTCAAAGCACAGCAGCAGCTCTCCACAGCAATCCTCTATAGCGCCCTTTCTCCCGCAGCTCCGTCCTCATTGGAAGGAAGCAAGAGTGAAAGGCTGAAGTGAAATACAGCGGGGACGAAGGCAGTGAAGAGAGAGAACGTGGGAAGAAGAGAAAAACGCAAGAGAAAAAAAGCAGCGTTGTAAAAGAGGTGACGGAGCTGTCCTCTCAATAAGAAGGGTGCCAGCGAGCCTTGCTCTCGCTTACGGCCACACCCCCTTGAGCACGCCTGATCTCGTCTGATCTCGGAAGCTAAACAGGGATGGGCCTGGTTAGTACTTGGATGGGAGACCGCCTGGGAATACCAGGTGCTGTAAGCTTTTAAGCGCAGGAGGCGCCCTATCCCCGCTCGCTCGCTCATTCCCCTGTTCACACGTGCAGTGTGGCTTGTCCGTCTGTTTATTTGTCAGCTTTGGCGAGATACGGGTGCTTGTGTATTAGCGTGAGCGTTTTTTATTCTGATCAGGAACAGTTTTACAAGTCAACAAAGGATCGAGGAAAGGTTTATCGCCAGCTGAAAAGAGACACAGCGCTTCGGCTGTGGAGATTTGTTCGGCTGGCGTTCGGAGAGTCGCGTTTTTCAGAATTGTATTGAGATCGTTTTCCACAGAGCTCAGATGTCAAAGCACAGCAGCAGCTCTCCACAGCGATCCTCTATAGCGCCCTTTCTCCCGCAGCTCCGTCCTCATTGGAAGGAAGCAAAAGTGAAAGGCTGAAGTGAAATAGAGCGGGGACGAAGGCAGTGAAGAGAGAGAACGTGGGAAGAAGAGAAAAACGCAAGGGAAAAAAAGCAGCGTCGTAAAAGAGGTGACGGAGCTGTCCTCTCAATAAGAAGGGTGCCAGCGAGCATTGCTCTCGTTTACGGCCACACCCCCTTGAGCACGCCTGATCTCGTCTGATCTCGGAAGCTAAACAGGGATGGGCCTGGTTAGTACTTGGATGGGAGACCGCCTGGGAATACCAGGTGCTGTAAGCTTTTAAGCGCAGGAGGCGCCCTATCCCCGCTCGCTCGCTCATTCCCCTGTTCACACGTGCAGTGCAGCTTGTCCGTCTGTTTATTTGTCAGCTTTGGCGAGACACGGGTGCTTGTGTATTAGCGTGAGCGTTTTTTATTCTGATCAGGAACAGTTTAACAAGTCCGCAAAGGATCGAGGAAAGGTTTATCGCCAGCTGAAAAGAGACACAGCGCTTCGGCTGTGGAGACTTGTTCGGCTGGCGTTCGGAGAGTCGCGTTTTTCAGAATTGTATTGAGATCGTTTTCCACAGAGCTCAGATGTCAAAGCACAGCAGCAGCTCTCCACAGCGATCCTCTATAGCGCCCTTTCTCCCGCAGCTCCGTCCTCATTGGAAGGAAGCAAGAGTGAAAGGCTGAAGTGAAATAGAGCGGGGACGAAGGCAGTGAAGAGAGAGAACGTGGGAAGAAGAGAAAAACGCAAGGGAAAAAAAGCAGCGTCGTAAAAGAGGTGACGGAGCTGTCCTCTCAATAAGAAGGGTGCCAGCGAGCCTTGCTCTCGCTTACGGCCACACCCCCTTGAGCACGCCTGATCTCGTCTGATCTCGGAAGCTAAACAGGGATGGGCCTGGTTAGTACTTGGATGGGAGACCGCCTGGGAATACCAGGTGCTGTAAACTTTTAAGCGCAGGAGGCGCCCTATCCCCGCTCGCTCGCTCATTCCCCTGTTCACACGTGCAGTGCGGCTTGTCCGTCAGTTTATTTGTCAGCTTTGGCGAGACACGGGTGCTTGTGTATTAGCGTGAGCGTTTTTTATTCTGATCAGGAACAGTTTTACAAGTCCGCAAAGGATCGAGGAAAGGTTTATCGCCAGCTGAAAAGAGACACAGCGCTTCAGCTGTGGAGACTTGTTCGGCTGGCGTTCGGAGAGTCGCGTTTTTCAGAATTGTATTGAGATCGTTTTCCACAGAGCTCAGATGTCAAAGCACAGCAGCAGCTCTCCACAGCAATCCTCTATAGCGCCCTTTCTCCCGCAGCTCCGTCCTCATTGGAAGGAAGCAAGAGTGAAAGGCTGAAGTGAAATACAGCGGGGACGAAGGCAGTGAAGAGAGAGAACGTGGGAAGAAGAGAAAAACGCAAGAGAAAAAAAGCAGCGTTGTAAAAGAGGTGACGGAGCTGTCCTCTCAATAAGAAGGGTGCCAGCGAGCCTTGCTCTCGCTTACGGCCACACCCCCTTGAGCACGCCTGATCTCGTCTGATCTCGGAAGCTAAACAGGGATGGGCCTGGTTAGTACTTGGATGGGAGACCGCCTGGGAATACCAGGTGCTGTAAGCTTTTAAGCGCAGGAGGCGCCCTATCCCCGCTCGCTCGCTCATTCCCCTGTTCACACGTGCAGTGCGGCTTGTCCGTCTGTTTATTTGTCAGCTTTGGCGAGATACGGGTGCTTGTGTATTAGCGTGAGCGTTTTTTATTCTGATCAGGAACAGTTTTACAAGTCCGCAAAGGATCGAGGAAAGGTTTATCGCCAGCTGAAAAGAGACACAGCGCTTCAGCTGTGGAGACTTGTTCGGCTGGCGTTCGGAGAGTCGCGTTTTTCAGAATTGTATTGAGATCGTTTTCCACAGAGCTCAGATGTCAAAGCACAGCAGCAGCTCTCCACAGCAATCCTCTATAGCGCCCTTTCTCCCGCAGCTCCGTCCTCATTGGAAGGAAGCAAGAGTGAAAGGCTGAAGTGAAATACAGCGGGGACGAAGGCAGTGAAGAGAGAGAACGTGGGAAGAAGAGAAAAACGCAAGAGAAAAAAAGCAGCGTTGTAAAAGAGGTGACGGAGCTGTCCTCTCAATAAGAAGGGTGCCAGCGAGCCTTGCTCTCGCTTACGGCCACACCCCCTTGAGCACGCCTGATCTCGTCTGATCTCGGAAGCTAAACAGGGATGGGCCTGGTTAGTACTTGGATGGGAGACCGCCTGGGAATACCAGGTGCTGTAAGCTTTTAAGCGCAGGAGGCGCCCTATCCCCGCTCGCTCGCTCATTCCCCTGTTCACACGTGCAGTGTGGCTTGTCCGTCTGTTTATTTGTCAGCTTTGGCGAGATACGGGTGCTTGTGTATTAGCGTGAGCGTTTTTTATTCTGATCAGGAACAGTTTTACAAGTCAACAAAGGATCGAGGAAAGGTTTATCGCCAGCTGAAAAGAGACACAGCGCTTCGGCTGTGGAGATTTGTTCGGCTGGCGTTCGGAGAGTCGCGTTTTTCAGAATTGTATTGAGATCGTTTTCCACAGAGCTCAGATGTCAAAGCACAGCAGCAGCTCTCCACAGCGATCCTCTATAGCGCCCTTTCTCCCGCAGCTCCGTCCTCATTGGAAGGAAGCAAAAGTGAAAGGCTGAAGTGAAATAGAGCGGGGACGAAGGCAGTGAAGAGAGAGAACGTGGGAAGAAGAGAAAAACGCAAGGGAAAAAAAGCAGCGTCGTAAAAGAGGTGACGGAGCTGTCCTCTCAATAAGAAGGGTGCCAGCGAGCATTGCTCTCGTTTACGGCCACACCCCCTTGAGCACGCCTGATCTCGTCTGATCTCGGAAGCTAAACAGGGATGGGCCTGGTTAGTACTTGGATGGGAGACCGCCTGGGAATACCAGGTGCTGTAAGCTTTTAAGCGCAGGAGGCGCCCTATCCCCGCTCGCTCGCTCATTCCCCTGTTCACACGTGCAGTGCAGCTTGTCCGTCTGTTTATTTGTCAGCTTTGGCGAGACACGGGTGCTTGTGTATTAGCGTGAGCGTTTTTTATTCTGATCAGGAACAGTTTAACAAGTCCGCAAAGGATCGAGGAAAGGTTTATCGCCAGCTGAAAAGAGACACAGCGCTTCGGCTGTGGAGACTTGTTCGGCTGGCGTTCGGAGAGTCGCGTTTTTCAGAATTGTATTGAGATCGTTTTCCACAGAGCTCAGATGTCAAAGCACAGCAGCAGCTCTCCACAGCGATCCTCTATAGCGCCCTTTCTCCCGCAGCTCCGTCCTCATTGGAAGGAAGCAAGAGTGAAAGGCTGAAGTGAAATAGAGCGGGGACGAAGGCAGTGAAGAGAGAGAACGTGGGAAGAAGAGAAAAACGCAAGGGAAAAAAAGCAGCGTCGTAAAAGAGGTGACGGAGCTGTCCTCTCAATAAGAAGGGTGCCAGCGAGCCTTGCTCTCGCTTACGGCCACACCCCCTTGAGCACGCCTGATCTCGTCTGATCTCGGAAGCTAAACAGGGATGGGCCTGGTTAGTACTTGGATGGGAGACCGCCTGGGAATACCAGGTGCTGTAAACTTTTAAGCGCAGGAGGCGCCCTATCCCCGCTCGCTCGCTCATTCCCCTGTTCACACGTGCAGTGCGGCTTGTCCGTCAGTTTATTTGTCAGCTTTGGCGAGACACGGGTGCTTGTGTATTAGCGTGAGCGTTTTTTATTCTGATCAGGAACAGTTTTACAAGTCCGCAAAGGATCGAGGAAAGGTTTATCGCCAGCTGAAAAGAGACACAGCGCTTCAGCTGTGGAGACTTGTTCGGCTGGCGTTCGGAGAGTCGCGTTTTTCAGAATTGTATTGAGATCGTTTTCCACAGAGCTCAGATGTCAAAGCACAGCAGCAGCTCTCCACAGCAATCCTCTATAGCGCCCTTTCTCCCGCAGCTCCGTCCTCATTGGAAGGAAGCAAGAGTGAAAGGCTGAAGTGAAATACAGCGGGGACGAAGGCAGTGAAGAGAGAGAACGTGGGAAGAAGAGAAAAACGCAAGAGAAAAAAAGCAGCGTTGTAAAAGAGGTGACGGAGCTGTCCTCTCAATAAGAAGGGTGCCAGCGAGCCTTGCTCTCGCTTACGGCCACACCCCCTTGAGCACGCCTGATCTCGTCTGATCTCGGAAGCTAAACAGGGATGGGCCTGGTTAGTACTTGGATGGGAGACCGCCTGGGAATACCAGGTGCTGTAAGCTTTTAAGCGCAGGAGGCGCCCTATCCCCGCTCGCTCGCTCATTCCCCTGTTCACACGTGCAGTGCGGCTTGTCCGTCTGTTTATTTGTCAGCTTTGGCGAGATACGGGTGCTTGTGTATTAGCGTGAGCGTTTTTTATTCTGATCAGGAACAGTTTTACAAGTCAACAAAGGATCGAGGAAAGGTTTATCGCCAGCTGAAAAGAGACACAGCGCTTCGGCTGTGGAGATTTGTTCGGCTGGCGTTCGGAGAGTCGCGTTTTTCAGAATTGTATTGAGATCGTTTTCCACAGAGCTCAGATGTCAAAGCACAGCAGCAGCTCTCCACAGCGATCCTCTATAGCGCCCTTTCTCCCGCAGCTCCGTCCTCATTGGAAGGAAGCAAAAGTGAAAGGCTGAAGTGAAATAGAGCGGGGACGAAGGCAGTGAAGAGAGAGAACGTGGGAAGAAGAGAAAAACGCAAGGGAAAAAAAGCAGCGTCGTAAAAGAGGTGACGGAGCTGTCCTCTCAATAAGAAGGGTGCCAGCGAGCATTGCTCTCGTTTACGGCCACACCCCCTTGAGCACGCCTGATCTCGTCTGATCTCGGAAGCTAAACAGGGATGGGCCTGGTTAGTACTTGGATGGGAGACCGCCTGGGAATACCAGGTGCTGTAAGCTTTTAAGCGCAGGAGGCGCCCTATCCCCGCTCGCTCGCTCATTCCCCTGTTCACACGTGCAGTGCGGCTTGTCCGTCTGTTTATTTGTCAGCTTTGGCGAGACACGGGTGCTTGTGTATTAGCGTGAGCGTTTTTTATTCTGATCAGGAACAGTTTAACAAGTCCGCAAAGGATCGAGGAAAGGTTTATCGCCAGCTGAAAAGAGACACAGCGCTTCGGCTGTGGAGACTTGTTCGGCTGGCGTTCGGAGAGTCGCGTTTTTCAGAATTGTATTGAGATCGTTTTCCACAGAGCTCAGATATCAAAGCACAGCAGCAGCTCTCCACAGCGATCCTCTATAGCGCCCTTTCTCCCGCAGCTCCGTCCTCATTGGAAGGAAGCAAGAGTGAAAGGCTGAAGTGAAATAGAGCGGGGACGAAGGCAGTGAAGAGAGAGAACGTGGGAAGAAGAGAAAAACGCAAGGGAAAAAAAGCAGCGTCGTAAAAGAGGTGACGGAGCTGTCCTCTCAATAAGAAGGGTGCCAGCGAGCCTTGCTCTCGCTTACGGCCACACCCCCTTGAGCACGCCTGATCTCGTCTGATCTCGGAAGCTAAAAAGGGATGGGCCTGGTTAGTACTTGGATGGGAGACCGCCTGGGAATACCAGGTGCTGTAAGCTTTTAAGCGCAGGAGGCGCCCTATCCCCGCTCGCTCGCTCATTCCCCTGTTCACACGTGCAGTGCCGCTTGTCCGTCTGTTTATTTGTCAGCTTTGGCGAGACACGGGTGCTTGTGTATTAGCGTGAGCGTTTTTTTTCTGATCAGGAACAGTTTAACAAGTCCGCAAAGGATCGAGGAAAGGTTTATCGCTAGCTGAAAAGAGACACAGCGCTTCGGCTGTGGAGACTTGTTCGGCTGGCGTTCGGGGAATCGCGTTTTTCAGAATTGTATTGAGATCGTTTTCCACAGAGCTCAGATGTCAAAGCACAGCAGCAGCTCTCCACAGCGATCCTCTATAGCGCCCTTTCTCCCGCAGCTCCGTCCTCATTGGAAGGAAGCAAGAGTGAAAGGCTGAAGTGAAATAGAGCGGGGACGAAGGCAGTGAAGAGAGAGAACGTGGAAAGAAGAGAAAAACGCAAGGGAAAAAAGCAGCGTCGTAAAAGAGGTGACGGAGCTGTCCTCTCAATAAGAAGGGTGCCAGCGAGCCTTGCTCTCGCTTACGGCCACACCCCCTTGAGCACGCCTGATCTCGTCTGATCTCGGAAGCTAAACAGGGATGGGCCTGGTTAGTACTTGGATGGGAGACCGCCTGGGAATACCAGGTGCTGTAAGCTTTTAAGCGCAGGAGGCGCCCTATCCCCGCTCGCTCGCTCATTCCCCTGTTCACACGTGCAGTGCGGCTTGTCCGTCTGTTTATTTGTCAGCTTTGGCGAGACACGGGTGCTTGTGTATTAGCGTGAGCGTTTTTTATTCTGATCAGGAACAGTTTAACAAGTCCGCAAAGGATCGAGGAAAGGTTTATCGCCAGCTGAAAAGAGACACAGCGCTTCGGCTGTGGAGACTTGTTCGGCTGGCGTTCGGAGAGTCGCGTTTTTCAGAATTGTATTGAGATCGTTTTCCACAGAGCTCAGATGTCAAAGCACAGCAGCAGCTCTCCACAGCGATCCTCTATAGCGCCCTTTCTCCCGCAGCTCCGTCCTCATTGGAAGGAAGCAAGAGTGAAAGGCTGAAGTGAAATAGAGCGGGGACGAAGGCAGTGAAGAGAGAGAACGTGGGAAGAAGAGAAAAACGCAAGGGAAAAAAAGCAGCGTCGTAAAAGAGGTGACGGAGCTGTCCTCTCAATAAGAAGGGTGCCAGCGAGCCTTGCTCTCGCTTACAGCCACACCCCCTTGAGCACGCCTGATCTCGTCTGATCTCGGAAGCTAAACAGGGATGGGCCTGGTTAGTACTTGGATGGGAGACCGCCTGGGAATACCAGGTGCTGTAAGCTTTTAAGCGCAGGAGGCGCCCTATCCCCGCTCGCTCGCTCATTCCCCTGTTCACACGTGCAGTGCGGCTTGTCCGTCTGTTTATTTGTCAGCTTTGGCGAGACACGGGTGCTTGTGTATTAGCGTGAGCGTTTTTTATTCTGATCAGGAACAGTTTAACAAGTCCGCAAAGGATCGAGGAAAGGTTTATCGCCAGCTGAAAAGAGACACAGCGCTTCGGCTGTGGAGACTTGTTCGGCTGGCGTTCGGAGAGTCGCGTTTTTCAGAATTGTATTGAGATCGTTTTCCACAGAGCTCAGATGTCAAAGCACAGCAGCAGCTCTCCACAGCGATCCTCTATAGCGCCCTTTCTCCCGCAGCTCCGTCCTCATTGGAAGGAAGCAAGAGTGAAAGGCTGAAGTGAAATAGAGCGGGGACGAAGGCAGTGAAGAGAGAGAACGTGGGAAGAAGAGAAAAACGCAAGGGAAAAAAAGCAGCGTCGTAAAAGAGGTGACGGAGCTGTCCTCTCAATAAGAAGGGTGCCAGCGAGCATTGCTCTCGTTTACGGCCACACCCCCTTGAGCACGCCTGATCTCGTCTGATCTCGGAAGCTAAACAGGGATGGGCCTGGTTAGTACTTGGATGGGAGACCGCCTGGGAATACCAGGTGCTGTAAGCTTTTAAGCGCAGGAGGCGCCCTATCCCCGCTCGCTCGCTCATTCCCCTGTTCACACGTGCAGTGCGGCTTGTCCGTCTGTTTATTTGTCAGCTTTGGCGAGACACGGGTGCTTGTGTATTAGCGTGAGCGTTTTTTATTCTGATCAGGAACAGTTTAACAAGTCCGCAAAGGATCGAGGAAAGGTTTATCGCCAGCTGAAAAGAGACACAGCGCTTCGGCTGTGGAGACTTGTTCGGCTGGCGTTCGGAGAGTCGCGTTTTTCAGAATTGTATTGAGATCGTTTTCCACAGAGCTCAGATGTCAAAGCACAGCAGCAGCTCTCCACAGCGATCCTCTATAGCGCCCTTTCTCCCGCAGCTCCGTCCTCATTGGAAGGAAGCAAGAGTGAAAGGCTGAAGTGAAATAGAGCGGGGACGAAGGCAGTGAAGAGAGAGAACGTGGGAAGAAGAGAAAAATGCAAGGGAAAAAAAGCAGCGTCGTAAAAGAGGTGACGGAGCTGTCCTCTCAATAAGAAGGGTGCCAGCGAGCCTTGCTCTCGCTTACGGCCACACCCCCTTGAGCACGCCTGATCTCGTCTGATCTCGGAAGCTAGACAGGGATGGGCCTGGTTAGTACTTGGATGGGAGACCGCCTGGGAATACCAGGTGCTGTAAGCTTTTAAGCGCAGGAGGCGCCCTATCCCCGCTCGCTCGCTCATTCCCCTGTTCACACGTGCAGTGCGGCTTGTCCGTCTGTTTATTTGTCAGCTTTGGCGAGACACGGGTGTTTGTGTATTAGCGTGAGCGTTTTTTATTCTGATCATGAACAGTTTAACAAGTCCGCAAAGGATCGAGGAAAGGTTTATCGCCAGCTGAAAAGAGACACAGCGCTTCGGCTGTGGAGACTTGTTCGGCTGGCGTTCGGAGAGTCGCGTTTTTCAGAATTGTATTGAGATCGATTTCCACAGAGCTCAGATGTCAAAGCACAGCAGCAGCTCTCCACAGCGATCCTCTATAGCGCCCTTTCTCCCGCAGCTCCGTCCTCATTGGAAGGAAGCAAGAGTGAAAGGCTGAAGTGAAATAGAGCGGGGACGAAGGCAGTGAAGAGAGAGAACGTGGGAAGAAGAGAAAACGCAAGGGAAAAAAAGCAGCGTCGTAAAAGAGGTGACGGAGATGTCCTCTCAATAAGAAGGGTGCCAGCGAGCCTTGCTCTCGCTTACGGCCACACCCCCTTGAGCACGCCTGATCTCGTCTGATCTCGGAAGCTAAACAGGGATGGGCCTGGTTAGTACTTGGATGGGAGACCGCCTGGGAATACCAGGTGCTGTAAGCTTTTAAGCGCAGGAGGCGCCCTATCCCCGCTCGCTCGCTCATTCCCCTGTTCACACGTGCAGTGCGGCTTGTCCGTCTGTTTATTTGTCAGCTTTGGCGAGACACGGGTGCTTGTGTATTAGCGTGAGCGTTTTTTATTCTGATCAGGAACAGTTTAACAAGTCCGCAAAGGATCGAGGAAAGGTTTATCGCCAGCTGAAAAGAGACACAGCGCTTCGGCTGTGGAGACTTGTTCGGCTGGCGTTCGGAGAGTCGCGTATTTCAGAATTGTATTGAGATCGTTTTCCACAGAGCTCAGATGTCAAAGCACAGCAGCAGCTCTCCACAGCGATCCTCTATAGCGCCCTTTCTCCCGCAGCTCCGTCCTCATTGGAAGGAAGCAAGAGTGAAAGGCTGAAGTGAAATAGAGCGGGGACGAAGGCAGTGAAGAGAGAGAACGTGGAAAGAAGAGAAAAACGCAAGGGAAAAAAGCAGCGTCGTAAAAGAGGTGACGGAGCTGTCCTCTCAATAAGAAGGGTGCCAGCGAGCCTTGCTCTCGCTTACGGCCACACCCCCTTGAGCACGCCTGATCTCGTCTGATCTCGGAAGCTAAACAGGGATGGGCCTGGTTAGTACTTGGATGGGAGACCGCCTGGGAATACCAGGTGCTGTAAGCCTTTAAGCGCAGGAGGCGCCCTATCCCCGCTCGCTCGCTCATTCCCCTGTTCACACGTGCAGTGCGGCTTGTCCGTCTGTTTATTTGTCAGCTTTGGCGAGACACGGGTGCTTGTGTATTAGCGTGAGCGTTTTTTATTCTGATCATGAACAGTTTAACAAGTCCGCAAAGGATCGAGGAAAGGTTTATCGCCAGCTGAAAAGAGACACAGCGCTTCGGCTGTGGAGACTTGTTCGGCTGGCGTTCGGAGAGTCGCGTTTTTCATTATTGTATTGAGATCGTTTTCCACAGAGCTCAGATGTCAAAGCACAGCAGCAGCTCTCCACAGCGATCCTCTATAGCGCCCTTTCTCCCGCAGCTCCGTCCTCATTGGAAGGAAGCAAGAGTGAAAGGCTGAAGTGAAATAGAGCGGGGACGAAGGCAGTGAAGAGAGAGAACGTGGGAAGAAGAGAAAAACGCAAGGGAAAAAAAGCAGCGTCGTAAAAGAGGTGACGGAGCTGTCCTCTCAATAAGAAGGGTGCCAGCGAGCCTTGCTCTCGCTTACGAACATACCCCCTTGAGCACGCCTGATCTCGTCTGATCTCGGAAGCTAAACAGGGATGGGCCTGGTTAGTACTTGGATGGGAGACCGCCTGGGAATACCAGGTGCTGTAAGCTTTTAAGCGCAGGAGGCGCCCTATCCCCGCTCGCTCGCTCATTCCCCTGTTCACACGTGCAGTGCGGCTTGTCCGTCTGTTTATTTGTCAGCTTTGGCGAGACACGGGTGCTTGTGTATTAGCGTGAGCGTTTTTTATTCTGATCAGGAACAGTTTTACAAGTCCGCAAAGGATCGAGGAAAGGTTTATCGCCAGCTGAAAAGAGACACAGCGCTTCGGCTGTGGAGACTTGTTCGGCTGGCGTTCGGAGAGTCGCGTTTTTCAGAATTGTATTGAGATCGTTTTCCACAGAGCTCAGATGTCAAAGCACAGCAGCAGCTCTCCACAGCGATCCTCTATAGCGCCCTTTCTCCCGAAGCTCCGTCCTCATTGGAAGGAAGCAAGAGTGAAAGGCTGAAGTGAAATAGAGCGGGGACGAAGGCAGTGAAGAGAGAGAACGTGGGAAGAAGAGAAAAACGCAAGAGAAAAAAAGCAGCGTCGTAAAAGAGGTGACGGAGCTGTCCTCTCAATAAGAAGGGTGCCAGCGAGCTTTGCTCTCGCTAACGGCCACACCCCCTTGAGCACGCCTGATCTCGTCTGATCTTGGAAGCTAAACAGGGATGGGCCTGGTTAGTACTTGGATGGGAGACCGCCTGGGAATACCAGGTGCTGTAAGCCTTTAAGCGCAGGAGGCGCCCTATCCCCGCTCGCTCGCTCATTCCCCTGTTCACACGTGCAGTGCGGCTTGTCCGTCTGTTTATTTGTCAGCTTTGGCGAGACACGGGTGCTTGTGTATTAGCGTGAGCGTTTTTTATTCTGATCAGGAACAGTTTAACAAGTCCGCAAAGGATCGAGGAAAGGTTTATCGCCAGCTGAAAAGAGACACAGCGCTTCGGCTGTGGAGACTTGTTCGGCTGGCGTTCGGAGAGTCGCGTTTTTCAGAATTGTATTGAGATCGTTTTCCACAGAGCTCAGATGTCAAAGCACAGCAGCAGCTCTCCACAGCGATCCTCTATAGCGCCCTTTCTCCCGCAGCTCCGTCCTCATTGGAAGGAAGCAAGAGTGAAAGGCTGAAGTGAAATAGAGCGGGGACGAAGGCAGTGAAGAGAGAGAACGTGGGAAGAAGAGAAAACGCAAGGGAAAAAAAGCAGCGTCGTAAAAGAGGTGACGGAGATGTCCTCTCAATAAGAAGGGTGCCAGCGAGCCTTGCTCTCGCTTACGGCCACACCCCCTTGAGCACGCCTGATCTCGTCTGATCTCGGAAGCTAAACAGGGATGGGCCTGGTTAGTACTTGGATGGGAGACCGCCTGGGAATACCAGGTGCTGTAAGCCTTTAAGCGCAGGAGGCGCCCTATCCCCGCTCGCTCGCTCATTCCCCTGTTCACACGTGCAGTGCGGCTTGTCCGTCTGTTTATTTGTCAGCTTTGGCGAGACACGGGTGCTTGTGTATTAGCGTGAGCGTTTTTTATTCTGATCAGGAACAGTTTAACAAGTCCGCAAAGGATCGAGGAAAGGTTTATCGCCAGCTGAAAAGAGACACAGCGCTTCGGCTGTGGAGACTTGTTCGGCTGGCGTTCGGAGAGTCGCGTTTTTCAGAATTGTATTGAGATCGTTTTCCACAGAGCTCAGATGTCAAAGCACAGCAGCAGCTCTCCACAGCGATCCTCTATAGCGCCCTTTCTCCCGCAGCTCCGTCCTCATTGGAAGGAAGCAAGAGTGAAAGGCTGAAGTGAAATAGAGCGGGGACGAAGGCAGTGAAGAGAGAGAACGTGGGAAGAAGAGAAAAACGCAAGGGAAAAAAAGCAGCGTCGTAAAAGAGGTGACGGAGCTGTCCTCTCAATAAGAAGGGTGCCAGCGAGCCTTGCTCTCGCTTATGGCCACACCCCTTTGAGCACGCCTGATCTCGTCTGATCTCGGAAGCTAAACAGGGATGGGCCTGGTTAGTACTTGGATGGGAGACCGCCTGGGGATACCAGGTGCTGTAAGCTTTTAAGCGCAGGAGGCGCCCTATCCCCGCTCGCTGGCTCATTCCCCTGTTCACACGTGCAGTGCGGCTTGTCCGTCTGTTTATTTGTCAGCTTTGGCAAGACACGGGTGCTTGTGTATTAGCGTGAGCGTTTTTTATTCTGATCAGGAACAGTTTTACAAGACCGCAAAGGATCGAGGAAAGGTTTATCGCCAGCTGAAAAGAGACACAGCGCTTCGGCTGTGGAGACTTGTTCGGCTGGCGTTCGGAGAGTCGCGTTTTTCAGAATTGTATTGAGATCGTTTTCCACAGAGCTCAGATGTCAAAGCACAGCAGCAGCTCTCCACAGCGATCCTCTATAGCGCCCTTTCTCCCGCAGCTCCGTCCTCATTGGAAGGAAGCAAGAGTGAAAGGCTGAAGTGAAATAGAGCGGGGACGAAGGCAGTGAAGAGAGAGAACGTGGGAAGAAGAGAAAAACGCAAGGGAAAAAAAGCAGCGTCGTAAAAGAGGTGACGGAGCTGTCCTCTCAATAAGAAGGGTGCCAGCGAGCCTTGCTC
This sequence comes from Lepisosteus oculatus, assembly GCF_040954835.1. NCBI lineage: Eukaryota > Metazoa > Chordata > Actinopteri > Semionotiformes > Lepisosteidae > Lepisosteus > Lepisosteus oculatus. The sequence goes on along the minus strand of NC_090709.1, from coordinate 22,704,917 downwards.
TCGCTTACGGCCACACCCCCTTGAGCACGCCTGATCTCGTCTGATCTCGGAAGCTAAACAGGGATGGGCCTGGTTAGTACTTGGATGGGAGACCGCCTGGGAATACCAGGTGCTGTAAGCTTTTAAGCGCAGGAGGCGCCCTATCCCCGCTCGCTCGCTCATTCCCCTGTTCACACGTGCAGTGCGGCTTGTCCGTCTGTTTATTTGTCAGCTTTGGCGAGACACGGGTGCTTGTGTATTAGCGTGAGCGATTTTTATTCTGATCAGGAACAGTTTAACAAGTCCGCAAAGAATCGAGGGAAGGTTTATCGCCAGCTGAAAAGAGACACAGCGCTTCGGCTGTGGAGACTTGTTCCGCTGGCGTTCGGAGAGTCGCGTTTTTCAGAATTGTATTGAGATCGTTTTCCACAGAGCTCAGATGTCAAAGCACAGCAGCAGCTCTCCACAGCGATCCTCTATAGCGCCCTTTCTCCCGCAGCTCCGTCCTCATTGGAAGGAAGCAAGAGTGAAAGGCTGAAGTGAAATAGAGCGGGGACGAAGGCAGTGAAGAGAGAGAACGTGGGAAGAAGAGAAAACGCAAGGGAAAAAAAGCAGCGTCGTAAAAGAGGTGACGGAGATGTCCTCTCAATAAGAAGGGTGCCAGCGAGCCTTGCTCTCGCTTACGGCCACACCCCCTTGAGCACGCCTGATCTCGTCTGATCTCGGAAGCTAAACAGGGATGGACCTGGTTAGTACTTGGATGGGAGACCGCCTGGGAATACCAGGTGCTGTAAGCTTTTAAGCGCAGGAGGCGCCCTATCCCCGCTCGCTCGCTCATTCCCCTGTTCACACGTGCAGTGCGGCTTGTCCGTCTGTTTATTTGTCAGCTTTGGCGAGACACGGGTGCTTGTGTATTAGCGTGAGCGTTTTTTATTCTGATCAGGAACAGTTTAACAAGTCCGCAAAGGATCGAGGAAAGGTTTATCGCCAGCTGAAAAGAGACACAGCGCTTCGGCTGTGGAGACTTGTTCGGCTGGCGTTCGGAGAGTCGCGTATTTCAGAATTGTATTGAGATCGTTTTCCACAGAGCTCAGATGTCAAAGCACAGCAGCAGCTCTCCACAGCGATCCTCTATAGCGCCCTTTCTCCCGCAGCTCCGTCCTCATTGGAAGGAAGCAAGAGTGAAAGGCTGAAGTGAAATAGAGCGGGGACGAAGGCAGTGAAGAGAGAGAACGTGGAAAGAAGAGAAAAACGCAAGGGAAAAAAGCAGCGTCGTAAAAGAGGTGACGGAGCTGTCCTCTCAATAAGAAGGGTGCCAGCGAGCCTTGCTCTCGCTTACGGCCACACCCCCTTGAGCACGCCTGATCTCGTCTGATCTCGGAAGCTAAACAGGGATGGGCCTGGTTAGTACTTGGATGGGAGACCGCCTGGGAATACCAGGTGCTGTAAGCCTTTAAGCGCAGGAGGCGCCCTATCCCCGCTCGCTCGCTCATTCCCCTGTTCACACGTGCAGTGCGGCTTGTCCGTCTGTTTATTTGTCAGCTTTGGCGAGACACGGGTGCTTGTGTATTAGCGTGAGCGTTTTTTATTCTGATCATGAACAGTTTAACAAGTCCGCAAAGGATCGAGGAAAGGTTTATCGCCAGCTGAAAAGAGACACAGCGCTTCGGCTGTGGAGACTTGTTCGGCTGGCGTTCGGAGAGTCGCGTTTTTCAGAATTGTATTGAGATCGATTTCCACAGAGCTCAGATGTCAAAGCACAGCAGCAGCTCTCCACAGCGATCCTCTATAGCGCCCTTTCTCCCGCAGCTCCGTCCTCATTGGAAGGAAGCAAGAGTGAAAGGCTGAAGTGAAATAGAGCGGGGACGAAGGCAGTGAAGAGAGAGAACGTGGGAAGAAGAGAAAACGCAAGGGAAAAAAAGCAGCGTCGTAAAAGAGGTGACGGAGATGTCCTCTCAATAAGAAGGGTGCCAGCGAGCCTTGCTCTCGCTTACGGCCACACCCCCTTGAGCACGCCTGATCTCGTCTGATCTCGGAAGCTAAACAGGGATGGGCCTGGTTAGTACTTGGATGGGAGACCGCCTGGGAATACCAGGTGCTGTAAGCTTTTAAGCGCAGGAGGCGCCCTATCCCCGCTCGCTCGCTCATTCCCCTGTTCACACGTGCAGTGCGGCTTGTCCGTCTGTTTATTTGTCAGCTTTGGCGAGACACGGGTGCTTGTGTATTAGCGTGAGCGTTTTTTATTCTGATCAGGAACAGTTTAACAAGTCCGCAAAGGATCGAGGAAAGGTTTATCGCCAGCTGAAAAGAGACACAGCGCTTCGGCTGTGGAGACTTGTTCGGCTGGCGTTCGGAGAGTCGCGTATTTCAGAATTGTATTGAGATCGTTTTCCACAGAGCTCAGATGTCAAAGCACAGCAGCAGCTCTCCACAGCGATCCTCTATAGCGCCCTTTCTCCCGCAGCTCCGTCCTCATTGGAAGGAAGCAAGAGTGAAAGGCTGAAGTGAAATAGAGCGGGGACGAAGGCAGTGAAGAGAGAGAACGTGGAAAGAAGAGAAAAACGCAAGGGAAAAAAGCAGCGTCGTAAAAGAGGTGACGGAGCTGTCCTCTCAATAAGAAGGGTGCCAGCGAGCCTTGCTCTCGCTTACGGCCACACCCCCTTGAGCACGCCTGATCTCGTCTGATCTCGGAAGCTAAACAGGGATGGGCCTGGTTAGTACTTGGATGGGAGACCGCCTGGGAATACCAGGTGCTGTAAGCCTTTAAGCGCAGGAGGCGCCCTATCCCCGCTCGCTCGCTCATTCCCCTGTTCACACGTGCAGTGCGGCTTGTCCGTCTGTTTATTTGTCAGCTTTGGCGAGACACGGGTGCTTGTGTATTAGCGTGAGCGTTTTTTATTCTGATCATGAACAGTTTAACAAGTCCGCAAAGGATCGAGGAAAGGTTTATCGCCAGCTGAAAAGAGACACAGCGCTTCGGCTGTGGAGACTTGTTCGGCTGGCGTTCGGAGAGTCGCGTTTTTCATTATTGTATTGAGATCGTTTTCCACAGAGCTCAGATGTCAAAGCACAGCAGCAGCTCTCCACAGCGATCCTCTATAGCGCCCTTTCTCCCGCAGCTCCGTCCTCATTGGAAGGAAGCAAGAGTGAAAGGCTGAAGTGAAATAGAGCGGGGACGAAGGCAGTGAAGAGAGAGAACGTGGGAAGAAGAGAAAAACGCAAGGGAAAAAAAGCAGCGTCGTAAAAGAGGTGACGGAGCTGTCCTCTCAATAAGAAGGGTGCCAGCGAGCCTTGCTCTCGCTTACGAACATACCCCCTTGAGCACGCCTGATCTCGTCTGATCTCGGAAGCTAAACAGGGATGGGCCTGGTTAGTACTTGGATGGGAGACCGCCTGGGAATACCAGGTGCTGTAAGCTTTTAAGCGCAGGAGGCGCCCTATCCCCGCTCGCTCGCTCATTCCCCTGTTCACACGTGCAGTGCGGCTTGTCCGTCTGTTTATTTGTCAGCTTTGGCGAGACACGGGTGCTTGTGTATTAGCGTGAGCGTTTTTTATTCTGATCAGGAACAGTTTTACAAGTCCGCAAAGGATCGAGGAAAGGTTTATCGCCAGCTGAAAAGAGACACAGCGCTTCGGCTGTGGAGACTTGTTCGGCTGGCGTTCGTAGAGTCGCGTTTTTCAGAATTGTATTGAGATCGTTTTCCACAGAGCTCAGATGTCAAAGCACAGCAGCAGCTCTCCACAGCGATCCTCTATAGCGCCCTTTCTCCCGCAGCTCCGCCCTCATTGGAAGGAAGCAAGAGTGAAAGGCTGAAGTGAAATAGAGCGGGGACGAAGGCAGTGAAGAGAGAGAACGTGGGAAGAAGAGAAAAACGCAAGAGAAAAAAAGCAGCGTCGTAAAAGAGGTGACGGAGCTGTCCTCTCAATAAGAAGGGTGCCAGCGAGCCTTGCTCTCGCTTACGGCCACACCCCCTTGAGCACGCCTGATCTCGTCTGATCTCGGAAGCTAAACAGGGATGGGCCTGGTTAGTACTTGGATGGGACACCGCCTGGGAATACCAGGTGCTGTAAGCTTTTAAGCGCAGGAGGCGCCCTATCCCCGCTAGCTCGCTCATTCCCCTGTTCACACGTGCAGTGCGGCTTGTCCGTCTGTTTATTTGTCAGCTTTGGCGAGACACGGGTGCTTGTGTATTAGCGTGAGCGTTTTTTATTCTGATCAGGAACAGTTTAACAAGTCCGCAAAGGATTGAGGAAAGGTTTATCGCCAGCGGAAAAGAGACACAGCGCTTCGGCTGTGGAGACTTGTTCGGCTGGCGTTCGGAGAGTCGCGTTTTTCAGAATTGTATTGAGATCGTTTTCAACAGAGCTCAGATGTCAAAGCACAGCAGCAGCTCTCCACAGCGATCCTCTATAGCGCCCTTTCTCCTGCAGCTCCGTCCTCATTGGAAGGAAGCAAGAGTGAAAGGCTGAAGTGAAATAGAGCGGGGACGAAGGCAGTGAAGAGAGAGAACGTGGGAAGAAGAGAAAAACGCAAGGGAAAAAAAGCAGCGTCGTAAAAGAGGTGACGGAGCTGTCCTCTCAATAAGAAGGGTGCCAGCGAGCCTTGCTCTCGCTTACGAACATACCCCCTTGAGCACGCCTGATCTCGTCTGATCTCGGAAGCTAAACAGGGATGGGCCTGGTTAGTACTTGGATGGGAGACCGCCTGGGAATACCAGGTGCTGTAAGCCTTTAAGCGCAGGAGGCGCCCTATCCCCGCTTGCTCGCTCATTCCCCTGTTCACACGTGCAGTGCGGCTTGTCCGTCTGTTTATTTGTCAGCTTTGGCGAGACACGGGTGCTTGTGTATTAGCGTGAGCGATTTTTATTCTGATCAGGAACAGTTTAACAAGTCCGCAAAGAATCGAGGGAAGGTTTATCGCCAGCTGAAAAGAGACACAGCGCTTCGGCTGTGGAGACTTGTTCGGCTGGCGTTCGGAGAGTCGCGTTTTTCAGAATTGTATTGAGATCGATTTCCACAGAGCTCAGATGTCAAAGCACAGCAGCAGCTCTCCACAGCGATCCTCTATAGCGCCCTTTCTCCCGCAGCTCCGTCCTCATTGGAAGGAAGCAAGAGTGAAAGGCTGAAGTGAAATAGAGCGGGGACGAAGGCAGTGAAGAGAGAGAACGTGGGAAGAAGAGAAAAACGCAAGGGAAAAAAAGCAGCGTCGTAAAAGAGGTGACGGAGCTGTCCTCTCAATAAGAAGGGTGCCAGCGAGCCTTGCTCTCGCTTACGGCCACACCCCCTTGAGCACGCCTGATCTCGTCTGATCTCGGAAGCTAAACAGGGATGGGCCTGGTTAGTACTTGGATGGGAGACCGCCTGGGAATACCAGGTGCTGTAAGCTTTTAAGCGCAGGAGGCGCCCTATCCCCGCTCGCTCGCTCATTCCCCTGTTCACACGTGCAGTGCGGCTTGTCCGTCTGTTTATTTGTCAGCTTTGGCGAGACACGGGTGCTTGTGTATTAGCGTGAGCGTTTTTTATTCTGATCAGGAACAGTTTTACAAGTCCGCAAAGGATCGAGGAAAGGTTTATCGCCAGCTGAAAAGAGACACAGCGCTTCGGCTGTGGAGACTTGTTCGGCTGGCGTTCGGAGAGTCGCGTTTTTCAGAATTGTATTGAGATCGTTTTCCACAGAGCTCAGATGTCAAAGCAAAGCAGCAGCTCTCCACAGCGATCCTCTATAGCGCCCTTTCTCCCGCAGCTCCGTCCTCATTGGAAGGAAGCAAGAGTGAAAGGCTGAAGTGAAATAGAGCGGGGACGAAGGCAGTGAAGAGAGAGAACGTGGGAAGAAGAGAAAAACGCAAGGGAAAAAAAGCAGCGTCGTAAAAGAGGTGACGGAGCTGTCCTCTCAATAAGAAGGGTGCCAGCGAGCCTTGCTCTCGCTTACGAACATACCCCCTTGAGCACGCCTGATCTCGTCTGATCTCGGAAGCTAAACAGGGATGGGCCTGGTTAGTACTTGGATGGGAGACCGCCTGGGAATACCAGGTGCTGTAAGCTTTTAAGCGCAGGAGGCGCCCTATCCCCGCTCGCTCGCTCATTCCCCTGTTCACACGTGCAGTGCGGCTTGTCCGTCTGTTTATTTGTCAGCTTTGGCGAGACACGGGTGCTTGTGTATTAGCGTGAGCGTTTTTTATTCTGATCAGGAACAGTTTTACAAGTCCGCAAAGGATCGAGGAAAGGTTTATCGCCAGCTGAAAAGAGACACAGCGCTTCGGCTGTGGAGACTTGTTCGGCTGGCGTTCGGAGAGTCGCGTTTTTCAGAATTGTATTGAGATCGTTTTCCACAGAGCTCAGATGTCAAAGCACAGCAGCAGCTCTCCACAGCGATCCTCTATAGCGCCCTTTCTCCCGCAGCTCCGTCCTCATTGGAAGGAAGCAAGAGTGAAAGGCTGAAGTGAAATAGAGCGGGGACGAAGGCAGTGAAGAGAGAGAACGTGGGAAGAAGAGAAAAACGCAAGAGAAAAAAAGCAGCGTCGTAAAAGAGGTGACGGAGCTGTCCTCTCAATAAGAAGGGTGCCAGCGAGCCTTGCTCTCGCTTACGGCCACACCCCCTTGAGCACGCCTGATCTCGTCTGATCTCGGAAGCTAAACAGGGATGGGCCTGGTTAGTACTTGGATGGGACACCGCCTGGGAATACCAGGTGCTGTAAGCTTTTAAGCGCAGGAGGCGCCCTATCCCCGCTAGCTCGCTCATTCCCCTGTTCACACGTGCAGTGCGGCTTGTCCGTCTGTTTATTTGTCAGCTTTGGCGAGACACGGGTGCTTGTGTATTAGCGTGAGCGTTTTTTATTCTGATCAGGAACAGTTTAACAAGTCCGCAAAGGATTGAGGAAAGGTTTATCGCCAGCGGAAAAGAGACACAGCGCTTCGGCTGTGGAGACTTGTTCGGCTGGCGTTCGGAGAGTCGCGTTTTTCAGAATTGTATTGAGATCGTTTTCAACAGAGCTCAGATGTCAAAGCACAGCAGCAGCTCTCCACAGCGATCCTCTATAGCGCCCTTTCTCCTGCAGCTCCGTCCTCATTGGAAGGAAGCAAGAGTGAAAGGCTGAAGTGAAATAGAGCGGGGACGAAGGCAGTGAAGAGAGAGAACGTGGGAAGAAGAGAAAAACGCAAGGGAAAAAAAGCAGCGTCGTAAAAGAGGTGACGGAGCTGTCCTCTCAATAAGAAGGGTGCCAGCGAGGATTGCTCTTGCTTACGGCCACACCCCCTTGAGCACGCCTGATCTCGTCTGATCTCGGAAGCTAAACAGGGATGGGCCTGGTTAGTACTTGGATGGGAGACCGCCTGGGAATACCAGGTGCTGTAAGCTTTTAAGCGCAGGAGGCGCCCTATCCCTGCTCGCTCGCTCATTCCCCTGTTCACACGTGCAGTGCGGCTTGTCCGTCTGTTTATTTGTCAGCTTTGGCGAGACACGGGTGCTTGTGTATTAGCGTGAGCGTTTTTTATTCTGATCAGGAACAGTTTTACAAGTCCGCAAAGGATCGAGGAAAGGTTTATCGCCAGCTGAAAAGAGACACAGCGCTTCGGCTGTGGAGACTTGTTCGGCTGGCGTTCGGAGAGTCGCGTTTTTCAGAATTGTATTGAGATCGTTTTCCACAGAGCTCAGATGTCAAAGCACAGCAGCAGCTCTCCACAGCGATCCTCTATAGCGCCCTTTCTCCCGCAGCTCCGTCCTCATTGGAAGGAAGCAAGAGTGAAAGGCTGAAGTGAAATAGAGCGGGGACGAAGGCAGTGAAGAGAGAGAACGTGGGAAGAAGAGAAAAACGCAAGGGAAAAAAAGCAGCGTCGTAAAAGAGGTGACGGAGCTGTCCTCTCAATAAGAAGGGTGCCAGCGAGCCTTGCTCTCGCTTACGGCCACACCCCCTTGAGCACGCCTGATCTCGTCTGATCTCGGAAGCTAAACAGGGATGGGCCTGGTTAGTACTTGGATGGAGACCGCCTGGGAATACCAGGTGCTGTAAGCTTTTAAGCGCAGGAGGCGCCCTATCCCCGCTCGCTCGCTCATTCCCCTGTTCACACGTGCAGTGCGGCTTGTCCGTCTGTTTATTTGTCAGCTTTGGCGAGACACGGGTGCTTGTGTATTAGCGTGAGCGATTTTTATTCTGATCAGGAACAGTTTAACAAGTCCGCAAAGAATCGAGGGAAGGTTTATCGCCAACTGAAAAGAGACACAGCGCTTCGGCTGTGGAGACTTGTTCGGCTGGCGTTCGGAGAGTCGCGTTTTTCAGAATTGTATTGAGATCGTTTTCCACAGAGCTCAGATGTCAAAGCACAGCAGCAGCTCTCCACAGCGATCCTCTATAGCGCCCTTTCTCCCGAAGCTCCGTCCTCATTGGAAGGAAGCAAGAGTGAAAGGCTGAAGTGAAATAGAGCGGGGACGAAGGCAGTGAAGAGAGAGAACGTGGGAAGAAGAGAAAAACGCAAGAGAAAAAAAGCAGCGTCGTAAAAGAGGTGACGGAGCTGTCCTCTCAATAAGAAGGGTGCCAGCGAGCTTTGCTCTCGCTAACGGCCACACCCCCTTGAGCACGCCTGATCTCGTCTGATCTTGGAAGCTAAACAGGGATGGGCCTGGTTAGTACTTGGATGGGAGACCGCCTGGGAATACCAGGTGCTGTAAGCCTTTAAGCGCAGGAGGCGCCCTATCCCCGCTCGCTCGCTCATTCCCCTGTTCACACGTGCAGTGCGGCTTGTCCGTCTGTTTATTTGTCAGCTTTGGCGAGACACGGGTGCTTGTGTATTAGCGTGAGCGTTTTTTATTCTGATCAGGAACAGTTTAACAAGTCCGCAAAGGATCGAGGAAAGGTTTATCGCCAGCTGAAAAGAGACACAGCGCTTCGGCTGTGGAGACTTGTTCGGCTGGCGTTCGGAGAGTCGCGTTTTTCAGAATTGTATTGAGATCGTTTTCCACAGAGCTCAGATGTCAAAGCACAGCAGCAGCTCTCCACAGCGATCCTCTATAGCGCCCTTTCTCCCGCAGCTCCGTCCTCATTGGAAGGAAGCAAGAGTGAAAGGCTGAAGTGAAATAGAGCGGGGACGAAGGCAGTGAAGAGAGAGAACGTGGGAAGAAGAGAAAACGCAAGGGAAAAAAAGCAGCGTCGTAAAAGAGGTGACGGAGATGTCCTCTCAATAAGAAGGGTGCCAGCGAGCCTTGCTCTCGCTTACGGCCACACCCCCTTGAGCACGCCTGATCTCGTCTGATCTCGGAAGCTAAACAGGGATGGGCCTGGTTAGTACTTGGATGGGAGACCGCCTGGGAATACCAGGTACTGTAAGCTTTTAAGCGCAGGAGGCGCCCTATCCCCGCTCGCTCGCTCATTCCCCTGTTCACACGTGCAGTGCGGCTTGTCCGTCTGTTTATTTGTCAGCTTTGGCGAGACACGGGTGCTTGTGTATTAGCGTGAGCGTTTTTTATTCTGATCAGGAACAGTTTTACAAGTCCGCAAAGGATCGAGGAAAGGTTTATCGCCAGCTGAAAAGAGACACAGCGCTTCGGCTGTGGAGACTTGTTCGGCTGGCGTTCGGAGAGTCGCGTTTTTCAGAATTGTATTGAGATCGTTTTCCACAGAGCTCAGATGTCAAAGCACAGCAGCAGCTCTCCACAGCGATCCTCTATAGCGCCCTTTCTCCCGCAGCTCCGTCCTCATTGGAAGGAAGCAAGAGTGAAAGGCTGAAGTGAAATAGAGCGGGGACGAAGGCAGTGAAGAGAGAGAACGTGGGAAGAAGAGAAAAACGCAAGGGAAAAAAAGCAGCGTCGTAAAAGAGGTGACGGAGCTGTCCTCTCAATAAGAAGGGTGCCAGCGAGCCTTGCTCTCGCTTACGGCCACACCCCCTTGAGCACGCCTGATCTCGTCTGATCTCGGAAGCTAAACAGGGATGGGCCTGGTTAGTACTTGGATGGGAGACCGCCTGGGAATACCAGGTGCTGTAAGCCTTTAAGCGCAGGAGGCGCCCTATCCCCGCTCGCTCGCTCATTCCCCTGTTCACACGTGCAGTGCGGCTTGTCCGTCTGTTTATTTGTCAGCTTTGGCGAGACGCGGGTGCTTGTGTATTAGCGTGAGCGTTTTTTATTCTGATCAGGAACACTTTTACAAGTCCGCAAAGGATCGAGGAAAGGTTTATCGCCAGCGGAAAAGAGACACAGCGCTTCGGCTGTGGAGACTTGTTCGGCTGGCGTTCGGAGAGTCGCGTTTTTCAGAATTGTATTGAGATCGTTTTCAACAGAGCTCAGATGTCAAAGCACAGCAGCAGCTCTCCACAGCGATCCTCTATAGCGCCCTTTCTCCTGCAGCTCCGTCCTCATTGGAAGGAAGCAAGAGTGAAAGGCTGAAGTGAAATAGAGCGGGGACGAAGGCAGTGAAGAGAGAGAACGTGGGAAGAAGAGAAAAACGCAAGGGAAAAAAAGCAGCGTCGTAAAAGAGGTGACGGAGCTGTCCTCTCAATAAGAAGGGTGCCAGCGAGCCTTGCTCTCGCTTATGGCCACACCCCCTTGAGCACGCCTGATCTCGTCTGATCTCGGAAGCTAAACAGGGATGGGCCTGGTTAGTACTTGGATGGGAGACCGCCTGGGAATACCAGGTGCTGTAAGCTTTTAAGCGCAGGAGGCGCCCTATCCCCGCTTGCTCGCTCATTCCCCTGTTCACACGTGCAGTGCGGCTTGTCCGTCTGTTTATTTGTCAGCTTTGGCGAGACACGGGTGCTTGTGTATTAGCGTGAGCGTTTTTTATTCTGATCAGGAACAGTTTAACAAGTCCGCAAAGGATCGAGGAAAGGTTTATCGCCAGCTGAAAAGAGACACAGCGCTTCGGCTGTGGAGACTTGTTCGGCTGGCGTTCGGAGAGTCGCGTTTTTCAGAATTGTATTGAGATCGTTTTCCACAGAGCTCAGATGTCAAAGCACAGCAGCAGCTCTCCACAGCGATCCTCTATAGCGCCCTTTCTCCCGCAGCTCCGTCCTCATTGGAAGGAAGCAAGAGTGAAAGGCTGAAGTGAAATAGAGCGGGGACGAAGGCAGTGAAGAGAGAGAACGTGGGAAGAAGAGAAAAACGCAAGGGAAAAAAAGCAGCGTCGTAAAAGAGGTGACGGAGCTGTCCTCTCAATAAGAAGGGTGCCAGCGAGCCTTGCTCTCGCTTATGGCCACACCCCTTTGAGCACGCCTGATCTCGTCTGATCTCGGAAGCTAAACAGGGATGGGCCTGGTTAGTACTTGGATGGGAGACCGCCTGGGGATACCAGGTGCTGGAAGCTTTTAAGCGCAGGAGGCGCCCTATCCCCGCTCGCTGGCTCATTCCCCTGTTCACACGTGCAGTGCGGCTTGTCCGTCTGTTTATTTGTCAGCTTTGGCAAGACACGGGTGCTTGTGTATTAGCGTGAGCGTTTTTTATTCTGATCAGGAACAGTTTTACAAGACCGCAAAGGATCGAGGAAAGGTTTATCGCCAGCTGAAAAGAGACACAGCGCTTCGGCTGTGGAGACTTGTTCGGCTGGCGTTCGGAGAGTCGCGTTTTTCAGAATTGTATTGAGATCGTTTTCCACAGAGCTCAGATGTCAAAGCACAGCAGCAGCTCTCCACAGCGATCCTCTATAGCGCCCTTTCTCCCGCAGCTCCGTCCTCATTGGAAGGAAGCAAGAGTGAAAGGCTGAAGTGAAATAGAGCGGGGACGAAGGCAGTGAAGAGAGAGAACGTGGGAAGAAGAGAAAAACGCAAGGGAAAAAAAGCAGCGTCGTAAAAGAGGTGACGGAGCTGTCCTCTCAATAAGAAGGGTGCCAGCGAGCCTTGCTCTCGCTTACGGCCACACCCCCTTGAGCACGCCTGATCTCGTCTGATCTCGGAAGCTAAACAGGGATGGGCCTGGTTAGTACTTGGATGGGAGACCGCCTGGGAATACCAGGTGCTGTAAGCTTTTAAGCGCAGGAGGCGCCCTATCCCCGCTCGCTCGCTCATTCCCCTGTTCACACGTGCAGTGCGGCTTGTCCGTCTGTTTATTTGTCAGCTTTGGCGAGACACGGGTGCTTGTGTATTAGCGTGAGCGTTTTTTATTCTGATCATGAACAGTTTAACAAGTCCGCAAAGGATCGAGGAAAGGTTTATCGCCAGCTGAAAAGAGACACAGCGCTTCGGCTGTGGAGACTTGTTCGGCTGGCGTTCGGAGAGTCGCGTTTTTCAGAATTGTATTGAGATCGATTTCCACAGAGCTCAGATGTCAAAGCACAGCAGCAGCTCTCCACAGCGATCCTCTATAGCGCCCTTTCTCCCGCAGCTCCGTCCTCATTGGAAGGAAGCAAGAGTGAAAGGCTGAAGTGAAATAGAGCGGGGACGAAGGCAGTGAAGAGAGAGAACGTGGGAAGAAGAGAAAACGCAAGGGAAAAAAAGCAGCGTCGTAAAAGAGGTGACGGAGATGTCCTCTCAATAAGAAGGGTGCCAGCGAGCCTTGCTCTCGCTTACGGCCACACCCCCTTGAGCACGCCTGATCTCGTCTGATCTCGGAAGCTAAACAGGGATGGGCCTGGTTAGTACTTGCATGGGAGACCGCCTGGGAATACCAGGTGCTGTAAGCTTTTAAGCGCAGGAGGCGCCCTATCCCCGCTCGCTCGCTCATTCCCCTGTTCACACGTGCAGTGCGGCTTGTCCGTCTGTTTATTTGTCAGCTTTGGCGAGACACGGGTGCTTGTGTATTAGCGTGAGCGTTTTTTATTCTGATCAGGAACAGTTTAACAAGTCCGCAAAGGATCGAGGAAAGGTTTATCGCCAGCTGAAAAGAGACACAGCGCTTCGGCTGTGGAGACTTGTTCGGCTGGCGTTCGGAGAGTCGCGTATTTCAGAATTGTATTGAGATCGTTTTCCACAGAGCTCAGATGTCAAAGCACAGCAGCAGCTCTCCACAGCGATCCTCTATAGCGCCCTTTCTCCCGCAGCTCCGTCCTCATTGGAAGGAAGCAAGAGTGAAAGGCTGAAGTGAAATAGAGCGGGGACGAAGGCAGTGAAGAGAGAGAACGTGGGAAGAAGAGAAAAACGCAAGGGAAAAAAAGCAGCGTCGTAAAAGAGGTGACGGAGCTGTCCTCTCAATAAGAAGGGTGCCAGCGAGCCTTGCTCTCGCTTACGAACATACCCCCTTGAGCACGCCTGATCTCGTCTGATCTCGGAAGCTAAACAGGGATGGGCCTGGTTAGTACTTGGATGGGAGACCGCCTGGGAATACCAGGTGCTGTAAGCTTTTAAGCGCAGGAGGCGCCCTATCCCCGCTCGCTCGCTCATTCCCCTGTTCACACGTGCAGTGCGGCTTGTCCGTCTGTTTATTTGTCAGCTTTGGCGAGACACGGGTGCTTGTGTATTAGCGTGAGCGTTTTTTATTCTGATCAGGAACAGTTTTACAAGTCCGCAAAGGATCGAGGAAAGGTTTATCGCCAGCTGAAAAGAGACACAGCGCTTCGGCTGTGGAGACTTGTTCGGCTGGCGTTCGGAGAGTCGCGTTTTTCAGAATTGTATTGAGATCGTTTTCCACAGAGCTCAGATGTCAAAGCACAGCAGCAGCTCTCCACAGCGATCCTCTATAGCGCCCTTTCTCCCGCAGCTCCGTCCTCATTGGAAGGAAGCAAGAGTGAAAGGCTGAAGTGAAATAGAGCGGGGACGAAGGCAGTGAAGAGAGAGAACGTGGGAAGAAGAGAAAAACGCAAGAGAAAAAAAGCAGCGTCGTAAAAGAGGTGACGGAGCTGTCCTCTCAATAAGAAGGGTGCCAGCGAGCCTTGCTCTCGCTTACGGCCACACCCCCTTGAGCACGCCTGATCTCGTCTGATCTCGGAAGCTAAACAGGGATGGGCCTGGTTAGTACTTGGATGGGACACCGCCTGGGAATACCAGGTGCTGTAAGCTTTTAAGCGCAGGAGGCGCCCTATCCCCGCTAGCTCGCTCATTCCCCTGTTCACACGTGCAGTGCGGCTTGTCCGTCTGTTTATTTGTCAGCTTTGGCGAGACACGGGTGCTTGTGTATTAGCGTGAGCGTTTTTTATTCTGATCAGGAACAGTTTAACAAGTCCGCAAAGGATTGAGGAAAGGTTTATCGCCAGCGGAAAAGAGACACAGCGCTTCGGCTGTGGAGACTTGTTCGGCTGGCGTTCGGAGAGTCGCGTTTTTCAGAATTGTATTGAGATCGTTTTCAACAGAGCTCAGATGTCAAAGCACAGCAGCAGCTCTCCACAGCGATCCTCTATAGCGCCCTTTCTCCTGCAGCTCCGTCCTCATTGGAAGGAAGCAAGAGTGAAAGGCTGAAGTGAAATAGAGCGGGGACGAAGGCAGTGAAGAGAGAGAACGTGGGAAGAAGAGAAAAACGCAAGGGAAAAAAAGCAGCGTCGTAAAAGAGGTGACGGAGCTGTCCTCTCAATAAGAAGGGTGCCAGCGAGCCTTGCTCTCGCTTATGGCCACACCCCCTTGAGCACGCCTGATCTCGTCTGATCTCGGAAGCTAAACAGGGATGGGCCTGGTTAGTACTTGGATGGGAGACCGCCTGGGAATACCAGGTGCTGTAAGCTTTTAAGCGCAGGAGGCGCCCTATCCCCGCTTGCTCGCTCATTCCCCTGTTCACACGTGCAGTGCGGCTTGTCCGTCTGTTTATTTGTCAGCTTTGGCGAGACACGGGTGCTTGTGTATTAGCGTGAGCGTTTTTTATTCTGATCAGGAACAGTTTAACAAGTCCGCAAAGGATCGAGGAAAGGTTTATCGCCAGCTGAAAAGAGACACAGCGCTTCGGCTGTGGAGACTTGTTCGGCTGGCGTTCGGAGAGTCGCGTTTTTCAGAATTGTATTGAGATCGTTTTCCACAGAGCTCAGATGTCAAAGCACAGCAGCAGCTCTCCACAGCGATCCTCTATAGCGCCCTTTCTCCCGCAGCTCCGTCCTCATTGGAAGGAAGCAAGAGTGAAAGGCTGAAGTGAAATAGAGCGGGGACGAAGGCAGTGAAGAGAGAGAACGTGGGAAGAAGAGAAAAACGCAAGGGAAAAAAAGCAGCGTCGTAAAAGAGGTGACGGAGCTGTCCTCTCAATAAGAAGGGTGCCAGCGAGCCTTGCTCTCGCTTATGGCCACACCCCTTTGAGCACGCCTGATCTCGTCTGATCTCGGAAGCTAAACAGGGATGGGCCTGGTTAGTACTTGGATGGGAGACCGCCTGGGGATACCAGGTGCTGGAAGCTTTTAAGCGCAGGAGGCGCCCTATCCCCGCTCGCTGGCTCATTCCCCTGTTCACACGTGCAGTGCGGCTTGTCCGTCTGTTTATTTGTCAGCTTTGGCAAGACACGGGTGCTTGTGTATTAGCGTGAGCGTTTTTTATTCTGATCAGGAACAGTTTTACAAGACCGCAAAGGATCGAGGAAAGGTTTATCGCCAGCTGAAAAGAGACACAGCGCTTCGGCTGTGGAGACTTGTTCGGCTGGCGTTCGGAGAGTCGCGTTTTTCAGAATTGTATTGAGATCGTTTTCCACAGAGCTCAGATGTCAAAGCACAGCAGCAGCTCTCCACAGCGATCCTCTATAGCGCCCTTTCTCCCGCAGCTCCGTCCTCATTGGAAGGAAGCAAGAGTGAAAGGCTGAAGTGAAATAGAGCGGGGACGAAGGCAGTGAAGAGAGAGAACGTGGGAAGAAGAGAAAAACGCAAGGGAAAAAAAGCAGCGTCGTAAAAGAGGTGACGGAGCTGTCCTCTCAATAAGAAGGGTGCCAGCGAGCCTTGCTCTCGCTTACGGCCACACCCCCTTGAGCACGCCTGATCTCGTCTGATCTCGGAAGCTAAACAGGGATGGGCCTGGTTAGTACTTGGATGGGAGACCGCCTGGGAATACCAGGTGCTGTAAGCTTTTAAGCGCAGGAGGCGCCCTATCCCCGCTCGCTCGCTCATTCCCCTGTTCACACGTGCAGTGCGGCTTGTCCGTCTGTTTATTTGTCAGCTTTGGCGAGACACGGGTGCTTGTGTATTAGCGTGAGCGTTTTTTATTCTGATCAGGAACAGTTTAACAAGTCCGCAAAGGATCGAGGAAAGGTTTATCGCCAGCTGAAAAGAGACACAGCGCTTCGGCTGTGGAGACTTGTTCGGCTGGCGTTCGGAGAGTCGCGTATTTCAGAATTGTATTGAGATCGTTTTCCACAGAGCTCAGATGTCAAAGCACAGCAGCAGCTCTCCACAGCGATCCTCTATAGCGCCCTTTCTCCCGCAGCTCCGTCCTCATTGGAAGGAAGCAAGAGTGAAAGGCTGAAGTGAAATAGAGCGGGGACGAAGGCAGTGAAGAGAGAGAACGTGGAAAGAAGAGAAAAACGCAAGGGAAAAAAGCAGCGTCGTAAAAGAGGTGACGGAGCTGTCCTCTCAATAAGAAGGGTGCCAGCGAGCCTTGCTCTCGCTTACGGCCACACCCCCTTGAGCACGCCTGATCTCGTCTGATCTCGGAAGCTAAACAGGGATGGGCCTGGTTAGTACTTGGATGGGAGACCGCCTGGGAATACCAGGTGCTGTAAGCCTTTAAGCGCAGGAGGCGCCCTATCCCCGCTCGCTCGCTCATTCCCCTGTTCACACGTGCAGTGCGGCTTGTCCGTCTGTTTATTTGTCAGCTTTGGCGAGACACGGGTGCTTGTGTATTAGCGTGAGCGTTTTTTATTCTGATCATGAACAGTTTAACAAGTCCGCAAAGGATCGAGGAAAGGTTTATCGCCAGCTGAAAAGAGACACAGCGCTTCGGCTGTGGAGACTTGTTCGGCTGGCGTTCGGAGAGTCGCGTTTTTCAGAATTGTATTGAGATCGATTTCCACAGAGCTCAGATGTCAAAGCACAGCAGCAGCTCTCCACAGCGATCCTCTATAGCGCCCTTTCTCCCGCAGCTCCGTCCTCATTGGAAGGAAGCAAGAGTGAAAGGCTGAAGTGAAATAGAGCGGGGACGAAGGCAGTGAAGAGAGAGAACGTGGGAAGAAGAGAAAACGCAAGGGAAAAAAAGCAGCGTCGTAAAAGAGGTGACGGAGATGTCCTCTCAATAAGAAGGGTGCCAGCGAGCCTTGCTCTCGCTTACGGCCACACCCCCTTGAGCACGCCTGATCTCGTCTGATCTCGGAAGCTAAACAGGGATGGGCCTGGTTAGTACTTGCATGGGAGACCGCCTGGGAATACCAGGTGCTGTAAGCTTTTAAGCGCAGGAGGCGCCCTATCCCCGCTCGCTCGCTCATTCCCCTGTTCACACGTGCAGTGCGGCTTGTCCGTCTGTTTATTTGTCAGCTTTGGCGAGACACGGGTGCTTGTGTATTAGCGTGAGCGTTTTTTATTCTGATCAGGAACAGTTTAACAAGTCCGCAAAGGATCGAGGAAAGGTTTATCGCCAGCTGAAAAGAGACACAGCGCTTCGGCTGTGGAGACTTGTTCGGCTGGCGTTCGGAGAGTCGCGTATTTCAGAATTGTATTGAGATCGTTTTCCACAGAGCTCAGATGTCAAAGCACAGCAGCAGCTCTCCACAGCGATCCTCTATAGCGCCCTTTCTCCCGCAGCTCCGTCCTCATTGGAAGGAAGCAAGAGTGAAAGGCTGAAGTGAAATAGAGCGGGGACGAAGGCAGTGAAGAGAGAGAACGTGGGAAGAAGAGAAAAACGCAAGGGAAAAAAAGCAGCGTCGTAAAAGAGGTGACGGAGCTGTCCTCTCAATAAGAAGGGTGCCAGCGAGCCTTGCTCTCGCTTACGAACATACCCCCTTGAGCACGCCTGATCTCGTCTGATCTCGGAAGCTAAACAGGGATGGGCCTGGTTAGTACTTGGATGGGAGACCGCCTGGGAATACCAGGTGCTGTAAGCTTTTAAGCGCAGGAGGCGCCCTATCCCCGCTCGCTCGCTCATTCCCCTGTTCACACGTGCAGTGCGGCTTGTCCGTCTGTTTATTTGTCAGCTTTGGCGAGACACGGGTGCTTGTGTATTAGCGTGAGCGTTTTTTATTCTGATCAGGAACAGTTTTACAAGTCCGCAAAGGATCGAGGAAAGGTTTATCGCCAGCTGAAAAGAGACACAGCGCTTCGGCTGTGGAGACTTGTTCGGCTGGCGTTCGGAGAGTCGCGTTTTTCAGAATTGTATTGAGATCGTTTTCCACAGAGCTCAGATGTCAAAGCACAGCAGCAGCTCTCCACAGCGATCCTCTATAGCGCCCTTTCTCCCGCAGCTCCGTCCTCATTGGAAGGAAGCAAGAGTGAAAGGCTGAAGTGAAATAGAGCGGGGACGAAGGCAGTGAAGAGAGAGAACGTGGGAAGAAGAGAAAAACGCAAGAGAAAAAAAGCAGCGTCGTAAAAGAGGTGACGGAGCTGTCCTCTCAATAAGAAGGGTGCCAGCGAGCCTTGCTCTCGCTTACGGCCACACCCCCTTGAGCACGCCTGATCTCGTCTGATCTCGGAAGCTAAACAGGGATGGGCCTGGTTAGTACTTGGATGGGACACCGCCTGGGAATACCAGGTGCTGTAAGCTTTTAAGCGCAGGAGGCGCCCTATCCCCGCTAGCTCGCTCATTCCCCTGTTCACACGTGCAGTGCGGCTTGTCCGTCTGTTTATTTGTCAGCTTTGGCGAGACACGGGTGCTTGTGTATTAGCGTGAGCGTTTTTTATTCTGATCAGGAACAGTTTAACAAGTCCGCAAAGGATTGAGGAAAGGTTTATCGCCAGCGGAAAAGAGACACAGCGCTTCGGCTGTGGAGACTTGTTCGGCTGGCGTTCGGAGAGTCGCGTTTTTCAGAATTGTATTGAGATCGTTTTCAACAGAGCTCAGATGTCAAAGCACAGCAGCAGCTCTCCACAGCGATCCTCTATAGCGCCCTTTCTCCTGCAGCTCCGTCCTCATTGGAAGGAAGCAAGAGTGAAAGGCTGAAGTGAAATAGAGCGGGGACGAAGGCAGTGAAGAGAGAGAACGTGGGAAGAAGAGAAAAACGCAAGGGAAAAAAAGCAGCGTCGTAAAAGAGGTGACGGAGCTGTCCTCTCAATAAGAAGGGTGCCAGCGAGCCTTGCTCTCGCTTACGAACATACCCCCTTGAGCACGCCTGATCTCGTCTGATCTCGGAAGCTAAACAGGGATGGGCCTGGTTAGTACTTGGATGGGAGACCGCCTGGGAATACCAGGTGCTGTAAGCCTTTAAGCGCAGGAGGCGCCCTATCCCCGCTTGCTCGCTCATTCCCCTGTTCACACGTGCAGTGCGGCTTGTCCGTCTGTTTATTTGTCAGCTTTGGCGAGACACGGGTGCTTGTGTATTAGCGTGAGCGTTTTTTATTCTGATCAGGAACAGTTTTACAAGTCCGCAAAGGATCGAGGAAAGGTTTATCGCCAGCTGAAAAGAGACACAGCGCTTCGGCTGTGGAGACTTGTTCGGCTGGCGTTCGGAGAGTCGCGTTTTTCAGAATTGTATTGAGATCGTTTTCCACAGAGCTCAGATGTCAAAGCAAAGCAGCAGCTCTCCACAGCGATCCTCTATAGCGCCCTTTCTCCCGCAGCTCCGTCCTCATTGGAAGGAAGCAAGAGTGAAAGGCTGAAGTGAAATAGAGCGGGGACGAAGGCAGTGAAGAGAGAGAACGTGGGAAGAAGAGAAAAACGCAAGGGAAAAAAAGCAGCGTCGTAAAAGAGGTGACGGAGCTGTCCTCTCAATAAGAAGGGTGCCAGCGAGCCTTGCTCTCGCTTACGGCCACACCCCCTTGAGCACGCCTGATCTCGTCTGATCTCGGAAGCTAAACAGGGATGGGCCTGGTTAGTACTTGGATGGGAGACCGCCTGGGAATACCAGGTGCTGTAAGCCTTTAAGCGCAGGAGGCGCCCTATCCCCGCTCGCTCGCTCATTCCCCTGTTCACACGTGCAGTGCGGCTTGTCCGTCTGTTTATTTGTCAGCTTTGGCGAGACACGGGTGCTTGTGTATTAGCGTGAGCGTTTTTTATTCTGATCATGAACAGTTTAACAAGTCCGCAAAGGATCGAGGAAAGGTTTATCGCCAGCTGAAAAGAGACACAGCGCTTCGGCTGTGGAGACTTGTTCGGCTGGCGTTCGGAGAGTCGCGTTTTTCATTATTGTATTGAGATCGTTTTCCACAGAGCTCAGATGTCAAAGCACAGCAGCAGCTCTCCACAGCGATCCTCTATAGCGCCCTTTCTCCCGCAGCTCCGTCCTCATTGGAAGGAAGCAAGAGTGAAAGGCTGAAGTGAAATAGAGCGGGGACGAAGGCAGTGAAGAGAGAGAACGTGGGAAGAAGAGAAAAACGCAAGGGAAAAAAAGCAGCGTCGTAAAAGAGGTGACGGAGCTGTCCTCTCAATAAGAAGGGTGCCAGCGAGCCTTGCTCTCGCTTACGAACATACCCCCTTGAGCACGCCTGATCTCGTCTGATCTCGGAAGCTAAACAGGGATGGGCCTGGTTAGTACTTGGATGGGAGACCGCCTGGGAATACCAGGTGCTGTAAGCTTTTAAGCGCAGGAGGCGCCCTATCCCCGCTCGCTCGCTCATTCCCCTGTTCACACGTGCAGTGCGGCTTGTCCGTCTGTTTATTTGTCAGCTTTGGCGAGACACGGGTGCTTGTGTATTAGCGTGAGCGTTTTTTATTCTGATCAGGAACAGTTTTACAAGTCCGCAAAGGATCGAGGAAAGGTTTATCGCCAGCTGAAAAGAGACACAGCGCTTCGGCTGTGGAGACTTGTTCGGCTGGCGTTCGGAGAGTCGCGTTTTTCAGAATTGTATTGAGATCGTTTTCCACAGAGCTCAGATGTCAAAGCACAGCAGCAGCTCTCCACAGCGATCCTCTATAGCGCCCTTTCTCCCGCAGCTCCGTCCTCATTGGAAGGAAGCAAGAGTGAAAGGCTGAAGTGAAATAGAGCGGGGACGAAGGCAGTGAAGAGAGAGAACGTGGGAAGAAGAGAAAAACGCAAGAGAAAAAAAGCAGCGTCGTAAAAGAGGTGACGGAGCTGTCCTCTCAATAAGAAGGGTGCCAGCGAGCCTTGCTCTCGCTTACGGCCACACCCCCTTGAGCACGCCTGATCTCGTCTGATCTCGGAAGCTAAACAGGGATGGGCCTGGTTAGTACTTGGATGGGACACCGCCTGGGAATACCAGGTGCTGTAAGCTTTTAAGCGCAGGAGGCGCCCTATCCCCGCTAGCTCGCTCATTCCCCTGTTCACACGTGCAGTGCGGCTTGTCCGTCTGTTTATTTGTCAGCTTTGGCGAGACACGGGTGCTTGTGTATTAGCGTGAGCGTTTTTTATTCTGATCAGGAACAGTTTAACAAGTCCGCAAAGGATTGAGGAAAGGTTTATCGCCAGCGGAAAAGAGACACAGCGCTTCGGCTGTGGAGACTTGTTCGGCTGGCGTTCGGAGAGTCGCGTTTTTCAGAATTGTATTGAGATCGTTTTCAACAGAGCTCAGATGTCAAAGCACAGCAGCAGCTCTCCACAGCGATCCTCTATAGCGCCCTTTCTCCTGCAGCTCCGTCCTCATTGGAAGGAAGCAAGAGTGAAAGGCTGAAGTGAAATAGAGCGGGGACGAAGGCAGTGAAGAGAGAGAACGTGGGAAGAAGAGAAAAACGCAAGGGAAAAAAAGCAGCGTCGTAAAAGAGGTGACGGAGCTGTCCTCTCAATAAGAAGGGTGCCAGCGAGCCTTGCTCTCGCTTACGAACATACCCCCTTGAGCACGCCTGATCTCGTCTGATCTCGGAAGCTAAACAGGGATGGGCCTGGTTAGTACTTGGATGGGAGACCGCCTGGGAATACCAGGTGCTGTAAGCCTTTAAGCGCAGGAGGCGCCCTATCCCCGCTTGCTCGCTCATTCCCCTGTTCACACGTGCAGTGCGGCTTGTCCGTCTGTTTATTTGTCAGCTTTGGCGAGACACGGGTGCTTGTGTATTAGCGTGAGCGATTTTTATTCTGATCAGGAACAGTTTAACAAGTCCGCAAAGAATCGAGGGAAGGTTTATCGCCAGCTGAAAAGAGACACAGCGCTTCGGCTGTGGAGACTTGTTCGGCTGGCGTTCGGAGAGTCGCGTTTTTCAGAATTGTATTGAGATCGATTTCCACAGAGCTCAGATGTCAAAGCACAGCAGCAGCTCTCCACAGCGATCCTCTATAGCGCCCTTTCTCCCGCAGCTCCGTCCTCATTGGAAGGAAGCAAGAGTGAAAGGCTGAAGTGAAATAGAGCGGGGACGAAGGCAGTGAAGAGAGAGAACGTGGGAAGAAGAGAAAAACGCAAGGGAAAAAAAGCAGCGTCGTAAAAGAGGTGACGGAGCTGTCCTCTCAATAAGAAGGGTGCCAGCGAGCCTTGCTCTCGCTTACGAACATACCCCCTTGAGCACGCCTGATCTCGTCTGATCTCGGAAGCTAAACAGGGATGGGCCTGGTTAGTACTTGGATGGGAGACCGCCTGGGAATACCAGGTGCTGTAAGCTTTTAAGCGCAGGAGGCGCCCTATCCCCGCTCGCTCGCTCATTCCCCTGTTCACACGTGCAGTGCGGCTTGTCCGTCTGTTTATTTGTCAGCTTTGGCGAGACACGGGTGCTTGTGTATTAGCGTGAGCGTTTTTTATTCTGATCAGGAACAGTTTTACAAGTCCGCAAAGGATCGAGGAAAGGTTTATCGCCAGCTGAAAAGAGACACAGCGCTTCGGCTGTGGAGACTTGTTCGGCTGGCGTTCGGAGAGTCGCGTTTTTCAGAATTGTATTGAGATCGTTTTCCACAGAGCTCAGATGTCAAAGCACAGCAGCAGCTCTCCACAGCGATCCTCTATAGCGCCCTTTCTCCCGCAGCTCCGTCCTCATTGGAAGGAAGCAAGAGTGAAAGGCTGAAGTGAAATAGAGCGGGGACGAAGGCAGTGAAGAGAGAGAACGTGGGAAGAAGAGAAAAACGCAAGAGAAAAAAAGCAGCGTCGTAAAAGAGGTGACGGAGCTGTCCTCTCAATAAGAAGGGTGCCAGCGAGCCTTGCTCTCGCTTACGGCCACACCCCCTTGAGCACGCCTGATCTCGTCTGATCTCGGAAGCTAAACAGGGATGGGCCTGGTTAGTACTTGGATGGGACACCGCCTGGGAATACCAGGTGCTGTAAGCTTTTAAGCGCAGGAGGCGCCCTATCCCCGCTAGCTCGCTCATTCCCCTGTTCACACGTGCAGTGCGGCTTGTCCGTCTGTTTATTTGTCAGCTTTGGCGAGACACGGGTGCTTGTGTATTAGCGTGAGCGTTTTTTATTCTGATCAGGAACAGTTTAACAAGTCCGCAAAGGATTGAGGAAAGGTTTATCGCCAGCGGAAAAGAGACACAGCGCTTCGGCTGTGGAGACTTGTTCGGCTGGCGTTCGGAGAGTCGCGTTTTTCAGAATTGTATTGAGATCGTTTTCAACAGAGCTCAGATGTCAAAGCACAGCAGCAGCTCTCCACAGCGATCCTCTATAGCGCCCTTTCTCCTGCAGCTCCGTCCTCATTGGAAGGAAGCAAGAGTGAAAGGCTGAAGTGAAATAGAGCGGGGACGAAGGCAGTGAAGAGAGAGAACGTGGGAAGAAGAGAAAAACGCAAGGGAAAAAAAGCAGCGTCGTAAAAGAGGTGACGGAGCTGTCCTCTCAATAAGAAGGGTGCCAGCGAGCCTTGCTCTCGCTTACGAACATACCCCCTTGAGCACGCCTGATCTCGTCTGATCTCGGAAGCTAAACAGGGATGGGCCTGGTTAGTACTTGGATGGGAGACCGCCTGGGAATACCAGGTGCTGTAAGCCTTTAAGCGCAGGAGGCGCCCTATCCCCGCTTGCTCGCTCATTCCCCTGTTCACACGTGCAGTGCGGCTTGTCCGTCTGTTTATTTGTCAGCTTTGGCGAGACACGGGTGCTTGTGTATTAGCGTGAGCGATTTTTATTCTGATCAGGAACAGTTTAACAAGTCCGCAAAGAATCGAGGGAAGGTTTATCGCCAGCTGAAAAGAGACACAGCGCTTCGGCTGTGGAGACTTGTTCGGCTGGCGTTCGGAGAGTCGCGTTTTTCAGAATTGTATTGAGATCGATTTCCACAGAGCTCAGATGTCAAAGCACAGCAGCAGCTCTCCACAGCGATCCTCTATAGCGCCCTTTCTCCCGCAGCTCCGTCCTCATTGGAAGGAAGCAAGAGTGAAAGGCTGAAGTGAAATAGAGCGGGGACGAAGGCAGTGAAGAGAGAGAACGTGGGAAGAAGAGAAAAACGCAAGGGAAAAAAAGCAGCGTCGTAAAAGAGGTGACGGAGCTGTCCTCTCAATAAGAAGGGTGCCAGCGAGCCTTGCTCTCGCTTACGGCCACACCCCCTTGAGCACGCCTGATCTCGTCTGATCTCGGAAGCTAAACAGGGATGGGCCTGGTTAGTACTTGGATGGGAGACCGCCTGGGAATACCAGGTGCTGTAAGCTTTTAAGCGCAGGAGGCGCCCTATCCCCGCTCGCTCGCTCATTCCCCTGTTCACACGTGCAGTGCGGCTTGTCCGTCTGTTTATTTGTCAGCTTTGGGGAGACACGGGTGCTTGTGTATTAGCGTGAGCGTTTTTTATTCTGATCAGGAACAGTTTTACAAGTCCGCAAAGGATCGAGGAAAGGTTTATCGCCAGCTGAAAAGAGACACAGCGCTTCGGCTGTGGAGACTTGTTCGGCTGGCGTTCGGAGAGTCGCGTTTTTCAGAATTGTATTGAGATCGTTTTCCACAGAGCTCAGATGTCAAAGCAAAGCAGCAGCTCTCCACAGCGATCCTCTATAGCGCCCTTTCTCCCGCAGCTCCGTCCTCATTGGAAGGAAGCAAGAGTGAAAGGCTGAAGTGAAATAGAGCGGGGACGAAGGCAGTGAAGAGAGAGAACGTGGGAAGAAGAGAAAAACGCAAGGGAAAAAAAGCAGCGTCGTAAAAGAGGTGACGGAGCTGTCCTCTCAATAAGAAGGGTGCCAGCGAGCCTTGCTCTCGCTTATGGCCACACCCCCTTGAGCACGCCTGATCTCGTCTGATCTCGGAAGCTAAACAGGGATGGGCCTGGTTAGTACTTGGATGGGAGACCGCCTGGGAATACCAGGTGCTGTAAGCTTTTAAGCGCAGGAGGCGCCCTATCCCCGCTCGCTCGCTCATTCCCCTGTTCACACGTGCAGTGCGGCTTGTCCGTCTGTTTATTTGTCAGCTTTGGCGAGACACGGGTGCTTGTGTATTAGCGTGAGCGTTTTTTATTCTGATCAGGAACAGTTTTACAAGTCCGCAAAGGATCGAGGAAAGGTTTATCGCAAGCTGAAAAGAGACACAGCGCTTCGGCTGTGGAGACTTGTTCGGCTGGCGTTCGGAGAGTCGCGTTTTTCAGAATTGTATTGAGATCGTTTTCCACAGAGCTCAGATGTCAAAGCACAGCAGCAGCTCTCCACAGCGATCCTCTATAGCGCCCTTTCTCCCGCAGCTCCGTCCTCATTGGAAGGAAGCAAGAGTGAAAGGCTGAAGTGAAATAGAGCGGGGACGAAGGCAGTGAAGAGAGAGAACGTGGGAAGAAGAGAAAAACGCAAGAGAAAAAAAGCAGCGTCGTAAAAGAGGTGACGGAGCTGTCCTCTCAATAAGAAGGGTGCCAGCGAGCCTTGCTCTCGCTTACGGCCACACCCCCTTGAGCACGCCTGATCTTGTCTGATCTCGGAAGCTAAACAGGGATGGGCCTGGTTAGTACTTGGATGGGACACCGCCTGGGAATACCAGGTGCTGTAAGCTTTTAAGCGCAGGAGGCGCCCTATCCCCGCTAGCTCACTCATTCCCCTGTTCACACGTGCAGTGCGGCTTGTCCGTCTGTTTATTTGTCAGCTTTGGCGAGACACGGGTGCTTGTGTATTAGCGTGAGCGTTTTTTATTCTGATCAGGAACAGTTTAACAAGTCCGCAAAGGATCGAGGAAAGGTTTATCGCCAGCTGAAAAGAGACACAGCGCTTCGGCTGTGGAGACTTGTTCGGCTGGCGTTCGGAGAGTCGCGTTTTTCAGAATTGTATTGAGATCGTTTTCCACAGAGCTCAGATGTCAAAGCACAGCAGCAGCTCTCCACAGCGATCCTCTATAGCGCCCTTTCTCCCGCAGCTCCGTCCTCATTGGAAGGAAGCAAGAGTGAAAGGCTGAAGTGAAATAGAGCGGGGACGAAGGCAGTGAAGAGAGAGAACGTGGGAAGAAGAGAAAAACGCAAGGGAAAAAAAGCAGCGTCGTAAAAGAGGTGACGAAGCTGTCCTCTCAATAAGAAGGGTGCCAGCGAGCCTTGCTCTCGTTTACGGCCACACCCCCTTGAGCACGCCTGATCTCGTCTGATCTCGGAAGCTCAACAGGGATGGGCCTGGTTAGTACTTGGATGGGTGACCACCTGGGAATACCAGGTGCTGTAAGCTTTTAAGCGCAGGAGGCGCCCTATCCCCGCTCGCTCGCTCATTCCCCTGTTCACACGTGCAGTGCGGCTTGTCCGTCTGTTTATTTGTCAGCTTTGGCGAGACACGGGTGATTGTTTATTAGCGTGAGCGTTTTTTATTCTGATCAGGAACAGTTTTACGAGTCCGCAAAGGATTGAGGAAAGGTTTATCGCCAGCTGAAAAGAGACACAGCGCTTCGGCTGTGGAGACTTGTTCGGCTGGCATTCGGGGAATCGCGTTTTTCAGAATTGTATTGAGATCGTTTTCCACAGAGCTCAGATGTCAGAGCACAGCAGCAGCTCTCCACAGCGATCCTCTATAGCGCCCTTTCTCCCGCAGCTCCGTCCTCATTGGAAGGAAGCAAGAGTGAAAGGCTGAAGTGAAATAGAGCGGGGACGAAGGCAGTGAAGAGAGAGAACGTGGGAAGAGAAAAACGCAAGGCAAAAAAAGCAGCGTCGTAAAAGAGGTGACGGAGCTGTCCTCTCAATAAGAAGGGTGCCAGCGAGCCTTGCTCTCGCTTACGGCCACACCCCCTTGAGCACGCCTGATCTCGTCTGATCTCGGAAGCTAAACAGGGATGGACCTGGTTAGTACTTGGATGGGAGACCGCCTGGGAATACCAGGTGCTGTAAGCTTTTAAGCGCAGGAGGCGCCCTATCCCCGCGCGCTCGCTCATTCCCCTGTTCACACGTGCAGTGCGGCTTGTCCGTCTGTTTATTTGTCAGCTTTGGCGAGACACGGGTGCTTGTGTATTAGCGTGAGCGTTTTTTATTCTGATCATGAACAGTTTAACAAGTCCGCAAAGGATCGAGGAAAGGTTTATCGCCAGCTGAAAAGAGACACAGCGCTTCGGCTGTGGAGACTTTATTAATAAGGCCCCTCAGTAGTTGAGATCTCTGTTATTCCCATCTAGAAACATGCAATCAGCATGTTATTGCTGAAGCAATAGTCACAACATTATTCCACACCTGGGTGAGATGCGGGTTATGATGACAGTCATGCTTTCTACACCTTATACTGAGCTCAGAAATGGACCAAGCGGACATCTCACGAGCAGATCCCTCTGCGTATAAGAAAGGCAACTTGTCTCAGCAAAAATACAAAAAGGCAAAAACCCCACACTTGGAATGCAAACCTACCCTAAAAAGGAAACACGGTTTTAAAACGAACTTGATTTTCCCCTGGAGAAACCTTTTTATGGACACACATCGCATCTATTACACATGTAGAACTAAATATAAAGATAAAACTTAATATAAGAAGTCATGACATATCACACATGACGAAGTCTGGTCCAGAATAAACAGTTTACACTGACCCACCTTTATTTACCCTGGTCACTCACTTCTATTAACTGTTTAACTGGGTAACAAATTAATATTTGTTTCAATTTGGGATCTACACCTGGGAGCCCTGAAATGTTGGCCAGAGGGGAGAAGCTGATATTCAGACGTGAGAATATATTAAAATAAAGGATCTGATGTTGTTTTTCACCTGTCTAATCAAAGCTTGTTCAAAAATTATCTGATTATAGGACACACGAGTTTATAATCATACTCATTCCACTTTTTAACCCCGTATATATGCACAATATGAAACGTATATACACTAACTCTCACGTGTGACTCCCATAATATACATTTCTTTACGAAAATTAGGAACACTTACTACAATTATCAACCCCCCATGACGAGGCAATATTTCATACCTTTGTTTCTTTGTGGGTTCAAAGTTCTGTCCTGTCGTTTCACACGTAATGTTTTGGTAGTTATCTCAATTTTCCTTTGCAATTATCTCCAAGATCATCATCAACTTTTTGTAAAACGCTATGCACAACTGATATTTAAAGAAAGTCCTGTACCAAAACGTCTTCGTAGGGAAAGACAACTTTTTTTCCTTACGTTAGTCGCTACACGGTTACTCAAAAAATCCATTCACCGCCTTTAAAAAAAAAGTTTCGTTTTTTATTGTGGTTCACTGACATTTCTGTCACAATTCTGAGGGACCCCAAATAAAATTCACTTGCCGGTATAAAGACGCCGGCGAGGATAAGACAGGTATCGAACCACCTGCGTATCTAGCGGACGTTTAAAATAAAAAAAATGGCGTGTAATGTTGCGAAGGGCTACTGTTTTTTTTATAGTTTGTCGATTGTAAGGGACGTGGGCCGCGACAGAAATACTGGACGGGGTGGGAAAAGGTTTATTGATGGTTTATTGTACCGCAACGGTCACAATTGACTCACCAGCAAAGATGGCGCCGAGGCCACATCGGCTCCCTCCCGCCCTGCCTCGCACCGAAGCTCGAGCTGCGGAGCGCGACGCCAAACCGCCAGTCCACGGGCGCGGGCGCCGGACATAGACGTCATAAACCCTTCCGAGGCGCAGGAATTATAGATCAGTGTAGTTTCTTCTGGACCCGGGTTAGGGACAGTGTGCCCTCCGTGAGAGTCTTCTGAGGAAGCCAGTGTCTCATGGGTGTCCAGGCTTGGTACCATCTGTCCATCACAGGACACACAGACACACACACTCACACACCCTGGACAGGACACCAGTCCATCACAGGACACACACACACTCACTCACACACCCTGGACAGGACACCAGTCCATCACAGGACACACACACACTCACTCACACACCCTGGACAGGACACCAGTCCATCACAGGACATACACACATCCTAGATAGGACACCAGTCCATCACAGGACACACACACACAACCTGGATAGGACACCAGTCCCTCACAGGACACTCAGACACACACACTCACACACCCTGGACAGGACAGCACTCCATCATAGGACACACACACACCAGGGCCAGTTTTCCCAGAAGCCAATTAGCCCAAAAGCCTGTCTTTGGACCCGAAGAACACAGGGAGAACATGCAGACTCCACACAGACAGCCCCCCCCCCCCCCCCCGGGTCCAGACCCGAGCCCGGGGCCCCCCCGCGCTGAACCCCTCCGTACAGACGGCCGCACACAGCTCCGTTGTTCCCGATTCCCGAGGTGATCTGTTAAAAGAAGCCATTGCCTCCAGGTGACCTTTCCTACTGGAGTCAGGACAGGAGGCTCTTCTGTACACAGAAGGGGATGGGGGTGGGGAACAAGCCGCCCAGCCCTGTGGTTGAAGCCGATACCCCGGCTTCTCTCCAGACACAGCTGGGTGAGCTCCTCCAGTCAGTACAGGGGGCTCTACTGTACACAGAGGGTGGCGGGGGTGTGGAACAACTCCTTTGTTCGGGGCCTTGGGGCATTCTTGTTGTGAAAGGCGCTATATAAAAAAAACTGAATTGAAATTGAATCTTACAGGTTTGGGTTTTTCAGAGATCTTGTCAGAGATCTTGTCTGACGTGCCCGTTTCAAAAACGTAACGACACTCCTCACGTCCGAGCGCCGCCGGTCTGTGACGTAACGTATCCTTACACAACCATGACGGTTTCATCATGGACAGCACGAAAGCCCGAAAAGTGGTTGACGTTTTAATTTGGCAACGCCACGATGGATCCCAGTTTTTTTTTTTATTTTGGAGGCCAAAAAGGACAAAAAAGGAAACGTCCGGAGTGGATCGATGGTCATCTCTGCGGTTGTTCTGATGTTCTGAAAAAACAAAACAAAAAAAAAAACGGCTCGCTTGCCCGGTCGTGTAGTGTTTCCACACCCCACGCAAATCAACTTCTCTTCGCCCCCGGGGGCTCGTCGCCCGCAGCACCCCTCTCACGTGATAGGGGCTTCCCCCGGCTGTGACGTACTTACCCTACCCCCTTCCGCCAACGTCATACCGAAGGTCGCGCTTCGGGCCGCGGCGATGTTGACGGACTGTCTTGTAGCGTGAGAAGGGTTTAAATTTCGACTTAAGGAGTTGGCCATCGTTATATTTCGCGAGGTATCATACGGGGGGAAAAAGAACATTTATATTTATCAACCTACTAGTAATACTGGGTGGATGTCACGTTCCCCAAAGTTCAGTGCCTCTCTCTAATAAAGTAGAAACGTGACATTGAACTCCGTTCGAAACAGGAGAAATCACCAGGACACGATACAACTGACGTCCGGAAAAGAAAAAAAGAACTCCTATTCCCATTTGTAATGACCCCGTAGTGTTTTTCCCGGTGTGCGCTCATCTTTCGGAGACCCGTTTCTCTCTGGTGTTTTGCTGTTGGAATAAATGCCGAGGTGACCCTTCTGTGTGGAGTCTGCGTGTTCTCTCCAGCGGGTCGTTTCCTACACCGCAGGGGCTGATCGAACCGGGGTCTCCCAATCGTCACAGAAGTGTGTGTCATTTTGGGTGGTGGTGGGGGGGTGCATCGGGGATACTGCGCCCCGAGGGGATAACCTCTCACCTTACTCCGGACGAAGGGAGAAGACCTGTACCTTCACGAGTCCGGGTTGTGAAAACTTCTTCTGGCAGTTCAAAACGTTTCGAAGAGACTACAGCGCTACCCTGTTTTCCATTTCTATCGTGTATTATTATACAGTCATAAGTATCTGTACTGATCACAGATCCCCCTCTCACTACCAGGACTGAAGCCCAGTGCAGCACGAATAATAATAATAATAATTAATCCGTCCGGACTCTCCACTCAGAGCTCTTCCCAGGTCAGGGGGATCCCCTCCAGCCCCCCCAGTGTGCAGCCCCCACGTGGATGATGCTCCAGTCCGCTCAGCACACAGCAGCTCTCAGTGGGGAGGAGAGCAGAGGGATGGAGCCAGTTCAGAGAGGGGGGGTGATAAGGAGGCCATGATGGGTCAAGACCAGGGGGGGAATCAGGCCAGGACACTGGGGTAACACCCCTACTCCTCTCCAGAAACACCCCGGGATTGTTAATGAGCACAGAGAATCAGGACCTCGGTTTGACGTCTTATCCGAAGGACGGCGCCTGTTTACAGTCCAGTGTCCCCCGTCACTATACTGGGGCATCAGGACCCACACAGACCGCAGGGTGAAAGCGCCCCCTGCTGGCCCCACTCACACCTCTCCCAGCAGCAACCTCAGTTTTTCCCAGGAGTCTCCCCTCCAGGTACTGACCAGGCTTCTACCTGCTGGGCTCCAGTGGGGAGGGGGCTGCTAGCTGGGAGCTGCAGGGTGAGATGGCTGCTGGGCAAACGATGGCTAAAGAGCTTCCTAGGACACCCTGGAGTTCGTGGTCAACTTCCTTCTCTTCAGACGGAGGTGGCTTGAAATCTGTCTCGTTTCAAGGAGTATTGGACACGATGCCCCCCCTGCTTTAGCCCCGCTAACTGGTGGCACGCCGACAACGAGGGCTCTCGGCCTCAATCCATCAACCACAAACTCTCCGGGATGAAAGAGAAAGACAGACTCTGTTCGTTCGTTTCGGGGGGGGAGGGAAAAAACCAAAAGCTTTTTTTAAAAAACATTTTAATGATGCTTAACAAAAGAACAAAAATTACAATACAGATTAATGTCAAGGGACACACCCCCCCCCCCCATCTTACGATCATCACAGGACCTTAAAATAATACTTAATAATACAAGGTCATGCAGACGATCTGAGGACTCAGGTGGAGATAATGTGAAAGTTTTCCACAGTCCAGTCTGGGGTCCCTCAGCTTCAGTCCAGACTGGGGTCTGGGGTCCCTCAGCTTCAGTCCAGACTGGGGTCCCTCAGCTTCAGTCCAGACTGGGATCTGGGGTCCCTCAGCTCCGGTCCAGTCCAGTCTGGGGCCCCTCAGCTCTGGTCCAGTCCAGTATGGGGCCCCTCAGCTCCAGTGCAGTCCAGTCCAGTCTGGTGTCCCTCAGCTCCAGTGCAGCCCAGTCTGGGGTCCCTCAGCTTCGGTCCAGCACAGTCTGGGGTCCCTCAGCTTCGGTCCAGCACAGACTGGGGTCCCTCAGCTTCGGTCCAGCACAGTCTGGGGTCCCTCAGCTTCAGTCCAGACTGGTGTCCCTCAGCTTCGGCCCAGCACAGACTGGGGTCCCTCAGCTTCGGTCCAGACTGGGGTCCCTCAGCTCCAGTGCAGTCCAGACTGGGGTCCCTCAGCTTCGGTCCAGCACAGACTGGGGTCTCTCAGCTTCGGTCCAGACTGGGGTCCCTCAGCTTCAGTCCAGCACAGTCTGGGGTCCCTTAGCTTTGGTCCAGTCCAGTCTGGGGTCCCTCAGCTTCGGTCCAGCACAGCCTGGGGCCCCTCAGCTCCAGTCCAGTCCAGTCTGGGGCCCCTCAGCTTTGGTCCAGCACAGTCTGGAGTCCCTCAGCTTCGGTCCAGCACAGACTGGGGTCCCTCAGCTTTGGCCCAGCACAGACTGGGGTCCCTCAGCTTCGGTCCAGCACAGACTGGGGTCCCTCAGCTCCAGTCCAGTCCAGTCTGGTGTCTCTCAGCTCCGGTCCAGTGCAGTCTGGGGTCCCTCAGCTTCGGTCCAGCACAGTCTGGGGTCCCTTGGCTCCAGTCCAGTCCAGTTTGGTGTCCCTCAGCTCCAGTCCAGTCCAGTCCAGTCCAGTCCTTGGTGGGGAAGGCGACTCCGATCTTAGCTGGCACAGAACCAGGAAAGGAACCTGGAAAGAATATTGTTATTGCAGGTGTGAGGGACACAGACACGGACATCACCATGACATCAAACAGCAAGAGGAGACTCCTTCTTGAATCACAGACACGACCGGGCGGCGTCCCCCTGTCTGCTCACCTGCACCTCCTCTTCTTCTTCTTGTTCTTCCCGGCAGCCTGCTCCTCCTCTCCCTCGCTCTTCCTCTCCTGACACACGGTCTCCGCCGCCTCCATCGGCTCGTCCTTATCATCTGTCTCCACCGACATGCAGCTCAGGGACTTTAAAAAGACGCACAGCACTTCTGAAGCAGAGACAGGAGAGTCACGTTAAGAGTCGGACTGGACACTCCAGGACATGAACACTGCACTGAGAGAGAGAGGGGTTCATACACACACACTGACTGGACACTCCAGTACATGAACACTGCACTGAGAGAGAGAGGGGTTCATACACACACACTGACTGGACACTGGACAGGAGTAAAGAGAGAATCAGAGCATTACCCACTTTCTTTTTCTTCTGTCTCACAGGAGGTGGTGATTGGACCTCCTCCAGCTGGAGTCCGAGTAGGGAGAGAGGGGGCAGGAGAGGGACAGCACAGGGAGAGAAAGAGAGAGACAGGTGAGTCAAGTGTCCCAAGAGTACAGAGACTCTGCTGAGATCACACTCGCAGTGAGTGAGCCTGGGTGTAGCCCACTAATACTGACCCACTGTACACCATAGGACAGAGAAGAGGAGGAGAGAGACACACTGACTGGACACCACAGCACAGAGAGGAGGAGGAGAGAGACAGTGACAGACAGGGCTGACAAGACAGACAAGATGGCGAAACTCCACCACAGACAGGACAGGAGGCAGGGTGGGACCAGCACTGACCTTCTTCCTCTCTCCTGCCGGAGGAGCTGTCTCCACCTCCTCTTCCTCCTGCAAGTCAAGAGACAGGCTGAGAGAGAGACGGGCTGGTGGGACATCGGCGAACAGAGCTGAAGGCAGAGAGCCGGGGAGACAGGCCCAGCTGGGACAACGCAGGACAGACAGAGAGACAGACAGAAAGGAAGGAGAGAGAGACACAAAGATGAAGGCACAGAAAGACAGCAGGCAAAGAGAAAGATTGAGATTGAGGGACAAACAAACCGAGAGAGAGAGCGGAAGGAGAGAGAGAGAGGAAGGAGAGAGAAGGACAGACAGACTGACAGACGGGGCTGAAAGAGAGAGAGACAGAGAGGCAGGGACAGACAGACAGCAGGACAAGAGAGAGACAGAGATCGAGGGACAATAATTTGGTTTCGAAATTTATTCTGAAAATATACAATCATTCACTCCTGAAAAATATCGAGTTCAAATTATACATTATGTACAATATTGTAATCAACATATGGCTAATCATCAAAAATAAAAAAAAACTGTACTGGGGGACACAGCTGGCTGTGCTGTTCTGGACAGAACACACTGAGGTCCAGTTTCCACCTCCTGCAGGATCAAACAGCACCTCCACTGGCTCTCCAGTGAACAGAGGGACAGACAGAGAGGCTTCAGGCTGCAGGGTGACATTGTCTCTGTGAGCTGAAAGACAATCAGGACAGAGGATGATATAAGAACACACTCTGTCAAGAATATAGAGCCCTCTAGTGATCCTACTGTAGACCTGCTCACCACCCACAGTGACGATCACAGTGCTGATACTGCTTCCATTAAGGTCCCTCACTGTGTAGTTGCCCTGATCAGCTGGAGTGAGGGAGCGGAGTGTCAGAGAGCTGTTCTGCACTGACACTCACTGTTCGTACCTGGGGCCAGGGAGCCCTGTGCTGCTCAGTAAGACTATACGATTCCGGACAGATCGTGCAGGATCAAACAGCACCTCCACTGGACCAGCAGTGTGGAGGGGGGAGACAGAGAGGCACCAGGCTGCAGGCTGTGGACTTCTGAGTGAGCTGAAAAGGGACAGGTAGAAACATGTTGAATATTTAGTTTTACAACAATACCTTGAGTTTGGACTGCGATCAGCTTCATTTTGTATTTCAGCTGTGAAAATGCAATTTCAAAAATGCACGCCACAGTCATGTTAGGTTCAAGTTACAGTTGCATCACAACTCAATACATTTGCAATTCACTTCTGAGATAATTGTTCCTGGTGTTTGTGTTGTGTATGCCTTGCAATGGAGGGGTGAGAAATAATGGACTTATTACATTATAATGAATAATAATTGCTTACACTTATATAGTGCTTTTCTGGACACTCCACTCAAAGCGCTTTGCAGGACATGGGGACTCCCCTCCACCACCACAAATGTGCAGCATCCACCTGGATGATGGGACGGCAGCCATAGTGCACCAGAACGCTCCCCACACACCAGCTATGAGTGGGGAGGAGAGCAGAGTAATGAAGCCAATTCATAAATGGGGGTTATTAGGAGGCCATGATTGGTAAGGGTCAATGGGAAATTTGGCCAGGACACTGGGGTAAAACCCCTACTCTTTTCGAGAAACACCCCGGGATTTTTAATGACCACAGAGAGTCAGGACCTCGGTTTTACGTCTCATCTGAAGGACGGCACCTGTTTACAGTTTTTCCAGTGTCCCCGTCACTATACTGGGGCATTAGGACCCACATGGGCCACAGGGTGAGAGTTCCCCCTGCTGGCCCCACTAACACCTCTTCCAGCAGCAACCTTAGTTATTATTGTGAAGAATGAAAGAATATTAGGAACATGAAAAGGTTGAATGTTTTAAATGCGTTTTTTTACTGAAACATCCGCTACAGAGATGCGCACACACGTCATTACAAACGCACACCTGCACAGAGACGTCCTCAAGCGCCTTGTTCACAATTATGGGCTCCAATAGGAACAAAAAACGCCAGCCTGACAACTCGAGCATTCAAACCAAGAACCCAACACGTACTTATGTTGGCAGCCTGTGCAGAAAAGCAGAAAGAACCACAAGCCTTCTCTATTGGGAGGAAAAACACACACTCCCTCTCTCACACTCCTGATTTCCTTAAATAGCTCATTCTTCATCTCTGGCTCCTACATACAGTATAGCAGCGCTCAGTCTGCTTTGAATAAGCCATAAATCTAAGATTTGTTTTATCTGTTCCTCTTGTCTAGGCCTAGAGCTGCTTTTCATAAAAGAGCTGTTTGCATAAATAGCTAGGGTTACAGCTGAAGACACCAGCTTCATCCCCCAGTGTGTTATACGTCGGGAGCAAGAGAAGAGGGCCAGGCCGTGCCTTTTCATAGATTTTTCTTCTGAAAAGTCAGTTTCTCAGAGGCAGATTTAGCCCCTCATGCATTGTAGAGAGATAGACACGCCCGCGCGCACAGTTAGAGCTGCACCCTCACACAGAGTCAGACCCGCACAGACACATCCTCTTGTTTAAACAAATACACAAACCTGACGGCGCTCACAATGATCCAGACACACACACACACACACACACACACACACACACGACATCAGTAGTCACTCTCGCACACTGGACCCCAGCTCAGTCCTCACCTCCAGCTCCTGCAAACCGCTTCGAACAAACTGCATTAAGAAAATTAGGTTGCGTTCCGATAGCAGGCCATCCTGGGCACCAGTGTGAGTTACACAGTCATTTGTAAAAGCCCTTCCGCATCGTCGGGCATGCTTCACAGTGCTGGACCTGGGGTGTGGGTGCTGTCTGTGTGGAGTTTGCATGTTCTCTCCCTGGTCTGTGGGGGTTTCCTCCAGGTGCTCCAGTTTCCCACAGTCCAGGGACAGGCTGCCACTTTCACTGGGCAGTGCACCGTCACCGTGGCAGCATGGTGGGTCGGATCTGATTTCAGTCTTTATTTCCTTTTTTAGAGATCCTGTAACCAGGACCTGTTCACTGCCATGACGGACATAAGGAACAATAAAGCCGAAGTCTTGTTTCCCACAAGAAACAACAAAACCGAAGTATTGTTCGATGTGCCGGTACAAACTTTTAGGTTATATAGTCCTTCCTTGCTGCTTCAGACGTCATTCGGTGTTATGGTAAGGGGGGGGTCGTGGTATTTGGCCAGTTAAGAGACCCTGGCCAAATGGTCAGTTTAAGATTATGCCCCCTCGCATCTGGAATCCTTATCAGTTAACCCCCTTTCCTGCCATAAACCCCTGTTGCTTATAAGTCTAATTTTCAGGCAGAACTGACTTAAGTTAACCCTATTTACATCTTGTCTCTTACTTCAGCCCTCTTCCATTTGCTAGTTAAAAGTTGTACAACCCATTTGTATGCGACAAAAGAAGCCAGTCTGTTTCCGCCCGGTTTCGAACCGAGGGCCTTTCGCATGCGAGGCGAACATGATAACCACTACACTACGGAAACAGTGGTAAGATGTGCCCAGCGGCCCAGTGCTGAGCTTCGCCAATGCGTTTCAGCTGCTTCCATTGCCTTTATTGGAGTGCGCTGATGGACCGTGCTCTCTCTCCAGAGACCAGCACGCCTGTCATGGACGGAGCAGGAAAGGCGGTGCCACATTCTACAGCCCTCTCCACGCAATCGGGCTACTGAAGTGGAGAAAATCGCCTCTCCAGAAAGTGCAAATATCATAGAGGTAGAGGTAGGGAGAGAGGAGGAGTACAAATTCAAGCAGAGGCCTGAGTGGAGCACTGTCGTATGGCCCTGACATCAATCCCTCAACTCTCTGCATAAAGCAGTGTCTTATGGCCATAACATCCCACCCCCACCACTCTCAATGGAAAGCACTGTCGTATAACCATGACATCCCACCCCCACCACTCTCTGCATAAAGAAGTGTCGTATGGCCCTGACGCCCACCCCTCCACTCTCTGCGTTAAGCTGTGTTGTCAGGCCCTGACATCCCACCTCCGCCACTCTCTGCGTAAAGCAGTATCTTCAGGCCCTGACATCCCACCCCCGCCACTCTCTGTATAAAGCAGTGTCATATGGCCCTGACATCCCACCCCCACCACTCTCTGTGTAAAGAAGTGTCGTATGGCCCTGACACCACCCCTCCACTCTCTGCGTTAAGCTGTGTTTTCAGGCCCTGACATCCCACCTCCTCCATTCTCTGTGTAAAGCAGTGTCATATGGCCCTGACATCCCACCCCCACCACTCTCTGCGGAAAGCACTGTCATATAGCCCTGACACCCACCCCTCCACTCTTTGAATAAAGCAGTGTCGTCAAGCCCTGACATCCCACCCCCGCCATTCTCTACGTAAAGAAGTGTCATATGGCCCTGACACCCACCCATCCACTCTCTGCGTTAAGCTGTGTTGTCAGGCCCTGACATCCCACCTCCGCCACTCTCTGTGTAAAGCACTGTCGTATGGCCCTGACATCACACCCCCACCACTCTCTGCGTGAAGCACAGTCATATAGCCCTGACGACCACCCCTCCATTCTTTGCATAAAGCAGTGACGTCAAGCCCTGACATCCCACCTCCGCCACTCTCTACGTTAACCCCTGTTAACTCGCTTGCTGAATGATCTCTCAAGAAATCCCTGGTGAGATTCAACAGGTGTTTTCTTCAACAGCCACTAAAAGTCTGATGACCTTCTCTGGATTTCCTGAATATGATGTAAAATTAGTTCAAATCATTTGGTAGTTAACAGAACAAAATGCTTTGGAGGTACATTTAAAACAGCAGAGCAACACTGTAGCACTTCGTGTGTGACTGAGTTTAATTGTGTAAACCTGTCTCTCTATGAACACGAGCAAAGAGTTCTCACTCAACAGAAGATTGCGATGTGAGCACAATAATGTAAGACATCTGGTGATGCCAGGGATTGAACTCGGAACTTCATACATGAAAACCATTGAACTACATCCCCTATGGCACAGATGGTGGAACTGACTTAAAGATGTGCATATGTTCACTGACCACAATCCACCCTTCATGAATAATTGAAATGAATAATTTATTTTTATATCCAGTCACATGGGCGACGGTGGTTGATTCTTCAATGGGGGAGAGCGTTTTTCTACCTCCTTACTCGACTGTCTTTCAATTATGTTTTCCTTGAAATCTTTTTGCATCTTTTAAGTGCTTGCGATTAAATTACGCATAGAAAAACAGCAGTACAGTTGATGTTCATGGACCGATGCACACAACTCCAGTGATAAAGCCCTGTCTGTAAATATTGTAGAAGAACGTTAAAGGGCGAAACAACGCTCCAACCACGGGAATGGTAACAAGAAGGATCGTGTTCTTATTTAATATGTGCTTTTGAATTGCCTTGTCAATACACACAGGCTTTAGAGATGGACAAATAATTTACAGTGGTGTTTGTAAACAAAGATGGAACATGTTTTTTTCTATACCAGGAAGAAAGGAGCAGACTCTTAAACTTTAAGAGACAGAAACAATACCTCATCACAGCTAACACTAATTAAAACAACATCACAACAGAAGAGTGAAGCCTTGGGTGAATCAAATTAGTTTTCATTGGTCGTCTGTGTCTTCATAACTGTAGGTGAGAGAGAGGATTGCGAAAATGTGCGGGTGCTTCTTAGAAGTGTGTTGGTAGTACAGGTGACTTCCAAATAATTGAGCCGGGTTTTAATCCCGGCCAGTGCATCCCCAAACCTTTTCAAGATAATCATTTATCCGGTAGCACATCTCCTGAAACTAACATTCGAGGTAGGAAGCGTGCTCTTAAACACCAAAACACTCAAAAAGGAAGAAGCAGATCTCTGTACACAAGACAGTAGTGCGATATTAGAATTTCTGAGTTCTTGATGGATTCAGGCTCCTTCTCAGAGGTCCTTGCTCGCCAAATAACTTTACATCTGAGGAAGAGCACCACGGAAAAAAAACCCAACTCAACAAGCGAGCGTGTTGGTTGCTCTTGCTCTTAATGCAAGGAGCTGTTTTTTTTCCTTGCAATAATCATTATTAACCAAAAACAGCAGCACAGGTAAGTCGCATTTGTGATTATGTCACTTCTCTGCTTCAGCAAGGTCAATAAAAGACTCTGAAAGTAGTAAAGCAAAACTGAACTCAAAATCATATTAGGAATTCTGAGCGATATCTCCATACAGGTAATCCAATAAGAACGTTTAAATATTTGAATATAATCTCTCTATATATTTCGCTGCTTTTTACCCGGAGTAAAACTATTGGATTGAAGGAATGGTAACCGCTGGGTTAAAATGTATAGTTGTTATTTGGAGAAATCTGTAAACTCGTGATCTTATATGTTTTAAAAGACAGCACAGGGAAAAACGACAGTGCTGATTATTTTCCAGAGACGGAGCACTGATGACCTCTCCGAGCTGATTGATAAAGCCCACCCAGTGGATACTCTAGCAGAACGTCAAAGAACATTCACCTTTGTATCCAAAGAAACGACAGGAACAACATCAGGAAGCACAATCAATTCCCCTTTTAAATCTTTCCTGTAAGGTATGCTATGTGAATCCATGAAGTTAATCCTCTGATCTCTTTTGATCACGAACAAAGTATTTCTGATGGAGCGCTATGTTCAAAGATTTAATAAGCTTTACCCCTGCCAACGATTCGGCGTGAAGAATTAAAAGTTTCACAGACAAAAGCAGCTCACCACCACAGCCAATATTAAATGTACTTGCCGGTACACTATCATGTGCACTGCCTCAAAAGTGATCTCGGCAGATGTTGTTCGCTACATAAAGCTGAACGTGCCAAAGAGAATTTCTATTGAGAAAAAATATTTTTTCTGCCTTGATGTTAAGCCTGTCTTTTAGAAAGTCTATCTCTAAACACCTCCCGCAGCCTAACAAAAAGCGCTTTTACTGATTGTATTGCAGGTCTTAAAACATTAATATTTGGCAGCAGTGGGATTCAAACCCACGCCCCCAGAGAGACTGGAGCCTAAATCCAGTACCTTAGACCACTCAGCCACGCTACCTTCCTCCATACCCATCTTCACATTGCTGGCTTGGACTAGGGGGGGCTTCAGCTCTTGTCGTCAGATCTAATGATATCATGACATGTGGAAGTGACTGCACCTTCATCTTCCGAGATGCTTTCAATAACACAAACGCTACTTTCACTGGCACAAACACAGCAATAATGAAGGTGGTGGGATTCATCCTTTGTGCTGTTTGTAGGGGTGTAACTCTACGGTGATCTGCTGACTTGAAGAGCAAAAATCAAAATCCTCTGCTATTACTGTTGCTTTTTTCATAGTTTCTTCAAATCCTTCATTTGAATGTAGATTTTGAAGGATATTGATGATAATACCACATAAATTGTGGTTTTCTTGTGATCGCCAATTTTATTCAAATAACAGCCTTTTTTACAGTTCCTTGCCCCCTTCGCATCCTCAGCTAACATATTTTAAAATTACAATAGCTTATACAGCATGCATGTTTACATTTATATTAAAATTAAAGTAAATATACAAGAATACATACAGTGCTAACCCAATAATTCTTGTCAGGTTCTGCAACAAATCTGCGTTGTTATTTTAACATGTTTCAGCTGAGGGTGCAACAGGAGTATAAATGAATTTTCCCGCCAGCCATTCAAAGACCAAATTCCATGAGTGAACATTATTTTCTCAGATGTTGCCGGCATTGGACTTTGCCGGTGGTATTGAATTATGTCCACAACTGTTGTAGTAGTTCCTTCTTGAAATTCGACACGTGCAAAGCACTCGTAATATCATAGGTGTTAAAGTTCGCTGAGTCTATTCGAGTCATGGTGTGTATCCCTGCCTATCATTGGGAGACGGGTAACTTTTTTACACTCAGATTCCAATCTTCAATGCTTTGTGTGAGAGCTTACATAACTTACATAACTTTCATTTTCTCACAATTTCTGACGATTGTTCCAAAGGGGCACCCTGTCAATTCCGAATACTTTTCAAAAATCTGCCTGCATGTTTGATTATTGTCATTTCACATAGAAAAAGTTCAATATTGATCATAACTAAAGAAAATAATGATCACGAACAAAAAAGGGATAAAGATGCAAGTCGATCTTGAATCAGAGCTGGGTGAAATGGGCTTCTGTTCTGATATGGTTGTATGAGAAACAGGAGGAATCGCCAATCTCCTATAGAACATGAGTTGAATCAGGAGTGAGACATTTAGTATACTCGTGCATATGTCAACGTCTGACCTACATCGTAAAACTAACATTAAGTTGTCAGAGACATTCATTTATATACAAACAAGAGACAGACCAAGTAATAATTCTACATTAGTTCAGGTGGGTAAACCTGAACTAACTAACTAATAAACCTTTTAATAATTCTACATTAACGTGTCCTACATTGATCAGACTAATTGACATGGTCTGATTCAGAGCCTGTGCAGTTTGTGCTAATTACAACAAGGACAGTTCTGATCCCTCATCACCGAACTGAACACAAGTTCAGCTGTTCTCCAGTTTTGTTACGCATGGTTTTTCATTGCAATTGAGTTCAGAGCTGGAGCTGATCTCCAGACAGTACAGTGTTTTGGGTAAGTTGTCGAAATTCGCATGAGGCTGCAGACAACTTACCCAAAGTGTTTTCTATAGCTTTCAGGTGGAGTTCATTTATATAAAACAACGTAAGTGGTATAAACGCAACAAGCCAGACGGCAGTCCAACTTATAATTTTCTGACGCGAGGCCTGACGCGTTATTCATTATGCCACTGACCCTGCTATTGTAGTGCTAAAAAACACGTTTTCTACATTTATGTCTGTTCACTCTAAAAACTCTAAAAAGGACAAAGGGTTTGTGTGTCCCGCTAAAATTCCGCTTCATTTCGAATGCAAATAAAAACCGTTTTGTTCCAAGAAATCATAGATTTGTCACATCCTTCATACTATACTTCTCTCTTGTATTAGTAAAGCATTTTGATTTAAACTGAACAATATATGAAAGGTTTCATCTATACACTTACACATAATAAGTATACGAATAAATACTCGGAAGAAGCGGCAGCTCAGGTATTAGAGAGATTTAAAATCGGATCGGAGGATTTAGAGTCCAGACTGCAAACCAACAGCTTACACAGGTCTTTTATAGAACCCTTTTGATTTCCTCTACTTTGTCCCTGTGATGTCATTGTCCTGCTCGCAGCCGAGCCCGACACACGTCTGGTTTCTGTCGCTTGACGCACACCCTGCGGTCCATGCGGGTCCTAATACCCCAGTACAATGAAGGGGACACTAAACTGTAAACAGGTGCCGTCCTTCGGCTGAGACGTAAAACCGAGGTCCTGACTCTCTGTGATCATTCAGGAGAATGGTGGTGGTGGAGGGGAGTCCCCATTACCTGTAAAGCGCATTGAGTGGAGTATCCAGAACAGCGCTATATAAGTGTGCGTAATAATAATAATAATTATTATTATTATAATTGTAATGTAAAATGCAAAAAAAAAAATATCAAACTTTGATTCAAAATAGATTAATGTAAAAACTGATAAAGCTAATGCTTTTTTCAGGGCTATAGCTGTAGCTGCGAGAAGGTTAAAAGCGCACAAGTGATCTGTCTTTCGTCAAAGTAATTGCCGGAGCAGTAAGACGCAGAGCACCATCCAGCAGCTGTAGACGATGTTCGGGGAAGAGCTAATTCTGTTTTTAGCACAGGGAGTGAGAATGAGCTCAGTCCGGCTCCGAGCAGAATCCATCCTGGTTTGGTTACAGTGCGCCTGAGGATCTTTGGATCGCAACGTAAAAAAAAACAATTGCTCACATCGTGTGACTTCCACGACAGGAAGGAAAGATATCACTTAAAAAAATCAGAACTGAAGATTTGGATCCTGGGCCTCAATTTGATCAAATTATTAAAATAATAATTATTAAAATATCAAATTGTGTTTCTGCAACATTTCGTGCACAGTACGCCATTTTTATCTAAAAATAAAACAACAGTCACAACGAGAGCTTATACGCAGTCTGGGGTATATTCCCCTTTTATATTTTTGCCACTTTATATCGAACCTGTTATACTCCCAGAAGTGCACAGTAGCTTGTACAAATGTACAATTCACCACTGGTATAAACAGATGTGTGCCCTGTTTGCCTTTGTAAGCATTTGTTTAAAAAATAAGTTCACAATACGATAAAAACACAGAAAGCACAAACTTCATAATACAACGATACAAAATCAATACCAAATCATTATGCCAATTAAGTACCTATCCTTTGAAAACAGAGAACACCTTTATATCTACAAAAAACTTGACATTTGTATGTAGTTTTGAATTACAAAGCAGACAGAGTAGTCCCTTAATTCAAAGATCGGATCTTGGCCAAAACAAGACAATCAGACGTGGGCTGAATTCGGAACAGGAACCTCTACTTCGTCGTTTATTGAACTTTTGATAAATGTCTGAATGAAACAGATTCGCTTTTTTAACTCTTTGATTAAAGTACACAAAAAGCACCTTCCTTCGAGCCGGAATCG
Source organism: Lepisosteus oculatus (assembly GCF_040954835.1). Lineage (NCBI taxonomy): Eukaryota > Metazoa > Chordata > Actinopteri > Semionotiformes > Lepisosteidae > Lepisosteus > Lepisosteus oculatus. The sequence goes on along the minus strand of NC_090709.1, from coordinate 22,660,689 downwards.
AACCAGCGACCTAAGGATTCCCTACTGACTCCACTACAGTCCTCCGCTCTACCAACTGAGCTATCGAAGGGATGTCAAGCAATGCTCCCTAGCACATACTGCCCAATGTAGTGAAATGTTCCGGGTGATTTAAATCCCACTTCGACATCAAGTTTCCAACTCGTTTCCTTAGTCTTGTTTACCTTGAATTTAAGCCACGAACCAGGATTCTACTGTATAAACTTCCAGGGATATTACAAAATGTTTGATGGGGCATCAATCATTCCAGGCGGAAATTGACTCCTTTTTTTTCTCGAGGGATCATATTAAACATGTCATTAGTATCGAGAGGAGGATCACCATGAGACACAAAACAAATAGTTTCTTTCTGTCTTTATTAGAAAGTAGCGTTTGTGCTACATTAATAATATTTTCGTGGAAATAAAGAAGTTTCGAAATGTGGTTTTGAGTTAAATATTAGCGTGTTCATGTAATTAGTTTGTGTTTGCATTACTATATATATATATTGCCATGTTACTAGAATTTGTAACTGAAGTTTACTAGTTGTGTTTTTTATGATGGTTAGACATTTGTTGATTACAATATTGTATATAATGTATAATTTGAACTACATATTTTTCAGGTGTGAATAGTTGTATATTTTAAGAATAAATTTCTAAAATAAATCATTGGCTTTATTTACTAGTTTCTACACCTATAAAAATCTTTCTTTGATGTATAATAGACCTTTAACTATATATGTATAGTAGTCTTCTAAATTTATCCGTATAATAGAACTACAACCATTTATGTATAATAAACATATAATCAATTTCATTCTAGACCAGTTACGGAGCACAGTTACACGTCTGGTATGCGTTCAATAGTCGTATATTCTACATCTTTTGCCCACTGGGATGTGCCGATTTTAACTTGGCAAACCAAGATACACATTTTCTAATGAAACCTTAATTAAAAGACAGTTTGTTTCTCGAAAGCGTGTTATGTAAAAAAAGAGAAAAACGAAAATATATGGATGGTAATCTTTCAAAGCTGAAGATTTTACTTTTGAAAAATTGACATTTTATGTACTGTATGCAGATGCATTCGCTGGTTTTAGAACTTTGCTGTACTTCCTGAATCATTTTCAGTATTATAAAGTGGGTGTAGATTTTTCTTTCAGGTTAGGACGCGAGTGTGTACATGTGTTTGATTTTCGTTTCACTGATTCTCATTGAAGATTTGGGAATTAACGACGAAAGAATCAGTTGCCTCGGAAAGCAGAAGGTTTGGTTCTCAACGATATTGAAGACACGCCCATGTAGAGCAGCGGGTGATGATTTGTGCTATAAAAGACCAAGTGCTCAAAGTGACGTCTGCGTTTACCGTTTAGACTTTTCATCTCGGGCGCACTTTTAGAAAGCAAAGATAGAGCAGTTGTGTTGAATCACATTATAGCAGCTGTCAGCAGAGTGGCGCAGCGGAAGCGTGCTGGGCCCATAACCCAGAGGTCGATGGATCGAAACCATCCTCTGCTATGTACACTTTATGCACGATTGATAAGCATACCATCAGTTTAATGAAGTGCATTAAAACTGTTTTTTTCTCTCGTGTGTATGAAAGCTTCACACTTAAGGTACTCTTTCATCTTTACCAATAGCAGATGCCCAAATGTATCTTTGGTTGTTCTGCGATCCTTCATAGTTTCCTCAATTCCTTCAAATGAACATCCATATCAAAGCAATTATGTATATATATATATTACAATTAAGGTACATATTAAAAATATCAACGCACATTTGTATAATGCTCATTTAATAATGATTGTCAAGGATTGTCAAGTTCTCCAACAAATCTGTGTTCTAATTTTAAAATATTTTTGCTAAGGATACAACGGGTGTATAAATGAATTCTCCCAACAGCCAGTTAAAGAAAAATTCCACACGTGAAGATGGTTTTCTTGGACATTGACTTAGGTACTTATTTGTTTACTTGTTGTAGTTGCACACGAGTAAAACACAAAGATTTCCTGCCACATTCAAGAGGGTTTGCGAAGAAATCCCTTCAATTTTTAGCGGAGATTTTGTTTACATCATCACAATCTGAAGCACGTCCCTGAGTACGTTTGACCCACCAGCCCTTTGTTTAACAGCTGCACAGGGACACATTCCCGTTGCTTTTCACAACTCACATGTTTGTAGTTAAAGAAAATAAAATACTGTCATTTTCCTGCCAGCTGGCAGTATTTCTTCTGCACTGACTAAGAGTAACCAAGAAGTTCATTTCATCTTTCGCAGGCTGTAATCTACAGAAAAGGAAGTGAATACTTGTATTAAGCTAAATCAAGCCGACGGAGTTGCACTGCTGTTGTTTTTCTCCACTTTTCGTTAAAAGGAGAAAAAATCACTGGCATTTTTTGGAAGCATTTCTTCTGTCCTGAGAAGCAAGATTTGTATTTTATCTTTCAGAAGTTGTATGAATTTCTTGAAGTTCAGAAACAACTTGTTCCAGAAAAGAAATTAACACTTGCTTCAAAGTAAATCAAGACGTCGGTGTCTCTTGCTGTGTGTGCTCTTATCTGTCCATCTCTCTATCCTCTTCTCTCTGGCAGTCTGTGTAGAGTATCTGAAGGGGATGTAACACCACTTGGAAAAGAAAAAAATTCTCAGGAAAATTCTCAGGCAGAATAAAAAATCATTATTCTCTTCTCAGTGAGATTCACAGCTCAGACTCACACTCAGACAGGATCTCAACTCCGTACTGCTCTCTATCCTCACAATCCAGAACCAGAAGATATTCAGACAATCAGTGCTGCTACATGAACAATATCAGACAGAACAGCCTGGACTCATGTCACATTTCCCCCTTTTATCTTTCCTCCCAGCCCTCTTAGAGACATAGAAGAGCTCCTGGTTCTCCTCTCTGTGAACTGGGCTCAGGGGTCACTGATCTGGCAGTTGTGGGCTCTGTTCCAGGTCGAAAGCAAGAAGGATCTATTAACGCTTTCCAGGACTTCCAAACTCTTCAGTATTACTTTCTTTACTGTATGTCAGCCTCCCAAAATGTTTATAAATGTTTTATGAGTGTGGAATTATCTTATTATTTATATACAGTATTTATGTAATAAACACCAGTAGTGACACTATGATCGGTATATTGATTATTTGTAGCCTATGGTCCGATGGTCGTGTCTACAATAGTGACCATTTGACCAGTCTGTAGCTCTGAGCAGTGGGACTCAGATCACACAGAAGACCCGCCTGTGTGTGATTCCATACCAGCCCTGGGATTCAGCTACTCTCACAAATGTCTCACAGACCGTCTTATAAATTTACAATTAGATGAAGTCATGTAACAGTTTTACAGATAATTTAAATAATCAGACAGCAGTTTTGGCAGTGGATACATCTCCACATGGGAGAAAGGAACTGAAATATATGTGCTCACTGTAAAGTAGGAAGAGGTGGTCAGACAAGCAAAACAACTTTGCAGATAATGTGAAGTGACATTGTTTTGTGTCAATCAGCTCACAGATTTCGCTTCATGTGCCTTAAGCTGTGCAATTTGTATGGTTGTTGAATGAGATTGATTTCTTCACAAGCCCAGTCAATTGACAGTGGAGAGCTTGCCGACACACACCTTCATGAAGACTCTCTTCATTGTCAAGTCGCCTCCTTTGCATACAATAGTAGCACCGACACTAAGAGAAAGGATGAGAAATAGCGTTTATCAAGCGATTGCAGTGTTTGTTTGACTGAGGATCCTTGTGTGCTGAACTGGCCTCTGGAGAAGTGTAGTGCAGTAAAACAGAAGGTTTGTGTCACTCAAGATTGTTACAGAACAGAACAATACAATTACAATACTTTTATGAGAGTAAATATTACTGGTGCATCACAGTTCTTATAATGGTGAAAACAGGAGCACCTTCTCTACATTTTTGACTGAAGTATTTAAATGGAAAGAAATACTATCACTATGCAATTCATAAATGCAATTGACCTCCTCTAAATGTTCTAGTTTGATGAAACAATGTATGGAATTAGGTGACAATATCGGAATTCATTCAAATGCTCAGGATTAATTTTCAGCAACAAAAAAAGTGCTCGGAAATATTTTACAAGAATGAAACCTTACATTCACCTAAATAAACATTCACCATCTACATTAGCAGAGAACAGTAGGACAGAAGGTTAGTGTCACTGGACACTGCATCAGAGAGGCCGATCTCTTCTCCCTCATTATGCAGGCTTACCCACTCATGATGAACTGTCCTCCAGCGATACTCAGCTGCCATCATCGACTCAGACATGACGTTCATGTACATATTATACCTTAATATGGCACTGCGTTACAATAATTTGATCAAAACAACTGGTGAAAAAAAAGATAAAGACTTTGTCCAAAAAAGAAGCATTTATACCTTTCCTCTCCTACCAGCCATTACAAGTCACCTAGTTTTTAATTTAGAGCTAGATTAAAGCTCTAGTCTCTTTGGGGGTGTGAGTTGGAATCCCACTGCTGCCAAATAAGAAGCAAAAAACACACATTTGCTGCAGAAGTAACAGGAGAATTTGTGCCATTCAGCCTCATAGCGTGATGTCATTTTCTCAGGCTCATTTTTAGATGCTTGTGATCGAATCTATGATTCTTATGAGTGTGCCCTCCATAAAGGTAGCACAGATATAACGTGCCAAGTTTTCAGAGAATCGCATTAAATACAGGTCAGAAGAAGGCGACAAAGTGTCCGCTAGGCAGTTCAGCTATTTCAACGGTGTTCTCTGTTGTTTAGGTCCAGAATGACACCCGTTACAACCAGGAAACACACAGTGTCAGGCATCAAAAAGACTTCCCAAAACCCTGATCCTCTCCTTGATCCGGTGATGGCATCCAGACATTTCCTGCAACAAAGCCAGGATACGGTCTTCAACAACACGAGTGAAAGGCTAATTCCCAGCTTTTGCAATCCTTTGCAAAGAAGGACCGCATGTGCTCAGTGTTAAATGCGCTGTTCATTATTATTATTAATAATAATAATCTATACATTATATAGTGCCTTTAAAGGTGGCTTTTCAAAGTGCTTTACAGAATGAAACCAATAAAATTAAAAAATACACAAGATAAGCAGGATGAGAATACACAGTTAGAGGAGACAATAGATGGTGGTATTAAATACAGTAGGAACAGAGGGGTAAAGAATAGTTCATTAAAGGCTCTTCTAAAGAAGAGGGTTTTGAGTCTGGATTTGAAGGAGTTTAGAGAAGGTGACTCTCTGATATCCTTGGGAATAAAGATCCAGAGCTTTGGTACAAAACAGGAGAAGGCCCTGTCACCCATAGAGTGTAGATGGACTGGGGGACAGATAGGAGACCAGAATTAGAAGAGCGAAGGTTGTGAGGTGGGGAGTAGGGCGATAACCCAGACAGGTACTGTGGTGTCAAGCCATGGAGAGCCTTATAGGTGAGCATGAGGATTTTGAAGTTGACAGGAAGCCAGTGCAAGGAGTCCAGGACAGGAGTAATGTGATCACAGTCCAGTGCTAATTTCTTTCTTGTGGCTGCTGGTTCATTTTCAACTGTGGACTCTTAAGAAGTCTTTTATTTGACTTGATCAACACTGATCCCTAGAGGATTTTGAAAGGTTGAATCAAAATGGTACATGACTCTGGTGGGACTCGAACCCACAACCTTTGAATGACTTCATTCTATCAAAGCCTAGAAGTCCAATGCGCTCTCCATTGCGCCACAGAGCCAACCGATACATCGCTATATAAAACAGCTACAGAAAGCTGTAACTCATGCTTCTCCCGTTGTCTTTAAATTAAGCTCCATAAATATTGACAATGAGTGGCCTGTTGTCTACGAATAGATACCGCTGGGATTCACACCCAGGGTCTCCTGGTTTTTAGTGAGGCGTCTTAACCAGCTAAGCCATGGTGCCAAACCTGCTAAATGTTATCCACAACTTCAACCACCTGTGAGAAATGGGCAACTGCAGTGTTACGCCTGCTGGCTCAACAGATAATCCTTTTCGAAGTTTAAGGAGAGGATTTCTTTGTCAATTCAATTAAACATTTTAGAAATGCTGAACGATTGATGTGTTTCACGCGCAGAAATATTTTATCGTTACGTACTTTTTCTGTGCAGTAAGTTCTCCTTCAACTCCGCCCAACAACAGAGGTCGTTTTTAATACAGGAGTAAAGGCACACTGCACATCAGCAAAACATCCCGTACAGGTTTAGGGAGAGCGACATCAGTGATTGGAAGGTTGGAAGTTTCGGGTCACTTTTTTATTATAGATTCAAGCAGCCCTGAATACCTTTTCAAGAAACATTTCAGAATCCCAGTCACGTCCAGTATGATTGCTACACAGGTCTACAGTATACAATCAGAATACTGTTTGTGCATTATATAAAACACACCGCCCAAAGCATTTCTAAAACAGGAATTACATGTTTCTGAATGGCCCTCCTTTATAAATAAAATAAAAGGTCTGAAGCCTGCTCCAAAGAAGCACTTTATTCAGAGCTGACAAAGATGTGATAGGAAACATCTCGGAAAATGAAGATGCAGTCATTTCCACGCGTCGCACAACAAGAGCTGAACCCACCCGACGTTCTCAAGAGAGTAAGGTGTAAGGAGTGTGGCTGGGTGGTCTAAGTGCTGGGTTTGTGCTCCATTTTCTTCGCTGGGTTAGGTTTGAATCTTGCCACTGCTAAGTGTTGGTGGGTTAAGACCTTCCTTCTATTGCGACGTCAATGGGTAAAAGCTTTGCTTGGCAGTCTGTCGAGAGACTGAACTAGGTGTTTCAAGATAGTCTTTGTCAGCTTAACATCAAGGCATAAAAAAGCCTCATTTTGTGTTCCCAACAGCAATGCTCTTTGGTCCCTTCAGCATTATGCAGGGAACAACATCTGCCGTGATCACTTTTGAGTCAGTGTGAATCGTAGTGTGCCGCAATTGTTTTTAAAATTGGTTCTGTAGTGTAAGAAAAACCGGCCGTTCAGGGACGCCAAATATGTAACTGTAGTGGCTCTCTGAAGGCACCAGTTCTGTAGGGTTTGGGCATTTACTGAGACAATTATTTATTGTAGCAGTAAATCACAAAGTTGATTCTTTTGATGGCTTTAGAGTCCAACCATGCGACATAACTCAAACAACGCACACACACAGGTGCTAATACACGAGGATACATTTATTAATACATAGAATATGCATGTAAACCTAACAGATCTTATCGAGAGGGTTATCAGAATACAAAAGATATATATTCAATCAGTTACAAAGTGTTACACATATCAAGAGGACATACGTTCAGTATATCATTCATTAAGACCGTTTCGTAAAGTGAACTTGGTTACAACTTCTACATTAGATACTCAAAACAAGTACATAACTCTTAGGAATTAAATTGATATCAACTGGTTTGGATAACAATGGAATTATCGAGCTGTAATGCAGTGAAGTTGAATACTCATCCAATTTCTGGGGATTCAGATCTCCTGCGGGCACAAACAAACAGTTGCAGGCTGTTGCTGTCCAATCCGCGCTCTCTGGCTCGGTGCCAGGCTGTGCTGTGCGGCTTGTGACGGTGCACTGCTGATGCTCACTGTTGGCTTTAACTAGCAAAGTTTGTGCACAGGAGAAAAGATGACTGTGGGTCCCAGAAAGTCAGGAAGAGGACCGTTTCGTTCCTGATGAAGAGCTAGTTCTGAATAGTGATTCAGCTGTCCACAGTTCCGACCTGTTCACGAGGCCTGCTGCTGGTTACTCTCTGGCAACCTCCACTCTAGACTCTTAGAACAAAGGAAAGTTCTGGCACTCGGACACACTGGCCGTTCCGTGGTTGTCCGAGCTGAGTCTCAGGATGGTCAGGAGGCACGCTGCGAGAATGTCCTGCCCTTGGGAGCCTTCTGCTCCTGGGCCGTCCTGCCCTGGAATTTTCCTTTGAATTCCCTTTAGAACAGTCCACAGAATCCTCTCCAGAATCTTACTGAATCTCCCTGAATCTTACTGAATCTCTCAGGCTCTCTGTGTTGCCTGTTTTTACCTGGAGGAACTTCAGCTCGTTGATTGGCTGAAAGTTCCATGGGCATCAGAGTCCCACGTGGGTTACTCGGCCCTACCAGCCCCTGATTGGTTGATCAAGGTGAAATATGAGTCACTTACTCCTGACACTTAGGAATGCAGTCCAGATGTCCAACTGGCACTCCCTAGACAGATAGGCACCAATGGATGACCATTGATCATGATAGCCAGGCTTAGCTAAGTGCATCCCCTTTGGGAGCTGTCCTTATCAGGAACCTTAAATCAGCCTGCATGAATAGTTTCTCTGTGGCTGCACCACAGAGATGAACACAGAAATGGGGCCTCATTTGGGAAGGCTCAGAACACTTAATTCTTTCTTATTAATAAGCCTCGCCGCTACAGTAGGCATGGTGCATTTGTCTGTGAAACTTGAATGCTGTGCTTTTTCACGCAGAATCATCGGCAGGAGCAAAGCTTATTCAATCTTTGCGCACAGCGCTCCATCAGAAATACTTTGTCCAAGTTTTGAAGAGATTGTGGGATTCTCTGCACACGCTCACATCGCGTACCTCAGACAACACCACCATTCGATGGGAAATTGATTCTACTTCTTGCAGTTGTTCCTGTGGTTGTGATAGTTACAAAGTTGCACTTTCCTCCACCTTCTGCTATAGTATTCATTGGGTGAGCTTCATCAATTGGCTCAGAAAGGTCAACTGTGCTTCGGAAAAAATCAGCAGCAGTGTCTTTATTTTGTCGGTGAGTATGGCTGTCTTTTAAAGCACATGAAAAACACGAGTTTGTGGATTTCTCCAAATAGCAACGAATTCAGCTGTGCAGAGCCTTACTGCTTTCAGAGGGTCTTTTACCGACGCTGCTGTAGTAGAGAAATGACATAATCACAAACGCAACCATTTGTGCTGGCTGTTTAACTAAGTATTAAGCTTTTTTAACTATCACATGATTTTAACTAATTTAACATCATCTCCAGAAGAGCACCTCGCACTGCTCACTGAGCTGATGTATGTGCCCATTTCTCAAAAAATTAAATATCATCTGAACTGATTTTTTTCTACTTTAAATGCTTTCCTACTCTTTTAATATTTCAGTTAAATCTTTTATTTTGAAGTACTTTCCATTGATATTAATCCTAGTCCCGATGAATGATTCTGGGACATGGTGCGTCTTGAATAATGTTCTTATAGGTTTCAGTTTGGAAAAGTGCGCTCTCCAGAAGCTACCGAAACCTCTAATGGTCACACAAAGCTTAATGCAATAGCAACGTTTGGGGTTGAAAAAGAATATAACTTGCTATGAATATGAACACTGTTCCAGGAGGCGTGTAAGGACTATTTTGGCTCAGATCACCAATTTACCTTACATTTCTGATCCATTAATATCGCTATTGAATGCTAAAGGTAGGTCCTGGCAATACTTCTTGAGATCTTCTTTAGAAAAATTAAAAAAAATATATATTTCCAGTACTAAACAAAAAGTAAAAAATACTGATTACGTGCAACTGATAAAATCTCTCTTCCAGGGACGTTGTAGCTACATGCAAATTACAATGGAAAACTTTATCAGCTTTAAAAGTTTCTTTTGCATTTATAAGACGATCAGCATGACACTCAAAACATACCTGTATTCAGTAAGCGGTGAGTCTGCTGGCTGAGCAAGTTGCCTCCTCTACACACAATAGCAGCCCTGACGCTAAGATAAATGAAAAGAAATTGCTTTTATTGGGCACTTTTCATATCCGATGAGCTTGACATCTCCCAAGGGCGATGGAGTTTTTTTGCGACACTGCTTTTCCCTTTTTTCTTCTTTCTGTACTCTGATGGAAAAAAAAAGAGAAATCATGTAAGGGAAAAATGTATTTTTTTCATGGAGAAAACGTGCACCAGGAATGTTTTGTTTTGAAGAAGTGATTTAACATGATACATGACCTAATTTACTAGAGTAAATGCTCACACTGCAAGGTCTGCTTTACTACAAGAGAGAAGTAGAGTGAAAGATGTCATAATTGCACTGCGTTGTTGAAGAAAGCATCTTTTTCTTTGAATTCTAAATCAATCAGAATTTCAAAGTGAAACACAAACCCTTTGTCTGTATTAAAGAGATGATATTTTAAAACTGATAAAAATGTAGAAAACACGTTTCTCACTTAGAAATTTAGGATGGGATTATTACTATTACTAGTAATTACTAGTTGCAGTGCTGAACTCACCATGGTGCAATTCAGTTACATGATTGGCCAGTGGTTTCATGGATAACGCGTCTGATTTTGCATCATGAGATTGGAGGTTCGACTTCTACCGGGTTCGTGTGTTTTTAAATCAGGCTACTCAGAAATAGAAGTCCATTATGTGAATGAACCGCACCTGAAAGCAAACGTTGGTCAGGTTTCCTTCTTTCCAGCATGAAATAGCAAATCGTTACAAAAAGCACCAGCTAATGTCCAATAGCATTAGTCATTTTAATTAACATGAATATACTGTAAGGTCTTGGTACATGGGATTGGATTTCATCCACAATTTAAAAAAGGGCAAATTATATTTATAGGCTTCAGACACATTTTAATACAAAAGTGACCTAAAACTCTGTAACTTTCAGGTTAGTTTGAACCTGTAATGAAAAAGGGGCCTGAAACTTCCATTCTGTGATGTAACTGTCTCTAAAGTCGGACGTGATGTTTCACGGATGTGCAGTGTGCCTTTTCTCTTGTCATGTTCAAAATGACTTGCTGTGTAATTTCCTGAATGCGTGTCCTGTACTGCTCTGTTATTTCATTTAGATTATCTATGTGGTGTACAGATAAAACCAAACGGCATGGTCTAATTCCTGGGTTCGGCACCAGCTGAACCTGAACATACATCATCCGATCTCAACATGATTTGAACACACAACCTTTTGATGTGGTATCAGATGCACTACCATCACACCACTCCCCATAAGTGCTTTTAATTCCCCCAAGGAGAAAAATATTTTTTTTCATTCTCTCCTGTGAGAAGCACCGCTCTTCCAACGAGGGTCTCTTCTTCCCAGACCACAGATTATTTTTCCTGTCTGGCTCTCACACAGAGGGCAGACACACTGTCTCCACTAATGTGTTTACTACATCTATAGATCTGACCCCCTTACAGCCCTGATATTCCTGGACAGGATCCCATATTGAGCAGTATTTCTCGCGTTCTGAACTTACAGTGTGTACACAATGTACTTTATACACAAAGTAAGTGTTTTCGTAACTCTTGGACGTTTTGTCAAAATGTTACTGGCATGCCAAAATCGCCCCCTCAACTGAACAGTCCCACCCCCCTCAGTTTTGGATAAATTGTCAATGGTCAGATAACTACACTAACCCCAAATTCACATCAGACTGTTTAATGTGCAGGAGGGCTATCTGTCCAGGAACAGCACGTTACATAGTGTCTATGTTTTGGGGTGTCAACATTATTATGACCTTATTTGCTCAGGTGGACCAATGCCTTGCAGTAGTTTATCCTTATACTTACAATGGTTATATAACTAGGACTGTAGTTATAGAAGTTTCTACTTTCTGTTGGTTTTACAATGATTTCTTAATGATTCAGAACCTCGTTACCGTTGATGTTGTTGCAAAAATGAACACATATGGTTGATGCTCCAGGCAAAAATAATCACGTGAGTTCTGATGAACGTGGAACTGTTCTTCATCACTAAATACCAGATTGCTTGTCGTTATCTTCTAACATGAAATACTAATCAGTGGCATGCTTGCGAGAATTCACTTGGATGGTTGCAATGGCTCCATTTAAACCGAAATATCACTACCCCCCTCAGGATTTCAGACCTCCCCCCCCCCCTACAGATCATTCCCCTGGCGCCAGTCCTGGGTATAATGATGAACATAGCTGCCTTGCAAGCAGTGAATCTGGGTGTGATTCCCACCTGACCCATCAACAAACCTTTTCCAATGAATCTTTGATCAATTTAAAAAAGTCTTGAAGCTGGTAGGCTAGGGAAGAAGCACTGTTTGAGTGCACTGAGGAAAATGTGCTACTGTGCTGTGCTGCTCCAGTAGCGCAATTGGTCAGGTTGTGGTGCTTTTATAGTGGAGTTATACCGAGGTTGTGAGCTCAATCATCACGTGGAGTATGTTCTGTTTTCAGCTGCAGAAACGTGCTGTTGAATTTATGTCGGTTCTTGTGTTACTTTTTCCTCTCGATGGAGCTGTATTAATGCAGGCACACCTGCTTCCATGTCAAGTTATTTTATCGTTGCTTACAAACCAACACACTGCAGACACCTCTGATATTGTCACTGCTTGTGGGCCACGTGTTCCTGCTGTCAGCCTACCATGATCATACACCTATAGAAATATTACTGCTGTAGGACAGGAGCGAAGAAACAAAACGAAAGCACACCAAGTTTAAAAAGGTCAAAATGTGTCAAAGCCCTTCCTCGAGGAGAATGGGGTTCAAACCTACTTGTGCAGAGTATCATGTATTAAGAGGAGATTGCCTTAACCACTAGGCCACCTCCATACACACTTCAGCCCCCTCCGGACATGAGTTGCCTCTTTCCCCATACTCAAGGGTAATTTTCCTCTTCCACCTACAATTTCAACATTTACCTTGTGAGATGTCAAACCACAGAGCCTGTGCTGCGCTTCAGTGTTAGCTGTAGTGGACACCCCATTGAACATAAAAAGCATATTGAACTCCTTGGACATAAGCCATTTCTCGTCACTTTTCTCAGCGAGCAGGCTCAGCGCACACTGAATACAGGTGTCTCAGAGCAATTGAGATGTGTCCAAGTGGCTGTAAAAGGGATATTTGATGCCAGTGCCGTGGCTTAGTTCTCCGACAGCAGGCGTAGCGGCGCGCCGGTTGGAGTATTCTCGGTCGCATTTAATGGGAACGTCATGGCAGCGTCAGCTCAAACCACCAAATGGAGACAGGCGTGCCGACAAGCTGACCCTGCTGATGCGGGATTAACACTAGGATGCGAGAATGCTGTGGCTTAGTTGGTTAAAGTGCCTGCCTAGTAAACAGGAGATCCTGGGGTTGAGTCCCAGTGGTGCCTGTCTTGCCACACAGTTTATCATTATGGACAGCAACATGCTTCTACATTAAATTTAATGGAAGTGTTCATTTAATTTTTGGAGCAACTTGTTTTTAAAAAAATCCATACAAATTGCGAAAGATAAAATACTCATCTGTTTTGTCAGTGCAGAGGAATTACTGCCAGCTGGCAAGGAAACAAAAATGATTTTTTTGTCTTTAGTCAAAAACCTGTGAATGTAGAAAAAAGGTGATGTGCGTTAGTTTCTATGGCACAGTCAGTCAGCATATCCTTCAGTTAAACATAACGTTGGTAAATCAAAAGTCCCCAGAGACGCATTTCAAATTAATCTGACCTCAACACCATCTCCCCTAAATATGATGGGGTTTCTTTGGATGTCTTTAAGCATCCTGATAGTTGCAGAGATTTCAAACTTTTGGCTAACTACAAGAAGTTAATAGTTGAGTGCCTAAGTCAATATCACCGGGAATGTGACTATGTAAACTTAAATAATATTCAAAATATTGCAATTTTGTTGTAGTTTAAAAAGATATTTTAGCTGGGGATCCTCAAATGATGAGGGTAGAAAAGAGAACTATTCGACACCATCAGGAGTGCTTAACGTGTGATAAAAGTGTTTTTTAATCACAAAGTGAAAATAGTGAATTTGTCTTTCACTTAGGCGTTCATCAAAAGCTCATTAAACAATGAAAGAGAGGCTCGTGTTCCGAATTCTCTTCTTGTCTCATTGTCTTGCTTTGATTTTTAAAATGTACACTGTTGGCTATTCACTCTTCCTAACACGATTAAAGAGCCGAGTTTAGTTCAGAGGTAAAGCATCTCATGCATCGTATGAAGCTCTGTTTTCTATCACCGGTGTCTGCACTCTGGATTTCTTTTTAAGCGCGATATCTTTTCTGTGATTTCTTTCGTTTGAATTCCCTCATGTGTGAATTTCAGCGCGACACATAAACTCGTTTGTCTGTTTTTAAGAGATGCAATTTTTAAAACAGACAAAATGAAAGACTGTTTAACTAAATACACATAGAAAACATGCACCTTATTGAGAAAATTTGGACTGGGGCGATTTATTATTGTAGTGGTGCAAGCTCACAGTGGTGCACTTGAGGAATGCGGTACAAGGGCCAGTGGTGCACTGGATAACGCATCTGATTATGGATCAGGAGACTGTAGGATCGTAATGCTCTTAAACCCAATACCATAACCGTAGTGTGTTCATTCCGACACAACCTTTCTATCGACTGAATAAGCCTCCTGTTCCATCTCCATCTTCTTCCCACACATTCCGGCTATTTCAGCACCGTTATTGTTGGACTGCAGTCACAGATACGTAAGGGACACTATTCCGAAGAACCGTCTTAAATAAATAACGTTGCAAAAGGTAACAATAAGGGTTTCTTAATGTAACCTTACATTTGGCCGTACAATACAATTTTCTGTACCCTCAAATAAAAAAAAAATCTTACTGCTTTCTCCTGAGAAACACAAGTGTAGTGTCAAATCACAATAAATAATACAACAAATATACTAAATTAACACCCAGATATGACAACACACAGCTATGACAGAACACATTGAAGACTTAAAAGCCCTTTAAATTTTTATTTCCTTAATTTCCATTCTCTTCCCTCCCCAGGATAACTGAAAACTAACTATAATAAAGACTGTATATGCATTACTTGTAATACAGCTACTAATAAAGATATACATGGAACTTAATTATTAATAAATAACATTTGTATTACTAAAGATGTGTTATGATAACATTCATTGTGAATATTTGTGGTGTCTGGAAAGCAATTTTAGTTAAATATAATAATAATTTTCAAGCAAGTGGTGCATAAGCTTGTTAATTAATGAGTACATTATTTCCATTACATTCAAGACAGTTCTAATGTGATCAATTGTTCTGCTTAGTCCGCTACTGAGTTGCTTAAAACCTATGAAGAGGTGGTTTAAGCTAGACTCCTAATGCAGTAACATCTAATGGGCAGCAGCTGTTATTTTAGGTTTGTTGCAATTGAGAACAGGTTTAGTACAGAGCTGCTGACAAATTTCAGTGGAGTTTATTGTATATAAGTTTATTGCAATTGACCCATTGTAGCTACCAATAAGCAGCAAGGAAAAACAAACTTCACTTGTGCCTTTTAAAAAAAGGGAAACAGAGTAGTAGTTTATGTGGTAATTTCAGGTGCAATGTAAGAACTAAAGTTAACTACTCCCATAGTAATGCGTGGGGTCCTATCAATAGAAAATAAAATGTTGTAACCCGAAAACACAACAAACACAAAACGAGAAGTCTTCCAGGAACCTAGGTAAATCCCTGTAGTAGTCTAACAACTATGAAAAAAAAACAACCAAACGCAACAACTTCAAAAGAAAAAGAAAACAAAACATTAAAAACAAATCTGGGGAACAACAAAAACACAGAATCTAATGCGAGAGCTTTTTCAAGTCTTCAGTGCTCCTCTCGTCTCAGTATACCTCTCTCATATATTTGTTTACAGGTCAGCTGGAGGTACACAGCTGATGGTAATTTAAGTAGTCACAAATTATAGTACATTATATACAATATTGTAATCAACATATGGCTAATCATCAACTACTACTAGATCTTCACAAATCAACCAATCAGACATACCCATTACACATTTTCACATATTAACTGCACTTTTCTACAGTATTTGCTCAGTCATAGAATACAAAGTGACCATATTTCAAAGTTCAAAAGTTGTAGTAACTTTTTAGAACATGGAGCTTTTTGTAAAACACTTTATTTTGGCATTAAAAGATCAGCAAGATTATACATTATAAACTAAAAAAAGAAAGTATGCCAGAGGTGGATCCTATTAATCAGATGTAAGCTGTCATATAATGACCTATCTGTAACCTAGAATACTAGTAGTGAATATTTTCCACACCACAGAGAGAATATAATATCATACCAGTAGGTTTTGATTGTCCATGTTGTCAAAGACTTGCTTGTGTGTACAGGACTCTTCCATTGTGCTCAGCCTCTTGATGTGGAATTGGGAGTCCACCTGTTCTGTACACTTTCCCACACGCCTCAGTTCATCTCTGATCTCTATCAGGAGACCCAATACCCAAAACTCTGAAATCATTCACATTTTGTATCAGCATTTGAAAGGAATTAGGTCAGGATTTTCTTACACTATTGTTACATTAGCATAACTGTAGTGTTGTTAATGTGCTACATGCAATTTATAATCCTAAAATTGTTAAATTTCCACATTTGTAGTTGATGTTGTATGATCTTCACCTTCACAATATTTTGATGTGCCATTTATTGCTTATTAACGTACTATTTTTAATCAAAATAATATTAAGTAAGACCTGTATGTATTTAAATAGTATTATTATTATTTAGGAACAAGTAATAGGTTTATTCCATGCTGAAAAAAAGAAGAAAGAGAACACAACGTTTCGGCCGTGGAGCCTTCTTCAGGTGTGAGAGAGACAGGGCAGTAGGCAAAGGTATGGCGAAGAGATCTAGAAAAAGATTTGGAGGAAGGCATAGTGGGTCGCAGCAGCTGTAGGCGGTAGTAGTTCAGGTGGGTAGCTGCGTCAGCATGCGTAGGCTGCAAAGCTGTCTTTGTTGTTTGCCATTTAGGTTAAATACTGTCACGTTTTTCTCAGCTATCCTCTTTTGATGAGTAAGTATAAATAATAATGCTGTCTGCATTAGCCACCCACTGTTCCAGCATGAGTGCACAAAGAGGAGTGGTAGAGTGTTACTGAGATGTCATTCAGAAGGGAAGTGATCCAGCTTAGCTCTCTGAGGTCTGGTAGATACATTTTCCATATGAGTAATGTAGGATCAACTTCTTCAGGCTGGAGGAAGGGCTCGCATTTCGGCAGCAGTAACTGACTGAGAAGTGACTCCAAGGACCTGGTCTTATCAGGTTGCTTTGGCACGTTTGTCAGTTCTGCTGAAATGGCCTGTCTATAGGGATATTTAGGAAGGAGAGGAATGACTATCTGAAAGGTGCCATGATCTTCTGGCTGTTTGGCGTAATCATGAATGACACGGTAAATGCGTGTTCTTGCAATAAGAGAAACAAGATCCATAAAACACTGGCAGAAGTACAAAACTTGAGCGGATAAAAAGACACCTGTTTCTGCCTGATTTCAAACAGGGGATCTTGCGCATGTGTGATGAATGTGATTGTTACGTCCCAGTATGTGGTCTGTGTGTGTTTTTTTTTTGTTATGTTCCACACTGCTGACCTTTGATTGTTCTCCCTTCCCCATTGGCCCACCATTACAGCACTGTTCCGTATGACATCATCATCAATCAGCCTCTCAGCCAATCAGACTGCACCTTATTCAGCATATAACATGGAGGTTTTCAGGAAGGAGAAGCCTTTCGTTTGACTTTGGTCCTGCTTCGTTTTTGCTTCGCTTCATTTTGTTTTGGTTATCGCTTCGCTTCTGATTTTGTTTCGGCTTTGTTGGTTTGTTTTGCTTTGTGTGTGTATTTTCGTATAACTTCGGCTTTCTTGTGTTGTTGGTTTCTGTTAGTTTCTTTATACTTTCGTTTGTTTGTGTTATCCTTGTTTTGCCATTACCTTGCCCTAATGTGTTATATGTTCAACCTTTGTGTTCTATTGTACACTGTTCCTGTTGATTACTCTCTTCCCTTATTTGTATTCCTGGTTCACTTGTGTTTTTGTGTGAACTTTTGTGTATAGTTTAGTTTAGGTTGTTGGGTACATTCTACGCACTATGTTGATTTTGTATTACTAACACTAGTTTAGTACGGGTGAGTGCCATTTGTCTTGTATGGTTTTGGGTAGTCAGTGGAGGTTGGCTAGGGTGTTGAAGATACCAAAGACCGTGTGTTTCGGGTTTTCTGTAGTCAGATTAGCTTTCCCTCACTTTCCTAGCCAGCTCCATTTTGTTTGTTATTTTCTTTTCTTTGGCACCACACTAGTTCCTTACCCTGTGTGATATTGTGTCCTACCAGTCACTTATTCAACTTAAAATCATCACCTTTGCACCAACCCTTGTTATTACGCTTCCTAGTCCCTCACCAGAACCCACCTGCTTCCAAAAATTATCCTAAATGTTACACCCCTTTACCCATAGACACTTGGGGTTGTAACAGTGATAATCACAATATTACAGAAATGACAGCAGCATTGAACGTGGCGAGACGTAGAACATTGTTAATTCTCTTCAAATACTCACAGTCTTCTGCTGTATTAATTTACTGTGCTCATCAGGCAGTAACAAACCTGTTACCTACACACTGTTTCTAGAGTTGGATAGGTGACTCCACATTCTACAGCTCTCTAGCAATAGAGGAAGTCAGACTACAGAAATGGAGAAAATCTCCTCTTCAGAATGTGGAAATATATTCCTGAGAGAAGTCCTTTCTCGAAGTTCAACACTCCCTGCAAGTCACCCATTCCCACCTTGCGCAGTGTAGTGGTTACCACATTCTCTTATCACAGCAAAGGGTTTCTGTTTGAAAGCGGGCGAAAACAAGTGATCACTTTTCTCACAATTGTCACTGCTGACGTTGCTTTATGGGTCTATTTTCTATACTGTGCTGATCAATTGGAAACTAAAGGGTGAAAAAGACACGTTCCCACACCTAAGGTTGAACCCAAGTAACCACAGTCAAATACCAGGAATACTACAGAAGCACACAGCTATATCAAGATATCCAAATGCAAGATCCTATTTATATTGTTTGAGAAATATTAATACAGATGTTTGTTTTTCACCAAAACACTAGGCTTTCTGACTTCAGAAAACCGTCTAAACAAATACTAAAAGAGCAAAAATTCCACTTCCTGAAGGAAACAAAAACACATGTACCTTACCAAACTTTGAGTACAGGCGATTCAGGGTGATAATACAAGACCATTTAAAATTAAACAAATAAAACCTGTCAACAGGCAATCCTAACTACTAATAAAAAACTGAAGTGGCAATACACAGTAGGTGATATTTGGGTGTAAATTAAATCCATGCAAGAAGAGAGTTTAGTGTTATTCTTCCAAATCTGATATGCAAATGAGAGATCTGGCTCAGCCAATCACAAAGCTGCCATGGTCTGGAATGGAGCTGCTCTCCTCTTCTTGTTATTGTTAAAAAATGTAAACAAATGACCTGGAATTTAAACACAACCATTAGATTGTAGTTTGACAGATAAGCTTGTGAACCTTCTCATAAGATATGAAGGACAAGGACTAAAAGAACAATAAACCCTGTAAAGAAAGTTTACTGAAGCTGACATATCCTGCCTAACACAAGATTTCAAGAATGTAAGAGCATTTCAAATTGAACACAAAACGTGTAAAATGGCTTTCAAACTAACCTGCTCATAAAGAAGATGTAGAAGAATGTGGTTGTAACGTTCAGTGCATATAAGAAAGAGACCACATGGTTTTGTTTCAAATGTTGTATGCAAATATGATATCTGGCTAACCAATCAGAAAGTACTTTGCTTATCCAGCATCCTATCAAACAACATTTGCAGATTTACACACAGTAGTTCATTTAACAGTTTCAGAAATATACATGAACAAACGCAACTGTTTGTTAGGTTTTACATCTTGAAATTAAAGGCACAAGAAAATTCTGTGCAGGTGGCCAGAGGAAAGAGCTTCACTAAAAGTCAGCTGACAACAGCAGTGTTCTTCAAACTATCATACAAGATCTTTTTATTCATAAAAGTCCCAATTAAATTGTTTGAAAATTATTGTTAAACACATCTATTTTTTTACCAGAAAACAGGCTTTCTGACTTCAGAAAGCCTTCTAGACAAATACTAAAAGAGCAAAAAATCCAGTTGGTGAAAAAAAACAAAAACACATATACCCTACCAAACCTCGAGTACAGGCCATTCAGCGTGATAATACAAAACAATTTAAAATTAAACAAATAAAAGCTGTCAACTGGTAATTACAGCTACTCATAAAAAAAATGAAGTGGCAATACACAGTAGGTGACTCTTGAGTGTAAATTAAATCCACTAAATTTAGTGTTATATTTCCAAATCTGATATGCAAATTAGAGATCTGTGCCAGCCAATCACAAAGCTCCCATGGTCTGGAATAGCGCTGCTCCCCTCTTCTAGTTATTCACACTGGTGTTAGGTTGCATATTAGCACACCATCTAATTCAGTTGTTTCAGAAAAAAAAGTAAACAAATAAACTGGATTTATTTGTTGGAGCTTCACCAGTCTGTTTTTCCACCAAATAAATTGGCTTTCTGACTTCAGAAAAACCTTCCATTTATTTTTTAAGAACTATTTTAATTTCACAAACAAATACAAAGAATCACAAAATAGGAAACTTTAATAAATATACTGAAGTGGAAATCTAATAAGTAAATTGATTCTTAAAAATGTAGAGAAATATATTGGTGCTTTTAGATAATATATTTCAAGGATGTAACTGCTGTGCTACAGAATTTTAGAAAACAGTTCGTCAACAAAGTACACTGTTTAGGTTAGTTTAGAAGACAATGTACCAAAACAATATATGCTGTCTGGGTCATTAGAATTAGCTGAAAGTAACTGATAAGCTTTGAATAACAAATCTAGTTTTTCTTCTCTCGCTCTATGATGTAATCTGTTTTCTCTTAGAGAAAGGGGAAGTTTTAGAAGGGTCCAAGTGCTGAACTTTTTTACAGCGCAACGTCTTATAAAAACCCTGTACTGCTTGTAACAAATTGAGTCTCTGGTTGCACTTTGCGAAGTGGCAGCAGGGCTCCCAATATTGCAATATTGAAATAAAGATCTTACTCAGGTGAGAACTCTCTTTTGTGGCTTCCTTGATAGTTATATTTCCATGACAATACCCAAAACAATATATATGAAACCATCTCTTTAGGTTATAGTGCTCTAATAATGGACAGGGCCAGGCTACCTGCTCCCTTGACTGGAACCTCAATGCCTTTGAACACCCCCATGTTCCTCAACCTCCTGTTTTTATTCCGTCAGCACCTCTGAACTCAGTTCCATGAAGGACTATAGAATACTGGCTTAGCCAGGTGCGAATGTCCTCCATCTTTGCAAACTCTGAGAACAAAACAACATGCACAGTTGAATGTGGATCTTCCCATGGGCCTGAACTATCACTCTTTTTGACTCAAACAACTCCACACATTGTTCAAAGCAAGGGGAGGTAGCAGTAACAACTTCAAACGTTTTCTCCACATTCTACAGATCTCTAGAAATAGAGGAGGTCAGGCTGCAAAAGTGGGGGAATGGAAAAAATCTCCTCTCCAGAATGTGGAAATATTTTCCTGGATTGAGTCCTTTTCTCTGCAAGTCACTCCTCCCCACCTTGTGCAGTGTAGTGATTTTCACGTTCTCTTAACACACTGAAGGGTTTCAGTTCGAAAGCAGGAGGAAACAAGCGATCTCTTTTATCAAAAGTTTAGCTCTCCTGACAGTGCTTAACGGGGCTCTTTTCTACACTGAGCTGCTTATTTGGAAAACATAAGGGAAGAGAAAAGTTTCCCTTATTGGGAGTTTAACCCAGGCCACCTGGGTGAAAATCCAGAATCCTAACCACTAGACCATACAGGAGCACACAGCCTCACAAACAATGTGTAATTTCTGTCTTTATAGCGCACTTGTTCCATAGCTAGCTGGCACTCAGAGTACTGCAAGATCTATTTACTGAGAATTAGTTGAAGTATAACGTCAGGACTATAACCCCAGCTTTCAGGGGGACTGCAACCTTAACACAGAGCCTTAGACCACTCAGAAAAGGTTTGTTGGCTTTTATAAGTAATTACATGTGTGAAATCTATGTCTCTCAGGCCTGTGAGACTACATCACAGAAGTGCAAACTTGGAGGATGGGCTTAGTAGATAGGGCAACAATTGCGACACGCGCCAAGCCTCTTATGTCCACTGCACATGCAGACTTTGAAAGGGGTCTCAGATTTTATGGGTACTCAATTCTATACGACACTGGCAAGACGGAGTAAAGGAGCAGACCCTTTAAGAGACAAAAACAACACATTGTTACAGCCAATGTTAATTAAAAGGGCAGCACAGCGTTGGAACTACTGTCACGGATGTTATAAGGGCATACCGTGGAATGGCCAGGAGAGCAAAATAGGCCCTATGTGTAGTGGCAAAACGGGTGTTAGCCCGTTTAGGAGGTCAGATGATGTCGGGTAGA
Organism: Lepisosteus oculatus; assembly: GCF_040954835.1. Taxonomy (NCBI): domain Eukaryota; kingdom Metazoa; phylum Chordata; class Actinopteri; order Semionotiformes; family Lepisosteidae; genus Lepisosteus; species Lepisosteus oculatus. The sequence continues at coordinate 22,638,445 of NC_090709.1, read as the reverse complement.
AACTTAAGTCTTCAGGTCGCGGAGGAGATGGCCTGGTGCTAGGCAGGTCTGAAGACATATGAACCCTCAATACTGAATGAGGAGGAAAGGGTGACCCGGAAATATATAGCCCCAGACAAAGACAAACCAGAAGGACAAGCAAAGCACAGGGAAACTAGGACAGGACAGAGTGGGAGCGCCCTCTAGCTGTAGAGGGTGTGACAACTATTAGTTTTGAGTGATTGAAATCCATTTTCAATGGTGCTTTTCCTGCTCATAACATTACCAGTGAGAAAGAGGATTGTGAAACCCCCATTGCTTAAACAGCGAGTGTGTTGGTGGTTATAGTAAGAAGTTTCCATAAAATGAAGCATTATATTTTTGTAATACGTTTAGTGCCTATAAAAACTATTCACCCCCCTTGGCCTTTTCACATTTTATTGTGTTACAGTATGGAACCATGATGTATTTAACTGAGAATTGTTGCACTCATCAACACAAAGTGCTCTATAATATCAAAGTGAAAAAATTCCAGACATTTTACTAAGTCATCAAAATAAAAAACACTAACCCTAACACTCAATACCCAGTTTATAAGGTGAAAAATTATGCTTGAAGCACAGCAAAGTTCTAAAACCAGCATTTCAAAAGCACCCAGAAACATAAAATGTCCAGTTCTCAAAAGTAAAATCTTTAGCTTTGAAAGATTGTTATCCATGTTTTCATTTTTTCTTTTTTTACATAACGTGCTTTCGAGAAATAAACCGCCTATTACAATGAAGGCAGCATTAGCAAATGTGCATCTAGCTTTGTTAAATAAAATCAGGACGTTTACCTGTCTCAAATTGATCACTCTTTGCAGGCACACTACGGAAACCCAGGGATGTGAGCTGGGAGAATTGACTCTTACAAAGAGTGTTGACCTAAGAGAAAAGGACTCCTCCTCTCAGTAATACATTTCCACATGTTGAAGAGTCGATTTTCCCCATTGCTTTCCCATATTTTTTGGTGTGGTTATTGATCACTGCCAGTTATCTGCCAAGTCACAGTGAAACTGTTACAGTGAAAAGATTAATACTATTTATTTTATTGGAATACATGTGTAATGTCTCATTCTTACAAGCAATTTTTAAGGAAACACTAGTGTAAATTATAGTGTAAATAGACAGGAGCTATTATAATGTTAAATACTAGTTGTGATAGGTGAAGCTGCATCCAAGTGCTTGGTATGAATAGGTTATCTACGGAGTCTATGACTTATCTACTCAGATGAGGAGCTAGATCAGTCCTTTTTTTCTTAATTTGAGTCACCATCAAGATGTAACATGGTCAAAGATGAACAGGAAACTTAATTAATGAGAACACCTGTATCACCCAAAATTGAATTCATAACCCTGAGATAAAGAGTTCCATGCTCTACTGACTGAGCCAATCAGGCACTGGTTAAAGTGCCAATCTAGTCCCTGCTGACGTCAATTTGAAAAGGTATACTTGCTGGCTTTTAATCCTGTTTGGACCGGAGTCTAGTGAAGCACATTGTGTTCTTCATTGATTACTTAAAGCAGAGCAAATGTCAGTGTAGCGGCGAGGCTTATTAATAAGAAAGAATTAAGTTCATCTCTGTTCATCTCTGTGGTGCAGCCACAGAGAAACTATTCATGCAGGCTGATTTAAGGTTTCCTTTGATAAGGGACAGCTCCCAAAGAGGGATGCACTTAGCTAAGCCTGGCTATCATGATCAATGGTCATCCATTGGTGCCTATCTGTCTAGGGAGTGCCAGTTGGACATCTGGACTGCATTCCTAAGTGTCAGGAGTAAGTGACTCATATCTCACCTTGATCAACCAATCAGGGACTGGTAGGGCCAAATAACCCACGTGGGACTCTGATGCCCATGGAACTTTCAGCCAATCAATGAGCTGAAGTTCCTCTAGGTAAAAACAGGCAACACAGAGATTCAGGGAGATTCAGTAAGATTCAGTGGGATTCAGTAGAATTCTGTGGACTATTCTAAAGGGAATTCCAGGGCAGGACAGCCCAGGAGCAGAAGGCTCCCAAGGGCAGGACATTCTCGCAGCGCGCCTCCTGACCATCCTGAGAATCAGCCCGGACCACCACGGAACGGCCAGTGTGTCCGAGTGCCAGAACTTTCCTTTGTTCTAAGAGTCTAGAGCGGAGGTTGCCAGAGAGTAACCAGAGGATCCACCCGAGGTTAGCACCAGCAGCAGACCTCGTGAACAGGTCAGAACTGTGGAGAGCTGAATCACTATTCAGAACTAGCTCTTCATCAGGAACGAACCGGTCCTCTTCCTGACTTGCTGGGACCCACAGTCATCTTTTCTCCTGTGCGCAAACTTTGCTAGTTAAAGCCAACACTAACTAGCCGGTCAGTGAGCATCAGCAGCGCACCGTCGCAAGCCACACAGCACAGCCTGGCACGAGCCAGAGAGCGCGGATTGGACAGCAACAGCCTGCAACTGTTTCTTTGTGCCCGCAGGAGATCTGAATCCCCAGAGATTGGATGAGTATTCAACTTCACTGCATTACTGCTCGAGAATTCAATTGTTATCCCAACCAGTTGATATCAATTTAATTCCTAAGAGTTATGTACTTGTTTTGAGTATCTAATGTAGAAGTTATAACCAAGTTCATTTATGAAACGGTCTAAATGAATGATATACTGATATAATGAATATAATGATATACTGAACGTATGTCCTCTTGATATATGTAACTCTTCGTAACTGACTGAATATATACCTTTTGTATTCTGATAACCCTCTCAATAAGAACTGTTAGGTTTACATGCATATTCTATGTATTACTAAATGTATCCTCGTGTATTAGTACCTGTGTGTGTGCGTTGTTTGAGTTATATCGCATGGTTGGATTCTAAAGCCATCAAAAGAATCATTTTGTGATTTACTGCTACAATTAATAATTGTCCCAGTAAATGCCCAAACCCTACAGAACTGGTGCCTTCAAAGAGCACACTACATTTTTATTGGCGTCCCTGGGTGGGCTATGGCAAGAATGAAATGAGTCAACCAAGCGAAATAATTCACATAAAACGCCGCGGGTTTCATACACGACAATACAGTGTGCTGAAAGCCGAAAGGAAAAAAGTTCCCCTTGTTCTTTAAGCAGTGCTTGATTGTTTTGTGATCTTTTGCGATCTACCGGGTTGATTGAATACTTGATCTTGTGGTTTTCTGTGGTAAAACTGTGATTTCGTACTTAAAAGTAATACTCTTAAGTTTAACGATGGTTGCTAAAAGTCTGAATTCGAGTCGCTATTAAGCACTCTCTCTAGCAGCGACAGGTCTGACCACGATCTCTGCCATATCTCCGTCAGCGGAGAAGCTAGGAGAATAAACCTCCATTCTCTGAGAGAGCTAGCGAAGGACATAGAGAGATTTGACCCCACAGTGTCAGAGAATAATATCGAGAGGTATATTCAAGACCTCAGGTATACCCTGCAGTACCTACCAAACGCCACAGAACAGGAGAAAGTGTTTCTGGTCAGGAAAACTACCAGCAGAGCTGTACATGAGTGGATGGCTAGGCAGATGAAAGAAGTCTGTAATGATTTTGAGGAGCTGTGTCATGCACTTATCGAAGAATACAGTGCGTTTATTGACCCAACTGCTGCGATAGCCACCGCCCTTAACATTAAGCACGAGAGAGCAGAGTCCCCTTGCGAATATTACGAGAGACATAGACGAACTTATTTTGCAGGGCGAAATGAGGGTTGCGAAGAGAACACACATTTCAAGGGTTTATTCATTGCGAATCTCCACCCATCAATCAGAAAGATGATCTTAATGCATACAGATGCACAGACCATGAAAATGACTGATATTAAGAGATTCGTGCAGAAAGCCTGGGAGTATGATGTCCAAAGTCGCTCTAAGCAAAAAGCTGCTAAAGCAACTGTGTTCGCTGTCAGAGCCAGCAGGTTTAATTCCCTCCTGCTCGAAGGAGCACAGGCTCCTGAGCTGGCTAAGCCCCGTTCCAAAGCAGGCACACAGGACCGCACCCAGCGTTCTAAGTGTCATGAGAACACCGGGGGAGGGAAAGGGTTAGATAAAGCTCCCTCCCTCAGTCTATCTGATTGAGCGGAAGGGTTCCTGCCTGGATGAGGTCAGCCACTCCCCAGCGAGTGCTGACTCCACCCCTGAAATCACAGAGCAGGCAGTAAAACACAGAGGAAAAGCAAGAAGCTTTTACCTCAAGGCTGCCATGGGAGATGTCTTACACAGTGAGACACTGATTGACACTGAGGTTGAAAGGTGTTTGATGTCACACAGCAAACTCAAACGGGTTGAAAAAGAAAAGGGCATGCGACTCAGAGAGGAACCTTTGGTGGATCACCAGAAAGGCAAAGTGTGGAAATAGGTCAAGGCTCCTAAGCCTTCTGTACAGAAGGAAAGGGGGGCCAAGAGGCAGACTGTGCTCACACAGTGCCCACCGAACATAGAAGCCAATGCGGAGATTCCTTCTGTTCCCTCTGGACAAGAAATACAAATATTTTCTTGTTCCCCAGATATACAGGGAAGTCATGTCCCGGCTGAGGTCACAACAGCCTCCCTGCCACAGGAGCAGTGCTCCGAGCAGCCGCCTGATCCACCAGGTAAAGCACACCCCTTTTACATCCCTAAAGAGGAGCAGATCTCCCCACCTGGCGATGAAAAGGAGCTTTCCCTCTGCACCCTGGCACCCAAGAGGGGTCAGAACCACCACCTCGCAGTGGTGGAAGGGATCTTGATGGCAGGAGAGCAGGTTGGTGATGTAGCCCTCGCCTTTAGCCCTGAGAGGTCCTCTATCAGTGAGGATCTGCTTGAGCAGCTGTCACAGGGCCACCACCAGGTGCCCCTGGTGCAATATTCACAGGTTAGACAGGAGGTCCAGCTGGACGCTGAGACTACTGCGCTGTGGACACACCTGATCCCAGATGCCGATTTCCTCTGCTGTGACCCAGGGAACCTGCAGCCAGGTAACATTATTTCTCACAACTACCAGGTAGTGAGTGAGACTGACCTGATTGTTCCTGCCTTGACAGCAGGGTTTCCAACACACCCAGTCCCCAGGAAGGGACAGGGAATGAAAGCCGAGCTGGTTTTCTTACAGCCACCAGCCCAGTCTGTCAGTCTGAGTCTGACCAACAGTGGTTCACCCAGACTGGAGCTGGATGGTCAAGCCACCCGCCTGCCAGTGCAGGACATCGCAAAGAGGGGTGTCAGAATCCCCGCCCTCACTGACATGGGCCTGGTGGGTGATAGCGAGTTCGAAGACAGTGAACTAGCTATCCCAGTGCTGGGGCAGCTCCCTAAACCCCTAGCGAGGGAAGGGGGGAGCGAGCAGGTGTCCTACACCCACGCCCAGCGAACGATTGTAAACATACCGATAGAGGGATTCCTCAATCAGGAGGTGTGCAGGGTGGACCTGAACAGTGAGTATGGGATAACAATCCCAGATCACTCAGGTGCTCCAGATGACCACTCAGCCAAGGGTCAGGCATGCTCCACCGCTGCACCACCCCCTGCAGGGTTCCTAGAGCACAGGCATGAACAAATTGAAAAAGCAGATGCCCTGGAAAAGGAGGAGCAGCATCAGCAGCTGCGTCAGATCTCCCCAGATTTCCAGGATGTTGGTGCCCAAGATGCCACATGGCATACTGAGAAAGACACCATGTACATGCTGCGCCAGCTTAGAAAGGCAACAATCACTCAGAAGGAGATGACTGGGATCAGCCACCTGAAAAGACTTTTGGGAGGACTGATTGCTGCCACCACTGTTGCACGTTTGCTTTTTCTGGTAGGTTTGTGTGCTACTGGCACTCTCACCCTGACTGCCCCAAGAAGGCAGGTGTCAGAGATGCCAGAGGGTAGTGACAGACTGTATCGACAGCAGCAAAGGCTGGAAAGCTTAGGGAAAACCCTACAGGCAACTTTCTATGCAACAGGGTTAAACCTTATCCCCCAACCAGTGGACATGATTGCCAGTGTTATACAATGGGTTTATGCTTGTGTGCAACATGCCAGAATGTTGACACAAGACCTGTTATGGGGGCTTAGTGCCACTGTAGCCAGTCTAACCATGGCACAAATCCCAACCCACTTGATTCTACTCTTCTCAGTAGAGGAGTATGTGACATTAACCCCATCGCTCATAGCTCACCCAGAAGGCAATCCAAGATTTAATTTGGTTCCAAATCTTGAGATGGGTATGGCTACCAAAGCTATCCATTGGCTGTGTCTAAACGATTCACCAATGAAGGGTGTAAAACTACTAACGAGCAGAGGGAGGTTAATGAACCCCATGAAGTGCAGGTGGGAAGTAAATGGCTGGTCAGCACACCACATTTAACTGACACTATGACTTGTGACAGGCATGATACAGCTACTGCAATGCAGCTACCTAATCAAACAGTTTTCCTGCAAGTTCCCGAGGAGGCCATAGTACAGCTTGAACTTAACACTGTACGGTCTGTAACCAGACAATATAAGACCAAACTTGAGGTCGTGGATGCCTTCAGGTGCCACACTATTGAATTGGATAGAAATTCAAGAAACTGTAAGCCCTGAAGAGATTGCTTTAATTGAACAAACCTCCAAACCACCCTAGCAGATATCCAACACAGGTGTTGTGGTTTATCGGGGGGCTGGGAACAGGAACTGGTGTTATTGTAACACTACTGCCGGGTAGCTGGATCATGACTGACAGTGTACTCTGACTGTTGTACTCTTACATCAAGATATACTCTGGGTAGCACGAATGACTCAAAGGTAGAATGTCAAAAGAAAGGAAGTGACTTCTCCCCAAATATCTACTACAGAGGTATCAGATACTGACAGTGAACTTCCTGATGTGTAATTCCTAGACTGAGATGATGTCTCCTACCTTGTTTATACGTACTCCAGATGTTATTCATCCTGTTTGTTCCCAATGCTGGTTCCTGTATGAATTCTCGAGGAGTAATGTGGACATTTAAGGTTAATGTTCTAATGGCAAGGGACATCACTTAACTCTGTTTTGTTTTGAAGGCAACAACGCCTCAGGACCTCGTGACCTTCAAAAAGGGGGGATATGTAGCGGCAATGCTTGTTAATAAGACAGAATTAAGTGTTGCTGTGCTTTCCCAAATGAGGCCCCATCTCTCTCTTCATCTCTGTGGTGCACCACAGAGAAGCTTTTCATGCAGGCTGATTTAAAGATGTTTTCTCTTGATAAGGGACAGCTCCCAAAGGGGGATGCACTTAGCTAAGCCTGGCTATCATGATCAATGGTCATCCATTGGTGCCTATCTGTCTAGGGAGTGCCAGATGGACATCTGGACTGCATTCCTAAGTGTCAGGAGTAAGTGACTCATATCTCACCTTAATCAACCAATCAGGGACTGGTAGGGCCGAGTAACCCACGTGGGACTCTGATGCCCATGGAACTTTCAGCTAATCAATGAGCTGAAGTTCCTCCAGGTAAAAACAGGCAACACAGAGGGCCTGGTGGAATTCTGTGGACTTTTCTAAAGGGAATTCAAAGGAGAATTCCAGGGCAGGACGGCCCAGGAGCAGAAGGCTCCCAAGGGCAGGACATTCTCGCAGCGTTCCTCCTGACCATCCTGAGACTCAACCCGGAATACCACGGAACAGCCAGTGTGTTCGAGTGCCAGAACTTTCCTTTGTTCTAAGAGTCGAGAGCGGAGGTTGCCAGAGAGTAACCAGAGGATCCACCCGAGGTTAACACCAGCAGCAGGCCTCGTGAACAGGTCAGAACTGTGGAGAGCTGAATCACTATTCAGAACTAGCTCTTCATCAGGAACGAACCGGTCCTCTTCCTGACTTGCTGGGACCCACAGTCATCTTTTCTCCTGTGCGCAAACTTTGCTAGTTAAAGCCAACACTAACTAGCCGGTCAGTGAGCATCAGCAGCGCACCGTCGCAAGCCGCACAGCACAGCCTGGCACCGAGCCAGAGAGCACTGATTGGACAGCAACAGCCTGAAACTGTTTCTTTGTGCCCGCAGGAGATCTGAATCCCCAGAGATTGGATGAGTATTCAACTTCACTGCATTACTGCTCGAGAATTCAATTGTTATCCCAACCAGTTGATATCAATTTAATTCCTAAGAGTTATGTACTTGTTTTGAGTATCTAATGTAGAAGTTATAACCAAGTTCAATTAAGAAACGGTCTAAATGATTGATATACTGAATGTATGTCCTCTTGATATATGTAACTCTTTGTAACTGACTGAATATATACCTTTTGTATTCTGATAACCCTCTCGATAAGATCTGTTTATATGCATATTCTATGTATTAATAAATGTATCCTCGTGTATTAGTACTTGTGTTTGTGCGTTGTTTGAGTTATATCGCATGGTTGGATTGTAAAGCCATCAAAAGAATCAATTTTGTGATTTACTGCTACAATTAATAATTGTCCAAGTAAATGCCCAAACCCTACAGAAGCATGCAAGAAAATGTGATCATTACCTATGGAATTTCCCGCCAGCGTGGAGCTTGAATTCACAACCTTGAGACTCAGTGTTCAAGAGTCACAGAAGAGGTCAGCCTGGTCTTCAGTTTGCCAACGGTAAGCTCCGGCAGTGCTCCTCTGTAAAGCAGATTGTTCGGATCGGTTATGTGGGACGGCACTTCGATACTAAGATTGTTTGCAGCACACGCATGGTTTCCCCCTTCACGCACAAAACATAGACGAAGGAAACTCTCTTGTCTTGGGCTGCTGACTCCCGGATTTAAAGCGCTCTGGGTGCCAGCTAAGTCTCTAACAAGCACACTATAAAGACAGGAATTACACTTTGCTCACGTCACGCATGGAATGGCGAGGCTACTTGATCCAATATTATCTAGTTTCACCTCATATGGTGCCGATTCCTGGTTTTCATTTAAGAAAGAGCACTGCAAACACCGTAAACAGTGCAAAACGTGTGATGAAAGAAGTCTTTTCCCCCCTTTGTCTAAAGCAGAACACAGCGGAGTCATGCCGAGGGTTGTGAGATCAAGATTTCAGTGGAGCACTGTCGTCTACGTCTTTAGCTACATGAGTTGGACATCCTCTTGTACACGGAAAGCAGATTGAGATCCTCTGACATGAAAAGTGCCAGATAAAAGCCATTTCTCATCCTTTCTCTTAGTGGTGGAGCTATCGCATGTAAATGAGGCAACTTGCAAGGCGAGCAGGCTCGGTGCACACCGAACGCAGATGTCTCAGAGCAGTTGAGACGTGTCCAAGTGGCTGTCAAAGGACAGCACTTTGCTGGCGCCGTGGCTTAATTGGCTAAAGCGCCTGTCTAGTAAACAGGAGATCCTGGGTCCGATTCCCAGCGGTGCCTTTCTACCTGTCTTACTGTACAGAATTTATCCTTATGGGCAAATCCCATGCCTTTTAATTCAGGTGAATGCAAGTGTTCGTTTCCTTTCTGGAACAACTTGTTTTGAAAGAAATCTATACAGCTTGCGAAAGATGAAACACAAATCTTGCTTATCAGTGAAGAAGAGGTGCTCCCAGCAGGCCAGCTAATACCAGCAAGTTTTTTTTTCACCCTGACCCAGAGAATGGAGAAAAGCGAGGCGCCTGTGGCTCTGCAGTGTAATCAGTTCGCGAGTTCGGCGGTTAGCTGAAAGAGTGGTAAATGGAGCTCGCCCCAGCCCGTCCTTATTCTTTTAAAGAGGATAAAAAATTAACTTCGCCGCCATTACTACCAGCTTTAAAAGACTGCCATGGGCACGGAAAAAAACACACTACAGATGACTTTTCTGGAACCGAAGCAGAGATTCCTTTACGAACCAACTGATAAAGCTCAGCCAGTGAATACTGTTAACAGAATGTGAAAGCACGATCAACTTTGTAACTGCAACCACAGGAAAAACAGCAAGAAGCAGACTCCATTCCCCATTTAGATCTGTCGTGCGAGGCATGCTTTTTGCACGCATGAAGTAAATCCCACGATCGCTTTTGAACTTGGACAAAGTACTTCCAAAGGAGCGCTATGCGCAAAGATTTAACAAGCTCAACCCCCGCCGACGGTTTGGTGTGAAGAAGCAGAACATTCAAGTTTCACAGACAGAAGCAGCACGCCAGCACAGCCAACATTAAAACGGAGGGCACACTACGATTTGCATTGACACAAAAGTGATCTGGGCAGACGTCGTTCCCTCCATAACGCAAAAAGTGGCAAAGCGCTTTTGGGTTGAGAGGACGCAAGAAGGTTTTTGTTTTGTGCCTTGATGTCAAGCTGAGAAAGTATCTTTAAACACTTTGCTTAGTTTCTCGAGAGACTGCCAAAAAGCAGTTCCCTCCCTTTTGTCTGAAGCCAGCTGAAAGGGCATCTCAACAGGAGCACCTGGCAGCGGTGGGATTCAAACCCACGCCCCCAAAGAGACTGGAGCCTTAATCCAGCGCCTTAGACCGCTCGGTCACGCTACCCGCTGTGTGCTGTCTCTTTGTCTCATTACTTGCCCAGAGGAAGCCGGGTGGGTTTTGCTCTTGTCGCCCGATTTAGTGGCGTTATGACCGTGGAACCGACTGCACCTGCTTTTTCTGAGATGCTTCCCCTCTCATGGCGAGATCTCGACTTCTTTAACACCTCTGGATAAAGATCTTCTGTGGAGCAGGTTTCAGACCTCTGCGTACAGCACCCTTGATGTCATTTTATTTTTACAGCAGCCGCATCCAGAAAGTTGTGTCTTTTACGTTTTATTTGAACAACAAAACTACATACAACACAAACAAGAGCACATATAACATATCAAGAAAATCGTCAGGGGCACATGCTATAATACAATTACACTTTATGAAAAACGATTACACAAGGTAAATAAAGATAAGGTCCGCACAGCTTGTTCTTACATTTCGAAAGAGTCCGTAAATACCCCTTTACGTCTATTTTGAACTGTTCAAACGTAGGACTCTTCCCAGACCATTTCACTTTATACCACATTCCTAAACGAGGATGCTTCTCCTGTTTTAGAACTATTTTGGGCGGTATGGCTTATACAGCACACCCACAGTATTCTAATGGTGGACTGCAGATCTGTGCTATAGTTCAGTCGAATTCAAAGGATCCAGCAATCGTTGCCAACGATAAGCTCCGGCAGTGCTCCTCTGTAAAGCAGACTGTTCGGATCGGTTATGTGGGACGGCACTTCGATACTAAGATCATTTGCAGTGCACTCAAAAAACATAGATGAAGAAGGTGTCACAGTAAGGTGAACCCTATGGGCGAGGGATGTTCCTGCCTCGTGTACGACTATACCACCTAGCAATACAAACGGGGTGCTAGGGCCCCTCTACATTACCACAGGTTCTGTTTATCTCCTAGAATCACCAATGCACACATAGACCAGCGACAAGCATTTGTATTGTATAAGTGCCCTTTTTATTTTCCAACTACATTCACATGCACTATCACCCAAAAACACAACGAAAACAGAATTCACAGCAGCAAAAGGTCCTTCCCAGGGTCATAATGAATACAGAGGGGCAGCAGTCTTTCCTGTAAAATATTAAAGAGAGGTCACTCGAACGTCTCTACTTAGTACCTGTAGTCTCTGATGGCCCACTTTGAGGAGAGGGGTATCACCCAGTCCTATTTTCCCAGTCTCTGTTCAGGTTACAATAGAAATCCTCTGCGACTGTATTACATTCCTCTCAGTTTGAATCGGCTAGCTGTGCCAGTTTCCTTGTTCCTCACCTTCAGGTGTTAAAAGTCTGTACAGTACCTCTGTTTCAATGCCAATGTCTCTCGTTGTCGTCAGTTACTGAACCAGTAGATCCTTGCCTCCAGGTATTAGAAGTCTCTGCAGAGTTCCTCCGGGGTCTTGCACTCTGCAGCTTCCCTTGTGCTGCCTGTGTCGTCTCCAGGATCCAGTGGGAATCGGGAGCCCCCTCTGTTCTGTCTCAGGTCTTTTTATCCCTCTCCTTAGCCAATCCCTTTCAGGGGGGTTTCCACTGTCCCTGTCAGAATCAGGTCTGCCCAGTATTTTTCCAGGAGGAAGCTTGTGTTGTTTGAGGGGTGTGGGAGTGCTGAGCTAGGTGTCATGGAACCTTATCAGTTCACCCCTTGGTCTGGCTAAAACTGGCTCAGCGACTCCTCACACCTCCAAGTCTCGATACCTAATTGCTCCCTGAACGACTTGGGTTTGACTGTTTTTACTGACTGTTCCTGTATTAATTGGGACAACTGCAGTCACCCCCTTGAGTGAGAGGCAACATTGACACCATCCTGGAATTCAACATAACCTAATCAATCACAGCCTGTTACTGCCTCAATGACCCACACCCTGTAACACAAATCAACATAACCCAATCAATCCCAGCCCGTGACTGCCTCAATGACCCACATCCTGCGACACAAGCTTCACCTGGAGCACAATGGCTGTGTTTTCAGCTACGGAAACTTCCTGTTGACAAGTCGGTGTTTGTGTTGCTTTTTCTGCTCAATGGAGCTGTATTAATGCAGGCACACGTGCTTCCACGGCAAGTTATTTTATTAGTGCTCACAAACCAACACACCGCAGACACCTCTGATACTGTCACTGCTTGTGGACCCCGTGTTCCTGCCGTCAGCCTACTATACCATGTTCATGCACATCTAGAAATATTACTGCTGTAGTACAGGAGCGAAAGACGAAACGAAAGCACACCCAGTTTAAAAAGGCACATTTGTCAACTACTGAACTTCACAAGGATGGGATTCACACCCACATGTGCAGAGCACAATGGATTAGTAGTCCATCACCTTACCACTCCACCACCTCATCCCAGAAGTTAGCCTCCTGACATGAGTTAGTACTCAAGATGGTCGTCTTTCCTCTACTCAAGGATCATTTTCCTCTTCCACCTGCGATTTCACCATTTTCCTTGAAGATGTCAAACATAAAAAGCATATTGAGCTCCTTGGACTTGAAATTACCAGATAAAAGCCATTTCTCATCACTTGCTCAGCGAGCAGGCTCAGCACACACAGAACGCAGGTATCTCAGAGCGGTGTGTCTAAGAGGCTGTAAAAGGATAGTGCTCTGTTGGTGCTGTGGCTTAGCTGGTTAATGTGCATGTCTAGTAAATAAGTTTCTGGGTTGAAATCACCACAGTGCTTTTCTCCTCTCTTGCCATGCAGAGTTGGTCGTTGTGGACAGCAACAGGTGTCTGCCTTAACTTTAATGGAAGTGTTCATTTCTGGAACAACTTTTTTAAAAACAAATTCCACACATATTGCGATAGATAAAATACTAATCTTCCCTGTCAGTGCAGAATAATTAGTGCCAGCTGGCATGAAAACGACAAAAAATTTTTTTTTGTCTTTAGCGTAAAACCTGTGAATGTAGAAGAAAAGATGACGAGTGTCAATTTTTATGGCACCGTGAGCTTGTCCTTCAGTCAAACACGTAGGTAATTCAAACACACCCAGAGATGCACTTTGAATTAGCTTTGACCTAAATACTATCTACTCCAGATGTGATTGGGCCTCTTTCCACATCCTGATATATGCAGAGAACACAAGCTTTTGGCACGAGTGAATATAAATGTAAACATAAATACTATTCAATATATCGGAATTTTGTTGTATTTAAAAAATATTTTAGCTGGGGATCCTCAAATCAGGAGTGTAGAAAAGAACACCGTTAAACACCGGGAGTGCAGAACGTGATAAAAGTGTTCTTTAAACAAAAAGTGAAAATAGTGAATTTGTCTTTCACTTAGACGTTCATTGAATGCTCAGTAAACGATAAAGCAGAGGCTCGTTTTGTGAATTCTCCTCGCATCAGATTGTCTTGCTTCGACCTTTAAATTGTACACTGTGTAGACCCTTCACTCTCCCTAACTCAATTAAAGAGCTGCAGGCAAAAGTGCCTGTCAGTTTAGTTCAGTGGTAGAGCACTTGCATCTCGTGTATAAGGCTTTGTTTTCTACTGCCACTCTGGATTTCTTTTTAAATGCAACATCTTATCTGTGATTGTCTTTCATGTGACGTCCCCCGTGTGTGAATTTCAGCATGACACATAAAATCGTTTGAGATGCTATTTTTAAAACAGACCAAACGAAAGACCTAGTAGCTAAATACAAGTAGAAAACACGTGAATCTAATTGAGAAAATTTGGACTGGAGCGATGTATAGTATTGTAATGGTTGGGGGTTCAGGCGGGCACCCTTGCCATTGCCACTTAAGTCAGCCCCCCACCGTCGGGGACTCAAACCTGCGACTGCCACCATAGCTCAACAGGGACCCAGCCGCTTGAGCTTAAGGACGGTCTCCCTTTAGTTCAACAGGCTGGGTCCCTGTTGAGTGATGCCAGAGGTCTGGGTTTGAGTCCCTGACGGTGGGGGACTGACCTGATGTGGCAGTGGCGAGGATGCCCATGTGAACCCTGGAGCGTTACATTGGTGTCAGCAGTGGGATGGGATAGCCCTTTGCTGAGGTTGGTGAGTTAAGCGGGGGAGAGTGTAACGCATACGGCCACCATTGAGTGTGTAAGAGCCGGCTTACCAGAGCGGTGATGTCACTGCCCTTCCCTGTAATAGCAGGGCCACAGCCGCAGGACTGAAGGGAGATTGCTCTTTAGCTCAACAGGCTAGGTCCCTGTTGAGTGATGCAGGAGGCCTGGGTTTGAGTTCCTGGTGGTGGGGGGCTGTTGTGAACACCGGAGTGCTACAGTATTACTAATGACAGCACAAAGCTTACAGTGGTGGCTTTAGGGTATCAGAGCCAGTGGTGCAATGGATAATGTGTTTGACTTTGGCTCAGAAGATTGCAGGTTTGACTCCTCCCTGGCTCGTTAAGCTTTTAAACTACACTTCTCAGCGTACACAACCCTTCTATCGACTGGATGAGTCTCCCGTTACGTCTCCAATTCTTTCCGCACATTCTGCTTGTTTCACCACCGTTACTGTTGGACCACAGCCACAGAATCGAGGAGAGATACGGTTCCGATAAACTGTCTTAAATAATCATGTTGAAAAAGGTGACAAAGTTTATTTTTCTTTAACATAACCTTACATTTGCCTGTTCAGTTCAAGTTATTTTCTGTACCTGCAAATTCCTCAATTTTTCTGCTGTCTCCTGAGACAGACATGTGTCAAATCACAATAAGTAATACAATCTATTCAGTTAACACCCAGATGTAACAGAACACATTTAAGACTTACACCCCCTTTAAATATGTATTTCCTTCATTTCAGTTTTCTTACCTCCCCAGGATACCTGAAAGTTCACTATCCCATATTAAGGACTGTACATGCATTACCGGTAATACAGCTACTAATAAAGATATACATTAATCTTAATTATTAATAAATTACACTTTATTAATAAAGACATGTATTCATCAAATTCATTGTGAATAGTTGTGGTGTCTAGAAAACAATTTTAGCTACAGTAAATATTTCAAGCAAGTGGTGCGTATGTTCGTTACTTTGTGACTATATTATTTCCACTACATTCAGAACAGTTCAAATGCGATCGACTGTTCCTCTACTGAACTACATAAACCCTGTGAAGAGGTGGTTTAAGTTAGTCTCCTACATCGGTAACATCTAATGGGCAGCATATGTTATTTTAGGTTTGTTGCAATTGAGAACAGGTTTAGTATGGAGCTGCTGACAAATTTCAGCAGCCACGTTCGTTGCAATGACCCGTTGTAGGGTCATTGCCAATCAGCTGCAAGAAAAAAAAAACATCATTTGTGCCTTTATTTAAAAAAAAGAAAAACAGAGTAGTAGTTAGTAGTGACCTGCGTCAGCTGCAAAGGAAAAAGTATAGGTTTATTCCATGCTGAAAGGAGAAGGAAACACAACGTGGACCCTTCTTCGGGTGTGACGTGGAATAAACCTTTACCTGTTCCTTTGATGTTAATTTAGACTGGATCTCCAGCAAACACCTAACAAGCTACAATCCCGTTAGATAAGGTGTTAAGGACGACAGTATCTAAAGTGGACGGTTGCTTTCGGTAGCTAAGGACAGGCCACACTGCTCCAGGTGAGGCTCGAACTCACAACCTCGGCATGACTCCGCTGTGCACTGCTGTATAAGTACCGCGCGCTGACCGATTGCGCCACTGGAGCCACGTAGATTGCTTTCCCTTCACACACTGACGTTGCACAAACACAGGGTGAAAACGATTTCGGCATGTTTTCCGTCTCTCCGTGGGAGAAAGGGACAGTAAAAGAGCGAGGAAACTACAAGGGAAGAAAATGAAAAAATAGTGCTCACTGCCGAAGAGGGAGGAGAGAGATGGTCAGACACGTAAATCAGCCCGGCGGATTTACACTACAAATTTGTCATTTGTAGTGACATTTATGAGTCTTCATGTGTCTGAAACTGTCCATTTTTTATTTTTGTTTCACAAATCCAGTAAACTTGAATAAGACAAGAAGGCACACTGCACATCTGCGGAACATCAAGTCCGAGTTTACAGTAACACCAGAGATTGAAAGCGAAGTAGTTTTTTATTAAAGTTCAAGGAAACCTGAATATGTTTGCTAGAAGTATTTCAGAATCACAGTGAAATGTAGTACGATTGCTGCACAGATCTGCAGTCTGCAATTAGAATACGGTTTGTGCGTTGTATAAAATATACCATTCAAAACTTTTCTAAAACTGCAGAGATACATTTCGGAATGCGTCTTCCTGTAAAAATAAAATATCTATTTTATTTGACGGGCGCTATAAGCAGAGTCTGAAGCCAGCTCCACAGAAGAACTATATTCTTTACTTCTCCTGCCATTGCAATTTGCGCACAGATTTTTTTTTTCAAAATGTATTAGCCTTGATGGGAAAAAAAACTAAACTGTGTGCGCGGTGGCCAAGTGGTAAGGCATCGGTTTCGTAAACCGAAAAGCGCGGGTTCAAACCCCGTCCGTGCCTGGTTTGCGAGCCACGATATACCTTTATCTAAATCGTCAATTGTCTTGCAATGTAGAAATCTCTGTAATAATAAGAAAAGAAAAGTAGTTAATAATCCTTTGACAAAGTAACGGGCATCCTCCACTGCTTGTCAGGATGGCTGAGTTGTCTTAGGTGCCAGCCTCAAGAACTCAATCGTGTGTAGTGACAGTTGTTATTCACAACCCGGATTTCTATGGAAGCCCGTTTCCGCCAGGGAGTAAAAAAAAAACCCGCTATGGTATCTCAGAATTCCGACTTAGCAACTCAGAATTGCGACTTAGTAACTCAGAATTCCTACTTTATATCTCACATTTGCGACTTCGAAATAGCCCATATTTCAATGTCTGTCCTTTTGTTATTGTAACGGATTCGGGTTGTAGGGCTTGTGCCCTCGCAGCTCCCACCCTAGTTCGTGCCTCACTGCATTGGCTCGAACCCAGGTCTTGCCAGCTGAGCTAAAGAAGACCTTTTTTAAGTAAAAAAGGACATACAATGAGATACCATAGCGCGTTTTTGTATGTTGCTTATATAAGAACAGTTTCTTCAAAAGTTCTGTCAATTAACAGTGGAGAGCTACCCGATGTACGTTTTCATGAAAACTCTCTTTAAGGCGATTACAAGCATCTTGAGCAAATCTGCGTCATATTTTTTTAAAAAAAGTTTAGCTCAAGATGCAACAGGAGTATAAATGAATTCTCCCGCCCTACATTCCAAGATATGGAATCTTATTTTTCTTGAAGTGTCTGATGTTGGTCGTTATTGGAAATTGCCCGGTGATATCGACTCAGGTACTCAGTTGTTACGTGCTGTAATTCGATACATGCAAAGCATTTATATTCCCTCAAATTATTAATAAGGCCAATAATGTATTAAACATTACATGCCACTTTTTCTCTAGATGATGTTCACGATGGAACAGTGAGAAAGGCATGCCTAGATGTGCTTGAACCAGCACCTTACTATCGTTTTAGTCCCGACCTGACCGCACTGAGCAATGGTACGACAGAGACTCCAACAAGTCGGTTTTCTCCTTTTACAGTTTTTGGGAAAAAAATAATCTGCACTTTTAAGCAAGTATTTTATTTCAAATTTTGCAAAGTGTAAGTTTTTCTTGGAAAACGTTGTTTCAGAAAGAAACTGAGTTGACGGGAATAGCCCTGCCAGTAGAATATCGAACTTTTCATCTCAGCTAGTTCTTCTGTGGAACAGGCTTCAGAACTCTACGTACAACGCCTTTGATGTCATTTTATTTCTACAGCAGACGCATCCGGAATGTTTTTTTTTTTACTTTTTATTTGAACAACAAAATAGATTCAATATAAACAAGAGCACTTATAACATCAGTAGAATCGTCAAGGGTACATAAAATAATAAAATTACACTTTCTGAAAACGATTAAACTAGGTAAATCAAGATAAGGTCCGCACAGCTTTAATGTTCTTACATTTCGAAAGAGTCTGTAATTACCCTTTTTCGTCTATTTTGAACTATTCAAACTTAGGACTCGTACCAGACCATTTCACTCTACGTACAGTATATCTCTTTTCGTAACGAAAATGTATTTCCTGTCTTAGAAATGCTCTGGGCGGTATGTCTTGCACAACGTGGACTGCAGATCTGTGATATTGTCGAATTCGAGGGATCCAGCAATCATACTGGATTTGACTGGGATTCTGAAATGTCTCTTGCAAAGGTATTTGGGTTTGCTTGAACATTTAATAAAAAATTGATCTGAGACTTCCTAGCTTCCAGTCTATAATCTCACTGTAACTAAACTAGGATGTGATGTTTCGCAGATGTGCAGTGTGCCTTTACGCTTGGCATGTTCAATACTATTCGTTGCGTGAGCTCCTCACTGCGTGTCCTGTACTGTATTGTGATTTCGTCTTATCTACGAGGAGTACAGCGATTAGAACGCCTTGAACCTTTTTTTCGGTATATAAAAGAAAACGCTAAAGCACATACAAAGTAACTAACATTTCCTATATGTAGGTTTTCTGACTATGTCTCTACTTTCCTTAAATTCATTAGTGACAGGCGATTTCTTTCCGATATTTGTTCTGGCGCGGTTATTGATCCCATACTAAAGATTACTTTTATAAAGAACATATCACCTGCAAACTGGTATCGGGAAAGTTTTATAATATTACTTTTTATTTAAAAAAGTAAATTTATCATAACCTATATGATTTCTTACCAGCGTGGAGCTCGAATTCACAACCCCGAGATTAAGTGTTTGGTACTAGCTGCGCCACAGAAAAAAAATGAAATCTCTTATTTACATTAAATACTGCGGCTCCTGACCTTTTCTTCTCGTCAGAGAAGAGGTCTGGTCTCCAGATTATCAACTATAAGATCAGACCGTGCTCCTTTGTAAAGCAGTGTTGGCTCACATTGCTTATATGGGGCAACACATCAACTCGATGATCGCTGCTGTACACGCATGCCCCCCCTTCACTGAAATAACATAGACGAAGGAAACTCTCTTGTCTTGGGCTGCTGTCACCCGGATTCAAAGCGCGGGTATTGCGGTCACAGCACAAAGTACTGACCACTATACCATCTCGGCGAGCTGGGACAGACTATCTTAATTTTATTCAAATGCTCACAGTGTCTTTAATCTGAAGGATTCATATACCGTGCTCATGAGAAAGTCACAAACCTGTCATCTACACACTGTTCCCAGATACAGTACTTATAATGAAGTATATATTTTATTTCTTTCTACTCGTTGATAAGAAAAAAGTGAAATTATGTAATTAGGGATATGTCTTTTTTTCATGGGGAAAACTAGCCCGAGCAAATGTAAAGTTTAGAGTAGCGCTCAATAAAAATGATCAGATCCCAAAAGCGCTTCTTATGCGGATCAGTATATTCCGATACCACTGGTTCTGCAGAAGAAATAAGAAAAGCCGAACTCAAAGCACTGCGGTGCCATTACGGGTACTCTGTCTGCTGCTGCTTTAAGATCTACTCACACCGTGTTGCCATTAAGGCTACCTAGTTAAAAAAAAACTTATCGTCACCTTTTTGAACGTGATTATTAGACACCCGTTAAATCTCCACCGAGGTTTCTTGAGAGATCGTTCAGCGAGCGAGTAATAAAAAACTACTTTGCTTCCAACCTCTGCTGTCACTGTAAACTCGGACGTGATGTTCTGCAGATATGCAGTGTGCCTTTCCTCTTGTCGTATTCAAGAGTACTCACTGTGTGAGCTCCTCACTGCGTGTCCTGTACTCTACTGTGATTTAATTTAGATGATTACGTGGAGTAGAGTGACAAGATCTACTTGAACATTTTCGGTTTGTGAAATGAAACACTAAATACACTACTGTAAATACAAGTAATGGACATTTAAAATAACCACAGTACAGCTAGAAGAGTGAAAGATAAAAGACTACTTAGAATGACATTCACAATAGACTTAAGAACGGCACAGCCGCCCGAACAGCGACTTGAACCCTGGGCCCTCAGATTAAGAGTCTGATGCTCTACCGACTGAGCTATCCGGGCTCTGAAAAAAAACCGACACTGGCGGGATCCTGGCAAGTCACGTGTCTCTTGTGCCGAAGAGCAGGCATACCTGACCCGTCTGGAATGACCACTGACAGACTTTATCCAGAAGCGACGGCCACGCCCAGTAGAATGAGTGAGAAATACAGCATGACATGGGTAGTTAAGCGGCTCCTACAATCAATCTTTCCTCACATTACTGATTTTTTTCAATAGCATTTTGACCTTTTTTCACATTCAGATTTTTTTTCACATTTAATAAAATCTTTTAATCAACAACATTAAAAAGAAAACAAATGGAACATTTTTTGGAACAATTATTAAAAAAAAAAACTTTCAATGCCTTGGTTGTATACGTGTGCACACCCTTTATAAAGGGAGTTGCAACAGTGCTGAAATTTAAAGAGCATTTCCGTAGAGAAAACAGAATTTTTTCTGCCTTGATGTTAAGCTTAGGGAGCCTGTCTTTTAGAAACTCTATTTCTTAACACCCTGCACAGCCTCCCGACAGACTAACGAATATTTTTGGGAGAAATTGGCTCACACACCGGAAGACACTAACGTTTATTTATGTTAGAGTATGTGAATAACAGTTTAACCGAAAAAGTTTGTAATTGTGATTTTGTAAAAAATCAATAAATCGTCTATCAACAGTACGTGATTATTAAGAAATTGTTTTATTTCATAAACTATAAGACAATTAAGAGAGTTTATAGGTCATAAACGTGGCTTATGTTCTTTTAACTCTGGCGTTCAGGATCCAAACCCAGGTGCGGACGATTGTGTTTCTTGAATCTCTTGTAATCATCAAAAGTCGATGTGTAGTCCTTCAGTACTTTCTCGAGTTGTGCCATGGATATTTTATACGATCAATACTTGTCATGCTCTTTTGCATTTTCCTTAAACGGAAAAAGTTCAAAGTGTGTTTATGGCTGTGCTTAACATTTACACGAGAGCAGTACAGGACACGCAGTGAGGAGTTCGTGAAGCTTTCAGTTTAGTGCGGAGTTCAGAAGGAGGATTCGCTCGCTGAATAATCTCTCAGGAAATCCCGGGCGAGATTCAACAGGTGTTTTCTGCAACAGCCACGACAAGTGTGAAGCAATCTCTGAATTTTCTGAATTTGAACTAAATTATTAGTTCAAATAATTTAAGGTTTAACAGAACTAAATGAGGTACATTTAAAACAGCAGCGCAACTCTGCAGCAAGTCGAGTGTGCCTGCATTTAGTTATCTAAACCTGGCTCTCTCTGAACACAAGCAAAGAGTTCTCACTCAACAGAAGATTGCGATGTAAGTAATGTAATACAAAGCACCTGGAGATATCAGGGATTGAACCAGGGACCTCATACATGCGAAGCATGCGCTCTACCACTGAGCTACATCCCCGATGGCAAAGGTAATGGAACAGACTTGTCCAGATGCTCACTGATCACAATCCACCACTCACTCCAGTTTCCCACTTTCGCGTTTCCTCTACTACAGAGTAAATTAATGGGAATGAAGAAATAAGGAAGGAAAAATAATCGCATTGAAGCTTCAAGAGACTGGGAACAAATCAATCTATTATTTTTGTATCCAGTCACACGTGCGACGGTGGTTAATTCCCAGACGGGGGAGTGCTTTTTTTCTGCCTCATTACTCGACTGTCTTTCAATTCTGTTTTATTTGAAAGCTTTTTGCATCTTTTAAGTGCTCTTGATTAAACTATGCATAGAAAAACAGCACTACTGATGATTTTCATGGACCGATGCACACTTGTTCTGTACATCTCGAGTGATAAAGCCCAGTCTGCAAATATTGTAGAAGAAAATAAAAGGGTGAAACAACGCCCCAACCACAGGAATGGTAATAGGAAGGATCGTGTTCTTATTTGATAAGTCCTTTTGAGATGTCTTGGCAATGCACACAGTCGTTAGAGCTGAAAAATTTACTTTTAGTGGTGTTTTTAAACAAAGATGGAACATGTTATTTCTATACCAGGAAGAAAGGAGCAGACTTTAACTTTAAGAGGCAAAAACGACACCTTATCAAAGCTAATATTAATTAAAATGACATCACAACAAATGAGTGGAGCCTTCAGTGAATAAAATTAGTTTTCATTGGACGTGTGTGTCTCCATGACTTTGTAGGTGAGAGAGAGGATTGTGCTAATTTGCAGGTGCTTCTCGGAAGTGCGTTGGTGGTACAGGCGCCTTCCAAATAATTGAGTCGGGTATGAATCCCAGTCAGTACAAACACAAGTCTTTTCAAGATAATTTATGGTCAGCTAATATCTTTTGAAACACTACAACAGGTAACACCCCGTGTGAAACATCATAAACATCTGTTAAAGCCTGAGTTTTACATACTCTAACGTAAATAAACGTTAGTGTTTTCCGGTGTGTGAGCCAATTTCTCCAAAAAAATATTTGTTAGTCTGCCGGGAGGCTGTGCAAGGTGTTAAAAAATAGAATTTCTAAAAGATAGGCTCCCTAAGCTTAACATCAAGGCAGAAAAAATGCTGTTTTCTCTACAGAAATGCTCTTTAAATTTCAGCACTGTTGCAACTCCCTTTATAAAGGGTGTGCACACGTATACAACCAAGGCATTGAAAGTTTTTTTTTTAATTATTGTTCCAAAAAAATGTTCCATTTGTTTTCTTTTTAATGTTGTTGATTAAAAGGTTTTATTAAATGTGAAAAAAATCTGAATGTGAAAAAAGGTCAAAATGCTATTGAAAAAAATCAGTAATGTGAGGAAAGATGGATTGTAGGAGCCGCTTAACTACTCATATCGTGCTGTATTTCTCACTCATTCTACTGGGAGTGGTGCCGTCGCTTCTGGTTAAAGTCTGTCAGTGGTCATTCCAGACAGGTCAGGTATGACTGCTCTTCGGCACAAGAGACACGTGACTTGCCAGGATCCCGAGAGTGTCGCCTTTTTTTCAGAGCCCGGATAGCTCAGTCGGTAGAGCATCAGACTTTTAATCTGAGGGCCCAGGGTTCAAGTCCCTGTTCGGGCGGCTGTGCCGTTCTTAAGTCTATTGTGAATGTCATTCTAAGTAGTCTTTTATCTTTCACTCTTCTAGCTGTACTGTGGTTATTTTAAATGTCCATTACTTGTATTTACAGTAGTGTATTTAGTGTTTCATTTCACAAACCGAAAATGTTCAAGTAGATCTTGTCACTCTACTCCACGTAATCATCTAAATTAAATCACAGTAGAGTACAGAACACGCAGCGAGGAGCTCACACAGTGAGTACTCTTGAATACGACAAGAGGAAAGGCACACTGCATATCATCACGTCCGAGTTTACAGAGACAGCAGAGGTTGGAAGCAAAGTAGTTTTTTTTATTACTCGCTCGCTGAACGATCTCTCAAGAAACCTCGGTGGAGATTTAACGGGTGTCTAATAATCACGTTCAAAAAGGTGACGATAAGTTTTTTTTAACTAGGTAGCCTTAATGGCAACACGGTGTGAGTAGATCTTAAAGCAGCAGCAGACAGAGTACCCGTAATGCCACCGCAGTGCTTTGAGTTCGGCTTTTCTTATTTCTTCTGCAGAACCAGTGGTATCGGAATATACTGATGCGCATAAGAAGCGCTTTTGGGTTCTGATCATTTTTATTGAGCGCTACTCTAAACTTTACATTTGCTCGGGCTAGTTTTCCCCATGAAAAAAAAACATATCCCTAATAACACAAGTCCAAAACCAAGTATAAAGTCCAAAACCAGAAGATCCATCAGAGCAAGAATTAAAAACCACGAAGGCCGGGTCGGAACCGGCGGACGGGGAACAGGAACGGGAACCGAGGTTAAAACCTTAACGGGACCAGGCGCTTCCAGGTCCCGGACTCGCACGATATGGAAATCAGATGCAGAGATAGATGAGCGTCAGCGCCTGGCTTTTAAGGTGGGCTGGGAATGGGAAACAGGTGCACAGAATAAAGTCTTAAGTGAAAGAGCTGGAGCACCCTTAAGGAGGGGGAACTAATATCGTGACATGTGCTCTAGGAACCCTGCAGGGGGCGGTGCAGCGGTGGAGCATGCCTGACCCTCGGCTGAGTGGTCATCTGGAGCACCTGAGTGATCTGGGATTGTTATCCCATTCTCACTGTTCAGGTCCACCCTGCACACCTCCTGATTGAGGAATCCCTCTATCGGGATGTTTACAACCGTTCGCTGGGGGTAGGTGTAGGACACCTGCTCGCTCCCCCCTTCCCTCGCTAAGGGTTCAGGGAGCTGCCCCAGCAGTGGGATAGCTAGTTCACTGCCTTCGAACTCGCTATCACCCACCAGGCCCATGTCAGTGCGGGCGGGGATTCTGACACCCCCCTTTGCGATGTCCTGCACTGGCAGGCGGGTGACTTGACCATCCAGCTCCAGTCTGGCTGAACCACTGTTGGTCAGACTCAGACTGACAGACTGAGCTGGTGGCTGTAAGAAAACCGGGTCGGCTTTCATTCCCTGTCCCTTCTGGGGGACTGGGTGTGTTGGCAACCCTGCCGTTGAGGCAGGAACAATCAGGTCAGTCTCACTCAATACCTGGTAGTTGTGAGAAATAATGTTACCTGACTGCAGGTTCCCTGGGTCACAGCAGAGGGAATCGGCATCTGGGATCAGGTGTGTCCACAGCGCAGTAGTCTCAGCGTCCAGCTGGACCTCCTGTCTAACCTGTGAATGTTGCACCAGGGGCACCTGGCGGTGGCCCTGTGACAGCTGCTCAAGCAGATCCTCACTAATAGAGGACCTCTCAGGGCTAAGGGTGAGGGCTACATCGCCAACCTGCTCTCCTGCCATCTGGATCCCTTCCACCACTGCAGGGTGGTGTTCCTGACCCCTCTTGGGTTCCAGGGTGCACAGGGAAAGCTCCTTTTCATCGCCAGGTGGGGAGATCTGCTCCTCTTTAGGGATGTAAAAGGGGTGTGCTTTACCTGGTGGATCAGGCGGCTGCTTGGAGCACCGCTCCTGTGGCATGGAGGCTGTTGGGACCTTGGCCGGGACACGACTTCCCTGTACATCTGGGAAACAAGGAAATAATTCATTTCTTGTCCAGAGGGAACAGAAGGAATCTCCACATAGGCTTCTGTGTTCGGTGGGCACTGTGTGAGCACAGTCTGCCTTTTGGACCCCCTTTCCTTCTGTACAGAAGGCTTAGGAGCCTTGACCTGTTCCCACACCTTGCCTTTCTGGTGATCCACCAACAGTTCCTCCCTGAGTCGCATGCCCTTTTCTTTTTCTACCCGTTTGAGCTTGCCGTATGACATCAAACACCTTTCAACCTCAGTGTCAATCAATGTCTCACTGGGTAAGACATCTCCCATGGCAGCCTCGAGGTAAAAGCTTCCTGCTTTTCCTCTGTGTTTTACTGCCTGCTCTGTGACTTCAGGGGTGGAGTCAGCACTCACTTGGGAGTGGCTGAATTCATCCAGGCAGGAACCCTTCCGCTCAATCAGATAGACTGAGGGAGGGAGAGGGGGCGGGTCTCCGCCTCCTCCAGTGGAGAGTATCAGCTCATTCACGCTTCCGGCAGCCTTGGGGAGCGGTTGTCCCTGTCCTAATAAAGCTTGTTCAAGCCTGGCCAGGCGGGCGGCTACTGAATCTTTTTGTTCAGCTTTTTCTAGCCCTTTCCCTCCCCCGGTGTTCTCATGGCACTTAGGATGCTGGGTGCGGTCCTGCGTGCCTGCTTTGGAACGGGGATTAGCCAGCTCAGGAGCCTGTGCTCCTTCGAGCAGGGGGGAATTAACCCTGCTGGCTCTGACGGCGAATACAGTTGCTTTAGCAGCTTTTTGCTCAGAGCGACTTTGGACATCATACTCCCATTCGGGCTTTCTGCACGAATCTCTTAATATCAGTCATTTTCATGGTCTGTGCATCTGTATGCATTAAGATCATCTTTCTGACTGACGGGTGGAGATTCGCGATGAATAAACCCTTGAAATGTGTGTTCTCCTCGCAACCCTCATCATTTCGTCCTGCAAAATAAGTTCATCTAAGTCTCTCGTAATATTCGCGGGGGGACTCTGCTCTCTCGTGCTTAATGTTAAGGGCGGCGGCTATCGCAGCTGTCGGGTCAATAAACGCACTGTATTCCTCGATAAGTGCATGACAAAGCTGTTCAAAGTCATTACAGACTTCTTTCATCTGCCTAGCCATCCACTCATGTACAGCTCTGCTGGTAGTTTTCCTGACCAGAAACACTTTCTCCTGTTCTGTGGCGTTTGGCAGGTACTGCAGGTTATACCTGAGGTCCTGAATATAACTCTCGATATTATTCTCTGACACTGCAGGGTCAAATCTCTCCATGTCCTTTGCTAGCTCTCTCACAGAATGGAGGTTTAGTCTCCTAACTTCTCTGCTGATGGAGATATGGCGGAGATCGTGGTCAGACTTGTCGCTGCTAGAGAGAATGCTTACTAGCGACTCGAATTCAGACCTTTTAGTAACCATCGTTAAACTTAAAAGAGTATTACTTTTAAGTACGAAATCACAGTTTTACCACAGAAAACCACAAGATCAAGTATGCAATCAACCCGGTAGATCGCAAAAAATCACAAAACAATCAAAAAAAGCAGCGTCGTAAAAGAAGTGACGGAGCTGTCCTCTCTATAAGAAGGGTGCCAGTGAGCCCTATTCTCGCTTACGGCTACACCCCCTTGAGCATGCCTGATTTCGTTTGATCTCGGAAGCTAAGCAGGGACGGGCCTGGTTAGTTCTTGGATGGGAGACTGGCTGGGAATACCAGGTGCTGTAAGCTCTTAAGCGCAGGAGGTGCATTGTCCCTGCTCGCTCGCTCATTCCCCTGTTCATGTGTGCAGTGCGGCTTTTCCGTCTGTTCATTTGTCAGCTTTGGCGAGACATGGGTGCTTGTGTATTAGCGTGAGCATTTTTTATTCTGATCATGAACAGTTTTACAAGTCCGCAAAGGATCGAGAAAAGGTTTATCGCCAGCTGAAAAGAGACACAGCGCTTCGGCTGTGGAGACTTGTTCGGCTGGCGTTCTGGGAGTCGCGTTTTTCAGAATTGTATTGAGATCGTTTTCCACGGAGCTCAGGTGTCAAAGCACAGCAGCAGCTATCCACAGCGATCCTCTATAGCGCCCTTTCTCCCGCAGCTCCGTCCTTATTGGAAGGAAGCAAGAGTGAAAGACTGAAGTGAAACAGAGCGGAGGCGAAGGCAGTGAAGAGAGAGAACGTGGGAAGAAGAGAAAAACGCAAGGGAAAAAAAGCAGCATCGTAAAAGACGTGACGGAGCTGTCCTCTCTATTATACGGATAACTTTAGAGGTCTATTATACATATGTGGTTAGAGCTCTATTATACGGGTAACTTTAGAGGTCTATTATATGTATATGGTTAGAGTTCTATTATACGGATAACTTTAGAGGACTATTATACATACATGGTTAGAGGTCTATTATACGGATAACTTTAGAGGACTATTATACGTGTATGGTTAGAGGTCTGTTATACGGATAACTTTAGAGGACTATTATACATACATGGTTAGAGTTCTATTATACGGATAACTTTAGAGGACTATTATACATACATGGTTAGAGGTCTATTATACGGATAACTTTAGAGGTCTATTATACGTATATGGTTAGAGGTCTATTATACATCAGATAGGTTTTGTAGGTGTAGAAACAAGTAAACCAAGCCAATGATTTGGTTTAGAAATTTATTCTGAAAATACACATTCACACCTGAAAAATATGTATTTCAAATTATACATTGTATACAATCAATCAACAATCAACATATGGGCAATAATCATAAAAAACACAACTAGTCTTAAACTTCAGCTACAAATTCTGGTAACATGGCAATATACAGTATAGTAATGACAAACACAAACTAATTACATTAACACACTAACTCAAAACCACATTTTGATTCAAATATAAATTTTAAAATGTACAACTTCTATATTTCCAAGGAAAAAAAAATATTACAATTGAAGTTAAGACGATTTTTGTCCACCATTTGCAAACCCTGTCTTATTGTCCTAACAGGACCAGAAACCTATTATTTTCAGTGTCCAGATCTCCTGGCCCCCTGCCTTGCATATGCATTCTTCAAGTAACGCATTGCGTGCTCCTTTATTTCTTTTTCTGTCGATGTAGGGTGGGACTTCAGCACCGCAGCTAGGAGAAAATTATATAATATTACTACTCAAATAAATGATGATTAATATCTTCTTGAGTATAACCTCAAAAATGAACCAATAAGGTTTACTAAGCTCAAAGCTGAAATAAACGGATAAAATTTGGCTTGCATCATAGCGATTGAGCAATAAAGTCTGTCCTAATTAAAGAGTACCCTGTCCTAATTAAAGAGTAAGTTTGAAAGTACAACATAGAATAGAAGTACCTTTAATTACTCTATAAAGATTTGTGTCTCCCAGGCCCCTCTTTTGTTGTTTATCTTTTCGGTTTGTGCCAGCGAAGTTGAATTCTGTCATCAGTTCATTTGTCATAAGTCTGAAAACCAAATTCAGACATTTAGTTTAGACTTTTTTTCCACTCAACATTTATTTACTCAAATATTTAGGATCAAATGTAGTACTGTAATCCTTTTTTTGCAATTTTGCAGTTTGCAGTTTTACACCTTGCACATTCAGTGGTTAACACATAGGTATCTATAAGCTCAATTCTGTGGATATGTTCACTTGATCAAAGTAAAAATGTAATGTAAAAACATTTTAAAAAAACAATAAGCAATACCTTGACAAGACTGTGAACACACTCTCTCTAACATCACTGCCGCCTACTCTCTGAAGTTGGTTTATCTGGAAATAATATTATATTACCAATAATATTAGAAGCTACTAGATCTTCATTAATCAACTAATCAGACATACCCATTACACATGACCATTCAATGAAACAAACACATTTTCACATATTAACTGCACTTTTTTGCAGTATTTTCACAGTCTATAAATACAAAGTGACCATTTTTCAAAGTAAAAAAAATTGTAGTAACTTTTTAGAACATGAAAACACTTTATTTTGCCATTAAAGGATAAGCAAGATTATACATTATAAACTAAAAATATGAACGTATGCCAGAGATGGATCATATTAATCAGATGTAGGCTATAAAATTATGACCTATCTGAAACCTAAAACATTAGTAGTGAATATTTTCTACACCACAGTGAGAATATAATATCGTACCAGCAGGTTTTGATTGTCCATGCTGTCAAGTGCTTGCTCGTATGCACAGAACTCTCCCATTGTGGTCAGCCTCCTGATGTGGAATTGGGAGTCCACCGGTTCTGTGGACCTACCCAAACGCCTCAATTCATCCCTCATCTCTATCAGGAGGCCCAATACCTGCTTCTGAAACTCTGAAATTATTTATATTTTATATCAGCATTTAAAAGGAATTAGGTTAGGAGTTTCTTACACTATTGTCACATTAGCATTACTGTAGTGTTGCTACATGCAATTAATAATCTTAAAATGTAAAAATTCCCACATCTGTAGTTTATTTTAACTGTACTTACTTCCTTTTGAAAGAGGATATCTCTCTCTCTTCTCTTCTGATCTGGACGTGGTCTTCTTCCTGGGAGACTCTGAAAAGAATTCAGTTATGGAAAACATTTACTTTATCACACAACTCAATATTTCAATTTAGTCATTTAGTTTGTCATTGAACTAGGATTCTATAAACAATGTCAATTAAACTCCATTGGTGTATTTATTTTAAAAAATAGCTTCAATTTTGAATATGTTTGTGTCGTTTGTAGCATTGTGGTAAAACACATCATATTTTTATATTGTGTATGAGCCTACACATAATTAAAATACATTCTGTGTAAAACTATAATATGGGTAGTTTTATTTATTACTTTATACAATAAAAAATACATACTTTTTGACAGTCTTCCAGGATCATTTCTGCCATCTGGCCAATCCTGGTTTGATACTAGAAACTAAAAAGTTAACAATAATCTCATACCTATCAAATGCAGAGGGATCATAAACTATTCTTAAATTTAATAATTTAATAAATATGATACAAGTAATGTACTATTGTCTACAAAGCCTTGTGTTAAAACATTTATAAAGCCATTATTTCCTCAGCTGATCGAGATGAGGGAGAAGGCGAGGGTGAGTGCGAAGCTGAGGAGGCATGGTGACTCTGGGGTTCAGTTGAAGACTTTGGTCTTATAACTTGCTTAGGGCTTCGAACTTTGCGTGGTGAGGTCACAATTTGGACTACCTGGGCTGTTAATATAATATTGCAGATTAACTTAATATTTAAGTATGGACGTAAAATTTTCACAAGTCCAATAATCTTTTAATATAATTCGCTTATGGTAGACAGTTCTCCAGACTTAGGAAAGTATAGTGACATAACCTCAGACGTAATAAAAAAATTAACTTGTGAATTTCATAGAGTAATTAGATGTAGGCAAAAAATGTAGTAATAACTTCAGGAATGTTGAAGCCAGAACTTAGCACCGTTTTTTTTCCTTGGGGAGGTTCTCACCTTTGATTGTTGGGCTTCAATAACATAAAGAATAGTGTTAACTTGTCTTTAAATATGATTGATGATGATTATCTTCTAAGGACATTAAGAAAACATTTTAACTTTGATTGCAATAACCTACCTTTAAGCGTACTTGAACAGCTGAGTGAGGTTTGGGAGACTCTCTTCCTAGGAGAGAACCTCAGTTTGGGGGGTAGCACTGGCAGCTTCAGTGGCTTCTTCTTTTCTAAACAGAAAAGATATGGCAGTAAAATATTTCATATCAAATTAAATTATTTAATCAACTTGATCTGTAACTTTTTACAATAAATTAATTTCCTTTATTTTGGGAACTTTGAAGGCAGAGAAATGGACGTACTTGGAGTACCAGGATCAGAATCAAAGTCTGTAATATAATAGAAAATTATAATATTTCAATATAATACTGAAAACTAGTTTAACATAGCTAACCAAAATTCTTAGCAATTTCCATGATCAACAAATCTGATAAGATTTTTAACATTTTCATACAGAAACCTTTCAAAATGACTTATTTTAAAGGGTTGTAAAAAAATCAATAACAAGGTACAAGCTAAATGAGGCATCAGTTGATATTAATAACTGGTTAAAAATATAGCTATTGAGATTGTTACTTTTACATACCATCAACGTAATCGGAGAACACCCGCTTCTTACTTTTGCGTTTTGGATTGGGTGTCTCATCCTCGTCTTCACCATCTGTAACAGAGGTGGTTAAATCAAAGTGATCACACTCTGATTTCTTGTCTACAAACAATTATATTTACATTATGTATGATCAAATATGAAAAAGGTATTGTTGCACTAATACATGTACATAGACAGTTACTGTAAATATTCAATCGGAATTTATAAGAATTAACAGGAATTTGCTCTTTTTTTCAAAGAAAGCTATACCTGATGTTTGTTTAACTTTAATGACCTTGAAGGTAACCCAAGTATCTTTATTAGGGTTGGCCTTCTCTTGTGGCCTGCTTTGGATCATTCGGCCACCACACAAACTCTCTTCGGGCATCCACCCAGTTTGAGGGCAGGACTCCCTCAACCTCCCCCTCCTGCTCTATCCAAACAGCGCGTGTCCACATCACCTGAAACAGACATACACATTTTAATTTTGAGTCTTAATTCAGATTGTGGTGCTGATTACTACACTTGTGTTCGCTTATAATGATTATACTCAATAAAAACACATAATTCAATAATAAACATTCTGCTTTATGTATATATTTGTAGTTAGATGGTATTCACTACATGCAATTCCTAACAAACTTTAAAATTTAAACTTAACCATGAGAAAAAAACAGACAGAAGCATCCTGTGTGAATAAATGTTGCAACTTCTTCATGGAACAGGATTATGTTCTATGCCATGTAGAAGAGGGAAAAGGACATAACCAGCACCATATGGGAGACACGCTACTTTTCTTTTCTTGGAAAAATGTCTTTTATGTAAACCATGTTTGCTATTAATTCATTTAGGGCTAAAATACGTTCATTGTCTTCCAATTGAGTCGAGTTGACATTGGAAGCTTGCCACGCCCGGACTGTTACACCAACGCATTAGCATGTTAAAGCGATTTCATTGAGGAGCCTAGCTAC
Source organism: Lepisosteus oculatus (assembly GCF_040954835.1). NCBI lineage: Eukaryota > Metazoa > Chordata > Actinopteri > Semionotiformes > Lepisosteidae > Lepisosteus > Lepisosteus oculatus. The sequence continues at coordinate 22,605,942 of NC_090709.1, read as the reverse complement.
TAGTTAACACTGTACTTCCTACTTTGAAAATACCTGTGAAACCGGTTTAATTCGTCACAGCCAGCACTCCGGCAGAGAGGGGGGTTGTACTCGTTAATGTCCGATGACATACAAGTGGAAAGATTACAGATTTTAATCGTCTTTTTTCTGAACCAGGGGAAATCTGATCATGTTTCTCTATAACAATAATAAAAAACTTTATTTTACATTATTTTACATATCCCGCTTACACATGGCACGACTTTAATAAATCTATTCTTTATTAATACTAAATAAATAATACTAAAGATACTACAGCAAAGAGGTCACTTGATTTTTGGAATAATTCCAAATAGCACAATGATTCACTGGCATCCCTGAAGTCTGTTTAGTCCATAATCTTCTAAATACAATCAAAAAGCAATTATAAGAATTATACCATCCTATTTCTTTGTGATGTCCTGTAAAAACTAAACCTATTTTTATAAGGCTTTTACTCAAAAGATTTCCAAACACACAAAGCATTTGTGAAGTACTATAGTATTACTAAAGGTTACTGGTACAACATCAATCATTAAAGCTTAACAATAAAGTTTAGATTGCCGACTATGGACTAACTACATTAATTAACTGCAATGCAACAGTAGACATTTTACAAGTAAGAATATTTGGTTGAATTCTTGCATTTGTAGACAATTTAATGTGAGAGATTTTAAGTTTTAACAGAAGAAAACTACGAATATGAAAACAGCCATAGCAACAAAAAATACTGTGCAAATATCAAAAGGCTACTTCAGTAATGAAATAATGATCACAGTAGATACCAGACACTGTTACATATTGTTAAGAAAGACTCAAGACAGAAATGTTCAGCTGGAAAAAACAACTTCTTAAACAACAGTGAAAGCTGCAACATTACGCCCATGCTTTTCCACACTTGTAAGGATAACCTTAAAACTTAGGCTATTGAGTCCAATCAATTAAAGCTGGAGTTCTGCAGGTTGTACAGGCTTAAAAGGTAGATCGGTAGTTTATCTGCAATATAGTCCAGTACTTTAGGTGTTTCTTGGTTTAATTTTCCTGCTTATTAATGCTTACTTTCCTACATTTCCAATGCAGTTCACTATCATTATACACAAAAGCCAAACCATAAACTTTGAAGCTAGCAGACTTCAAGAAAACACCTGTTGGTGTTAAATGGTGAGGTTTTATTATAATCTAAGGTATGATAACAAACTAGCAACATTTTTAACACACTTTATAATACACCACTTTTTTGTTGTATCCCAAGTGATTTGAAGCATTTCTGTTTTAATTGAACTTCTAGAGTTATTTCTCCAATGTTTAGGAGGATATCGCCATAATAAGGGCATGCTTGTCATATGCTAAAAGAATAGCTTATAACAGGAAAGGCAAAGTCTGTTTTTTTAAAAAAGCTCCTTTAAAGCCTGTGCTCCAGAAGGTCCATTTACGTTGAGCTGTGAAAGTGCTTTACAGTAAAAACCTTGTGTAAATGGTTAAAAGCAATGATCCAGGGACCAAAGGTGATTCAGGAGCCTAGAACCAATATTTGTGTGCTCGGTGCAGTCGGATGTTGAAATTTGTTCCCCGTTTTTGAAAAAGTCCCACTGTATGCTGTTCCTTTTATTTACAATAAGAATCTAGGAACCTCTAGGAGACATCAACTGCAAAGTGACATGACTGAGAGCCTCTTGAGTCCTGCAGATACAGGGTACCTCATAATTTTAATGAAATCAAATGTGTACTGTACGTGTAAAACTGAAGCTGACCTAACAACCATCCCCTTTTCTGCAGAGCGTGTTTAATTGTACTGTTTCAGCACATCAGTTTTTTAAAAAATTTTTAAATAAACCCTTTAGACAATTAGGAGGTACTGGTATTCACAAGGTAAAAGGTGGTGTTTTCAGAGGCCTAAAGGGAAACTGTTATACCTAATGATTAAATACTTGATGAGACATTTTTTACTGCATTGTTTATGTATGATCTGTGTATCTCAGCTGAAAAGCTGAGATAAAATAAGATGTATGCATCTAAATAACTGGACCTCAAATAGCAGACCTTATGAGCAATACTGTGTGTATTTATTTAAAATATTTATAGCTCCTCTGGAAAGTTGTTGGGGGAAAAAACCTCACTCGCACCAAACAAATTTATATTTCTAAATATCACAACATGTTCTAATTTAAGTCATTTTAATAACAATGAATAGTCACCTAGGCGTAACAGTATAAACATTTATATTGATTTAAATCGCGTTTAAATCGCCTTTATTTAAAACCCATAAACAAAGCTGATACTGTTTAGACTTTTAATTATTTAAAACTGTATTACAGCAGCACAATGCACAATGCAACGTAAATCGCTTTCTTTGTCTTCTGTGTAATAATGTTCACCTCTCTGTCCAGCAAATTAACCATAGTAATAATAATGAACTTTATCGTATATGGCGCCTTTAAAGGTGGCTCCTCAAAGCACTTTACAGGTTAAAAACAATAACAACAATACTGTTAGGCTGGGCAAACGATTTTTTTTTTAAGAAATACAAAATGAGATATAATTATGTGTTCCGGCTTAGACATTAAGGAAGAGCATAACACGTGGGCGGCGTAGAGGTCGGCTCTGGCTTTCCCATCTACTGTATACACTGCAAGTACAACCCCCCTCTCTGCAGGAGTGCTGGCTGTGACTAATTAAACTGGTTTCACAGCGAAAGACACCCCCCCCCCCTCAAAAATCCAGTAAGTACAGTACTAGTTAAGAAAGGCTAGGCTCCTCAATGAAATCGCTTTAACATGCTAATACGTTGGTGTAAAAGTCCGGGCGTGGCAAGCTTCTGATTTCAACCTGACCACGGCGAAAGGAACCCTTCTTTCATTTGAAGACAATGAACATATTTTAGCCATGAATGAATTAATAGCAAACATGGTTTACATAAAAGACATTTTTCCAAGAAAGTTTAGCCTTTGTCACTAATGAAACCACTAAATTAAGACATAAATATAAAAATCTTAAGATTTTTAAAATACATGACTTTGCTAAAATTTATTTGAAAATAAAAACGATCACAACCGCCAGGGGAGGGAGAGAACAGGGGAGGGATGTTGGTTTTGCATAAGGGGCGGGGCTATGGAAATGAGGTCTGTTTGGGAATGTGGAGTTACATGTTCTGGCTGTTTGTGAATTATCGTTGTTGAGTATGGAGTGTTGAGGTATTAATTTTGTGTAAGGCTTTATGTTGAAAATTGAGGTGGATTTTGTTTATCATAAAGAGGATAAACTGGGATGGGGGGAGGGTTTGGTTTTGCATAAGGGGCGGGATTATGGTAATTGGAGGAATTTGCGAGAGTATAATGGTTTGATATATTTGATTTTGTATTGTGGTTTTTTATCTATGTTTTTGGTTGGTATTATGTTTATATGGTTGTTTTTGTTGGTTGGCTGTTATTATGGTTATTAATAATACGATCTATAGTTGAAATCTGAGCCTAAATAAAAAGAAAAAGCAAGTGATTAGGTTTATGAGCAATCTAATTACTTATTCGTTTAAAACGCTATATAAAATAAAGTTTATTATTAATTTGCTGGACAGAGCGGTGAACATTATTATGCATAAGACAAAGATAACGATCCTGATCAGTTTAGAAATCTGTGTACGCTGTAAGGTTTTTACTTCTTAAACTTTTAAAATACACGTTTCGAATAGAAAGAAATCCTCTTCCTGGTACAGTCGCATGAAGAGAGAGGCGAAACAGCCCTACACAGCCCTGTCGCAGTACACAAATATAATCATATCGTTATTAAATTCTTTAGATACGCGATTCCATATTATATTAGCAGAAAAGCTTAAACTACCACTTTTTCACACGCTATCTCACGTTAGTTAAATTAAATTTATTTATATATTATATATTTATATCTCTGACCAAGGGAAACGTCTAATTTTTTCAAAGAAATGTTTGTTCACAACGACGACTGTCAGAAGATAGGACACAGCGGCTCAGGCACCCACTGAATGGAAAAGGGGCACTTTAATATTCTGTATGGCTAATACTAAATCCAATACTAATATTCAATACTTTAATATCCTTTTCTGTATGTTTAACAATAGTGGGTACTGGCCTAATTCGTCCCTGCTCCCGTTGTTAGGTGTTAATGTGTTGTTAAGTGTGAATTTGTACCTGTTTCCCTGAGGTCTGGCTTTTTTTCTGGAAAACCATAACTCTGGTCTTGTCCAGCTCCAGCAGTGCCAGGTTCTGGCGCAGCCTCTGTTCTGTGGGCGACAGTGGGACCAGGTTGTCTGCACAGAGCAGGAACTCGATTTCCATAATTAATGCAGATCAGTAAATCAAGGGACAAAACAATTATTGCGCCCGGGTCCTCAATGAGCTTTGACGTGCTAATGCGTTGGTTTAACAGTCCGGGTGTGGCAAGCCTCTAATGTCTCCCGACTTTGAAAACCAAGTAATAACTTAACTATATGTGCAAACGTTTCATATGTTGCTGTTGTGGATGCCTGTGGAGTGTATCTTATTTGCCACGCGCCATCCACCCCTCTTTCCCTCAATTCAATTCAAGGTGTTTTATTAGCATGGCAGATGGGTTCAATCAGTGTTGGGTATTTACTTTGCTTTGAGATTCCACTTTTAAAGGTGATATATACATTTTTGACTAAAATAAATTGATATCTTTGTCTTCTAAGCTCTCTGTGTACAGTGGAGCCACCTGTCCAGCCAGCACATGTCCACAGACATTCACAACAGCGACATATCATAAAACGTTTGCACATATAGTGTGCAAAAATGCACTTTATTTACTTAAAATAAGACAGAAATACTGTATCAATTTATGTTGCATTAGCCTGATTATGATTAAAAAAACACATATAATTAAACACGCGTTTGCGATTTAAATCAAAACACGATTTAAATCAATATAAATGTTTATATTGTATCGCATACTGTCCAGCCTCCATTTCTCTATAAAAATTTACTCTATTACACACACACACACACAATAGAAGCAGGAAGCAGAAGCAGGGACCGTTGTCAGAAGGGAAGAGGGTGACCATTGTTATCAAAAATGACTTAGAATCGATCATGTTGTGATATTTTGAAATATAAAAGTCAATTGATTGTCCATAATATCGCTATTCTATTTTTTCGAAGAAATGTTTGTTAAAAGAAAAGTCCAGCACCAGCTGGATTTGAACACACAACCCGTGAGTTGGTAAGTGGGCACGTAGACCAGTAGGCTACAGGGGAAGTCGCATGAAGAGGGAGGCGAAACAGCCCTGTCGCAGTACACGAATATAATCATATCGTTATTAAATTCTTTAGATACGCGATTCCATATTATATTCCCTATTAATCAAATTCTAAAAGTATGCTTGTTGACTCCGGTATCTCTTTAGTTAAAGACTTCAATGCTTAAAATGTTTAGGGAGAAATGGAATACTGGTGTGTATTTTTTCTTTAAAGTACCAAGACCAGCCATATACTGTATGTTTATGTTCCAAAATTAATATCGTTTATGGCCTTCACACGCGTTACAGTATGCTCCTATTCTTTTAATGCTCAGCTACTAAGATTTCCCTTCAGTGGTAAAATTCAATATCTACAACGGGCACAGCAAAGACGTTTACTGTAAGTCTTTCTACGACAGACCAACGGACCACGAGTGCCCATGTCGGTCAACCAATCACGTACCGTGGTACCGCGCGTCATCTTGCGTCACAATGCGCGACACCGTAGCCAATTACCTCCGGTACGTGTCTGTAACGCGCACTTTGAATGGCTGCATCTGTATATTCGACGAATCACTGCCCACTGGGAATGTTCAATTATGCGGCTGTTTACGCCAATTTAAAACATGTCATAAATGTTAATCGACCGTCTAAAATAAAAATGAAATCGAACCATTTCGACGTCTGTGTGGTTATTATTTAAAAAGAACACAAAACATGAATTAAAATCAACACAATATTTTTATTATACATTCGCTGTTATAGCGCTCAAGCTTTTTATAATACATGTTACATTCAAGCCATTTTATTACAAACATTTTTAACTACATTGCTCACGCTTTTTAATATACATTTCAAGTCATTTATCACAAACACACATACCCACAGAAAAAATGTTACAAAGTCAACCATGTGGGTCTAGGTATTAATGATCATCTCCTTTCTGCGGTTATCTTAGAGACCGGGTCGGCCGTCGACATCTCTACCAGTTGTTTTAAAGTTTTGACCGATGCTGCACAACCCAACTGGGTAGCCTTGAGTTTTTCAAGTAGCTCTCGGTTACCAGCGTTGGCTAGCAAGGTGCCCGGCATGTTGATTTCTGCCATAGCCTCCATGAACACATCCCAACCTTTTGGCTTCTTACCGACCACAACTGCTTGCTGCTGCGTGACAGCCCTGACAAGACCAATCATGTGAGAGCCCTCAACGGGTGCCCCCTTGTACACAAATTCCCCCTTTTCATTCCAGGCTATTAATGGTTCATTGCGGGCCATAGTCTTTAACAATATCTCGGCATTTCTCCGGAACCGCTGAGACACGCTGTCCAAAATATACCCAAAGTCAGCGTCGCTTGATGACGGCGGTTGTGCTAACTTGCGTGATAGCTCGGCGGGTGCATTTTCCGGTAGTACAACAGTTAAAGTCCCCTTTTTGGAAGTCCCCTGGCGTACTAATGTCAAATACGGTTGTAACACCTCACTGTACAATTTCACTTTTTCATATTCGGCCAGATGTGAGTTCTGAAGAATGTCTCTCATTTCATCATCCAACTGACGGGTTGTTCTTTTTCTTACATCGCCCTCAAGCCCAGACTGCTCTCGGAGTCGATCGAGCTGTTTCTGAGGTACCAGGTACATTTTTCAGCGTGCTCCATTATTGACGTTGTACAAGCCCCATAATCAATGGTACTGCAATACTCAACAGGGTCCCGATAAAACCACCAGAGTGGTTCACCAAGAGTCTCTTTCTTTTAAGAGAAAGACCCTTTTGACTCAAAGTCTTTATAAGCTTAGGCTTTCTCTTCAGGGTCCCAAACTGCTTAGCAGATAACGGTATGTTCCCTTTCAAGGTATTCAAGGCGATTTCAGCTATGGCCCGTACAAGATCATTTGTAGCCCCGCAGAGAATAGCTTTCCGCTGACTGGGGCTGGCTTTCACCAGAAAATGTAAGAGTCAGGTTTCTCCGAACGACATGACAATGCCCTGAACGTGTTTTTTCGACTGAGTCTGTGGTTGCGAGATCACCGACTTTTAGATTTTTTAAATACATAAGCCATGGGTACACCTGGAGGGAAAAGACCTGTTCGCAAGCAATAGTCATCTGGGGTGTCGGCATTTAAATCCACCAACAATTAACCGAAAGGTTTTTTTAGTAGCGTCATCGAACGCTTCAAAAAAAATGTGGCTTTACCGGGGTACATCTGCCGGGACAGGGTTGTAATCTGTAGTTTATCTCTAGGGTTTTTAAACAGCACCATGTACTTTGTATCTAACGCAATGGTTCTACTTTTCCATCCTTGACAAAACACATTTTGGACGATATACATGATGCTGAGGTTTCGGTGGTGTACGTATTTGGTAAAAGCTTTTTCTATCTCATTATTTTCACACGCAGACTTTATCAAATCATCAACTATTATCAAATTTACTCTACCCTGCGGCAGTAGCTGGTCGCCGGAAAACGACGTTGGTAGTCCTTCTATAAACTGAATGTATGGAAATTTCACAAGCAACTCAGCGTATAGAGGTTGCCAGCAGCTGTAACACCAGACTATGTTTTCGGGTTTACGAGTCATAACGGTATCACCGTTCTCCAAGAGCTGTTTTATAAAATAACTTTTACCGCAATTCGAGGGTCCGGACAAAATGCATGAAAAAGGGTGTTTTAACCTGACATCCATCGTGTTAATATCCGTAGGGCAACAATGTCAAATTTTCTTGCAGCACCCGCTTGTCGTACACCACCTTCTGGGTTTTCTTTAAGGTCCAGGTCTCAATGCGCCAATCCTTTTTAACACGCACGATCATCGGCTGTTGAATAGAAATGTGTTTAAATTCCCGGCACTCTGCATAAGGGTTAACGCCATAGTCAAAAACCAAGTCCCGCAGACTCTCAATGTTAACTTTTTCACAGATGTTCACATTGAGCGTAATGCCTTTTACCTTTAAACAGGCTTTCCCTCCAGACAGTTTGTACCTGTACGACTTGGGTCCTGTTGATACAAACTCGGTGATGTGTTGTCCAGCAGCGATTTCGCTGGTCAGCTCACCCAAGTAGTCACCTAGCCCCGGATTCCACTCACCCTCCCGGCTCACAAAGATAACGGAATCTGTGTCGTGGTACAGACAGCAGCCTTGCAAAGCATTTAGCAGATTGTATAACTCCAAGCGGGCATAGGCGGTTTTAAAGCTAGCGATGAAAATGTTAGTGTTTGAATGGCCTGTATAGTGGTGTTTAGTGTGTTTCCACGTAACACAGGCTGTGTTTTCATCGATAAACTCACAGGCTGACACCTCATGATATGGCGTAAATAAGTACCTGAATAATTCATCGGGCTTTCTCACAATGGTGGTCTGTGGTAAATTGTCTCTTTGCCCATACTTGCCCCACAAACTGTTCAAGGCAATTTTTGAAAGCTGTCTTTTGGCCGGATTCTTTTTAATGTTGCCGGGGTCCAGCCAGACACCCTCTTTTTCATAATATTCGCTGATATATCTTTGTTGTTTCCCGACATCTGTACACCACTCTGAAAACCCCGAAGCTTCCTGTTTCCCTTTCAGATGCAGTTTGTTGTAGTTGGAAAAAAGATCGTGGGAGGCCTTTTCGAAATGTCAAATTTAGTAAATTTTACACGCTCTATACCCCAGATCTAAGGCCATCTGTAATTCCGGGGTGCACCAGACACCAGTCAAGACGCGATCTTCATCACTGTGCTCGCAGGGGGTGGTCTGTTTTGTTTCAGCACACGTACGACACAGTGTGAAAAACAGTTTTTTGTCAATTTTGGTTGGAAGAACTGGAAAGTACAAACGTCTGGGTGGGTAAACTTTCACCTTCGCTAAACCGAAATACCGTTTTAAATCTCCAACCCTGAGTAGGGTTGAACCACCAGCTCTCTGTTTAATAGCTGCACAGGGACACATTTTCACCATTCATATGTTTGTAGTTAAAGAAAATAAAATACTGGCATTTTCCTGCCAGCCGGCAGTATTTCTTCTGCACTGACGAAGATTAATAAAGAACTTTATTTCATCTTTCGCAGGCTGTAATTTCCAGAAAAGGAAGTGAATACTTGTATTAAGCTAAATCAAGCCGACGGAGATGCACTGCCATTGTTTTTCTTCACTTTTAAGTGGAGAAAGTGGATAAGCAAGATTTGTATTTTATCTTTCGGAAGTTGTATGAATTTCTTGAAGTTCAGAAATAGCTTGTTCCAGAAAGGAAATGAACACTTGCTTCAAAGTAAATCAAGATGTACTGTATGTCTCTCTCGCTCTGTCTGCTCTTATCTGTTCACCTCTCTCCTCTTCTCTCTGGCAGTCTGTGTAGAGTATCTGAAGGGAATGTAACACCACTTGGCAAAGAAGAAAAATTCTCAGAGGTAGAATAAAAAATCAATATTCTCCTGGTTCTCCTCTGTGAACTGGGCTCAGGGCTCACTCATCTGGCAGCTGTGGGCTCTGTTCCAGGTCAGAAGCAAGAAGTTTCTATTAACCCTTTCCAGGACCTCCATACCTTCAGTATTACTGTCTTTACTGTATGTCAGCCTCCAAACATGTTTTATAAATATTTTATAACACAAGTGAGTGTGGAATTATCTTAGTATTTATGTAATAAACACCAGCAGTGACACTGTGATCAGTATATTGATTATCAGTAGCCAATGGTCTAAAGGTCATGTCTACAATAGTGACCAGTTGACCAGTCTGTAGCTCTGAGCAGTGGGACTCAGATCACACAGAAGACCTGTCTGTGTGTGATTCCACACCAGCCCTGGGATTCAGCTGCTCTCAGAAGTGTCTCACAGACAGTCTTATAAATTTACAATTAGATTAAGGCTTGTAACAGTTATACAGTTAATTTAAATCATCAGACCACCTATAGAAGTGAGAGCTGGGTGGAAATAAAACCAGTATACACATTTTAACCTCCAGAATCAGGAGTCTGATCTTCCTGGCTCTTATACTCTGAAGATTCGTGTAAAACCCTTAAAAGCGCTCATTTCAGGGACTCGTGCTTGTTCTCTGCTGCTCCACACGGGAACGCTTTGTAACGCATTAATCTGCGAGGTAAACTATTTTTTTCCTTTTTAATGAATTTCATTCCTTGTTTTGTCGCTCTCCTCCTTCTCCAACTGTTATGATTCGCTTCTCTTCACAGCCCGGTGTGTTTTCATTTAGAGATGTTATATCTGTAAGAAAAGCCACCCCAGGCCCCAGACAGGAGTCTCCTCCAGCGGAGACGCGCTCTGCTCTGTCAGAAAGAGCGCTGTGACGTCACAGACACCAGCCGGGTCTCAGAGAGCGAGACCGCAGGAGGTGCGCTGAGCGCACAGAGGGGTGTTATTGATCACTTATCTATCGACAACCAATTAATTCAACTGAAGAACCGTAGAATAAATGATTAACTTCACCGATTGGTGAGTACTGATTCTTTTCCGGTTCTTGACCCTGTTTTAAATATCTAGAAAACAGTCAATAAAGACTGTATCGATCAATTACCATAGTGCGTTTAATGTTAATAATGTTCAATCTGAAATTAAACAATGATTATTCATATTATTATTTAGGTAACTGTATCCTAGAGCTTAGAAAATTATATTCCAAGTTGATAAATGTATGTAAGTAACAGTTTAAATGCATTTTTTCCAGTGTTTATAAATCATAAGTATGGTAACCACGGCGATAGGCGCCACGTCACTGTGCGCGTCTAGGTGTCTCGCCTTCGTCACAAAGAGCGATGTGACGTCATGGGTAGCAACTAATTCTAATACTAGTGTATTCATGTTAATATTAGAGAGTACAACTGGTAGTTTTCATGTTAGTGTTCATGTGAGTATTAATGATGATAGCGATACTGATAGTTTTAGTTTTAATGTTCATATTCATGTTAATATTAATTATAATTATAGTGTTACTGTTAGAGTATTAACAGTAGTAGTAGTGTTTGTTTTAATGATAGCTTAACTGTTATTATAAGTAGTTTGTGTCAATGTTATTGATATTGTTATATGTATGTCTTAGTGATAGTGTTACTGTTGTAATATGAGGAGTTATTTGTGTTAATGTTAGTTATCGTGTATCTGTAGATACCTGTGTATGTGGTGTCTGTGCATGTGTGTCTGTAAGTGTGTGGTGTTTGTTAGTGTGTAAGCATGTGGGGTCTCTGAGTGTGTGGTGTCTATAAGTGTGTCTGTGAGTATTTGTAGCGTTTCTTTGTTTCTGTGAATGCATGTCTGTGAAAGTGTTTGTATGGTGTGTGTCTGTGAGTGTGTGGTGTCTGTCAGTGTGTAGTTGTATATTTGTAAGTGTATGTGTGGGTATGTAATAATAAGAAATTATTAAGAAAGTCTTTGTCTTTTAACTTAAGCGTTCAGGATCCAAGCCCGTGTGCGGACGGTTGTGTTTCTTGAATCTCTTGTGATCATCAAAAGTCGTTGTTTAGTCCTTCAGTTTTTTCTCGAGTTGTCCAATGGATATTTTATACAATCCATACTTTTCATGCTCTTTTGAATTTTCCTTCACTTATGGAAAAAGTTCAAGGTGTTCTTGTCGCTGTGCTCCACATCTAGACGAGAGCACTTGCAACAGTACAGGACACGCAGTGAGGAGTTCGTGCAGCTTTCAGCTCAGTGTGGAGTGCAGAAGGAGGACTTGCTCGCTGAATGATCTCTCAAGAAATCCCTGGTGAGATTCAACAGGTGGCTTCTTCAACAGCCACGACAAGTCTGAAGACTTTCTCTGAATTTCCTGAATATAACGTTAAATTAGTTCAAATAATTTGGTAGTTAACACAACTAAATGCTTTGGAGGTATATTTAAAACAGCAGAGCAAGGCTTCAGGCACTTCGAGTAGGCATGAAATTAATTGTGTAAACCTGGATCTGTATAATCAAGAGTTCTCTTGTTCATAATATCTTTTTATACTTGTTAATTGAATATATCAATTGAGTATATCTGTTATATTTTTGAATGGGATGGGACTGTACACTGGTGGTTCCCAGGGGAAAAAGTGGGTATTGAGCCATTGGACATTCAGAGATTATATGTTGTGTGGGCGAATGTAACCGTGTGCGAAAGTAAAAAAATCCTCTTAGATGATCAAAGAATAAGTTGGGTGGGTGAATGTAACTGTGCTCTAACAATCCTCTTAGATGAAGTGCTACAGATGCAGCCCCTGAAAGTGTATTCGACTTACCTGTATAGTACTGCTGACACAAATGCTGCACGCTTGGGTTCGTAACACAAGAACCAACATAAATTCAACAGGGAGCTTCTGTAGCTGAAAACACAGATGAAACTGCTTGGTAGAACATCAGACTTTTAATCTGAGGGTCCAGCGTTCAAGTCCCTGTTCGGGCGGTTGTGCTTTCCTTAAATCTATTGTGAATGTCATTATAAATCGTCTTGTATCTTTCACTCTTCTAGCTGTACTGTGGTTATTTTAAATGTTCATCACTTGCATTTTATTTAGTGTTTCCTTTCACAAACCGAAAATGTTCAAGACGATCTTGTCACTGCACTCCACGGAGATAATCTAAATGAAATCACAGTAGAGTACAAGACATGCAGTGAGGAGCTCACGCAGTGAATACTCTTGAATACGACAAGAGGAAAGGCACACTACACATCTACAGAACATCACGTCCGAGTTTATATTGACATCAGAGATTGGACGCAAAGCAGTTTTTTTTTAACAAAGGTTCATGGGAACCTGAATATCTTTGCTAGAAGTATTTCAGAATCACAATCAAATCGAGTACGATTTGCATAGATCTACAGTCTGCAATTAAAATACGGTTTGTGCCTTTTAAAAAATACGCTATTCAAAATGTTTCTAAAACTGGAGAGATATGTTTCGGAATGCGTCTTCCTGTAAAAATAAAATATCTGCATGTATCTACGCTATACGCAAAGTCTGAAGCCTGCTCCACAGAAGAACTATATTCAGAGGGCAAAAGAATTGAATATTTCACCAAGTGAGAGGAAGCATCTTAGAAAAAGGAGGTGCAGTCACTTCTACACATCATAACACCACATAGTCAGACTAAAACTGCTGAAAAACTACTCTCAAGGGTAACCCGGCCGAGCGCTATAAGGAGCTGGATTAAAGCTCCAGTCTCTTCGGGGGCGTGAGTTGGAATCCCACTGCTGCCCAGTATCTCCTTGTTAAGAATAACAGTTTTGTTGTTGTTGCTTCCATGTGATTTAATCAGTTTCAGTAGAATTAATTTGAACAATCATATAATAATCATATTTGTTTTACTCCTCCTATATTGCAATTTGTGCACAAAGATTTAATTTATTTATTTTAAAAACGTGTTAGCCTTGATGGGAAAAACAAGTGACATGGGAGGTGCGGTGGCCATGTGGTAAGGTGTTGGTCTTGTAAACAAAAGATCACGCGTTTGAATCCCCTCCGTTCCTGTTTTGTTTACCAAGACTTTCCTTTATCTAAATCGTCAATTGTCTTGCAATGTAGAAATCTCTGTAATAACAAGAAAAGAACTGTCAGTAGTAGTTAATAATCCTTCGACAAAACAACGGGCACATTCAACACCCCAGCCTCCACTGCTTGTCAGGATGGCCGAGTGGTCTTAGGTGGCAGACTCAAGGACTCAATCATGTGTAGTGACAGTTTTATATTATTCACAACACAGATTTCCCTTCATGTTCATTAAGATGTGTAATTTGTATGTTGGTTGTATAAGAACAGTTTCTTCAAAAGTCCTGTCAATTAACAGTGGAGAGCTAGCCGACGTACGTCTTCATGAAAACTCTCTTACAAGTGTCTTGAGCAAATCTGCAAAATTTTAAAAATAGTTTAGCTCAAGATGCAACGGGAGTATAAACGAATTCTCCCGCCCTCCATTCCAAGATAAAACTCCATGTGTGATTCTTATTTTCCTTGAAGTTAATGATGTTGGTCATTATTGGAAATTGCCCGGTGATATCAACTCAGGTACTCGGTTGTTACGTGCTATAATTCGATACATGCAAAGTATTTGTATTCCCACCAAGTCTCAAGAAGGTCAATCCCAGTGGGCAAAAGATGTAGAATAAACGTCTATTAAACACATACCTTAGACGTATAAATGTGGTCCGTAATTAGTCTAGAATGAAATTCTAATATACGTATATTGTTATACACCAATTATACATCTATGATTATATGTCCATTATACATAAATTGTTGGAGTTCTATTATACGGATAACTTTAGAGGACTATAATACATATATGGTTAAAGGTCTATTATACATCAAAGATAGGTTTTATAGGCATCGAAATTAGTAAATCAAGCCAATAATTTGGTTTCCAAATTTATTCTGAAAATATACAATCATTCACTCCTGAAAAATATTGAGTTCAAATTATACATTATATACAATATTGTAATCAACATATGGCTAATCATCAAAAATAAAAAAAACACAACTAGTAAACTTCAGCTACAAATTCTTGTAACATGGCAATATATTTACAAACACAAACTAACTACGTGAACATGCTAATATTTAACTCAAAACCACATTTTGATTCAAATATAAGTTTCAAAATTTACAACTTGTATATCTCCAAGAAAATCTTATTACAATGTGAAGTTAAGACGATTTTTACTGTTCACCATTTGCAAAGCCCTGTCCAATTGTCCTAACAGTTAGGACCAGCAACTTATCATTTTCAGTGTCCAGACTTCCAGGCCCACTGCCTTGCATACGCATTCTTCAAATAACGTATTGTGTGCTCCTTTATTTATTTTTCTGTTGCTGTTGGGTGGGGTTTCAGCACCACAGCTAGGAAAAATGTTATAATATTAGTACTCAGATAAATGATGATTAATCTCTTCTTGAACATAATCTAAAAAAAGAACCATTAAGGTTTACTAAGCTCAAAGCTTAATCAATGTATTAAGTTTAGCTTGCATCATAGTAATTGAGCAATAAAGTCTGTCCTAATTAAAGAGTACCCAAAGTTTGAAAGTACAACATAGAATAAGAGTACCTTTAATTGCTCTAAAAAGATTTGTGTCTCCCAGGCACCTCTTTTGTCTTTGATCTTTCTGGTTTGTGCCAGCAAAGTTGAATTCCACCATCAGTTCATTTGTATTAAGTCTGAAAACCAAATTATGACTGAGCTTAGACATTTCTCAAGCGAGTTTTCACTCATTGTTTATTTACTCAAATATTTAGTATCAAATGTACTACTGTAATCCTTATATTTTAAGAGACAATTTAGCAGTTTTACACCTTGCAAATTCAGTGGTTAACAAGGTATCTTTAAGCTAAATTTTGTTTATATTTTAACTTGATCAAAGTAAAAATGTAATGTAAAAACATTTAAAAAATCTATAAGCAATACCTTGACAACACTGTGAACACACTCTCTCTGACATCACTGTTGCCTACTCTCCAAAGTTGGTTTATCTGGAAATAATATTATATTAGAAATAATATTATGTAGCGGCGAGGCTTAATAATAATGCAGAATTAAGTGTTTCTGAGCTTTCCCAAATTAGGCCTCATTTCTCTGTTCATCTCTGTGGTGCAGCCACAGAGAAACCATTCATGCAAGGTGATTTAAGGTCCAAGGACAGCTCCCAAAGGGGGATGCACTTAGCTAAGCCTGGCTATCATGATCAATGGTCACCCATTGGCGCCTATCTGTCTAGGGAGTGCGAGTTGGACATCTGGATTGCATTCCTAAGTGTCAGGACTAAGTGACTCATATCTCACCTTGATCAACCAATCAGGGACTGGTAGGGCCGAGTAACCCACGTGGGACTCTGATGCCCATGGAACTTTCAGCCAATCAATGAGCTGAAGTTCCTCCAGGTAAAAACAGGCAACACAGAGATTCAGACGGAGATTCAGATTCAGATTCAGACAAGATTCAGAAGGAATTCAAAGGAGAATTCCAGGGCAGGACGGCCCAGGAGCAGAAGGCTCCTAAGGGCAGGACATTCTCGCAGCGCTCCTCCTGACCGTCCTGAGACTCAGCCCGGACAACCACGGAACGGCCAGTGTGTCCGAGTGCCAGAACTTTCCTTTGTTCTAAGAGTCTAGAGTGGAGGTTGCCAGAGAGTAACCAGCAGCAGGCCTCGTGAACAGGTCGGAACTGTGGACAGCTGAATTACTATTCAGAACTAGCTCTTCATCATAACCGAACTGGTCCTCTTCCTGACTTGCTGGGACCCACAGTCATCTTTTCTCCTGTGCACAAACTTTGCTAGTTAAAGCCAACAGTGAGCATCAGCAGCGCACCGTCGCAAGCCGCACAGCACAGCCTGGCACCGAGCCAGAGAGCGCGGATTGGACAGCAACAGCCTGCAACTGTTCCTTTGTGCCCGCAGGAGATCTGAATCCCCAAAGATTGGATGAGTATTCAACTTCAATGCATTACAGCTCGAGAATTCAATTGTTATCCAAACCAGTTGATATCAATTTAATTCCTAAGAGTTATGTACTTGTTTGAGTATCTAATGTAGAAGTTGTAACCAAGTTCACTTTACGAAACGGTCTAAATGAATGATATACTGAACGTATGTCCTCTTGATATATGTAACTCTTTGTAACTGATTGAATATATATCTTTTGTATTCTGATAACCCTCTCGATAAGATCTGTTAGGTTTATATGCATATTCTATGTATTAATAAATGTATCCTCGTGTATTAGTACCTGTGTGTGCGCGTTGTTTGAGTTATGTCGCATGGTTGGATTCTAAAGCCACCAAAAGAATCAACTTTGTGATTTACTGCTACAATTAATAATTGTCTCAGTAAATGCCCAAACCCTACAGAACTGGTGCCTTCAGAGAGCCACTATGATTACATATTTGGCGTCCCTGAACCGGTTTTCTCTACATTTATTTGGCGTCCCTGGCACGGGCGTGGCAAGACTGAAATGAGTCAACCAAGCGGAATAATTCAATATAAAACGCCGCGGGTTTCATACACGACAATACAGTGTGCTGAAAGCCGAAAGGAAAAAAGTTCCCCTTGCTCTTTAAGCAGTGTTTGATTGTTTTGTGATCTTTTGCGATCTACCGGGTTGATTGCATACTTGATCTTGTGGTTTTCTGTGGTAAAACTGTGATTTCGTACTTAAACGTAATACTCTTTAAGTTTAACGATGGTTGCTAAAAGGTCTGAATTCGAGTCGCTATTACGCACTCTCTCTAGCAGCGACAGGTCTGACCACGATCTCTTCCATATCTCCGTCAGCGGAGAAGCTAGTAGAATAAATCTCCATTCTCTGAGAGAGCTAGCGAAGGACATAGAGAGATTTGACCCCGCAGTGTCAGAGAATAATATCGAGAGTTATATTCAAGACCTCAGGTATAACCTGCAGTACCTGCCAAACGCCACAGAACAGGAGAAAGTGTTTCTGGTCAGGAAAACTACCAGCAGAGCTGTACATGAGTGGATGGCTAGGCAGATGAAAGAAGTCTGTAATGACTTTGAGCAGCTTTGTCAAGCACTTATCGAAGAATACAGTGCGTTTATTGACCCGACTGTCGCGATAGCCGCCGCTCTTAACATTAAGCACGAGAGAGCAGAGTCCCCTCGCGAATATTACGAGAGACTTAGACGAACTTATTTTGGAGGGCGAAATGATGAGGGTTGCGAAGAGAACACACATTTCAAGGGTTTATTCATTGCGAATCTCCACCCGTCAGTCAGAAAGATGATCTTAATGCATACAGATGCACAGACCATGAAAATGACTGATATCAAGAGATTCGTGCAGAAAGCCTGGGAGTATGATGTCCAAAGTCGCTCTGAGCAAAAAGCTGTTAAAGCGACTGTGTTCGCCGTCAGAGCCAGCAGGGTTAATTCCCCCCTGCTCGAAGGAGCACAGGCTCCTGAGCTGGCTAAGCCCCGTTCCAAAGCAGGCACACTGGACCGCACCCAGCGTCCTAAGTGCCATGAGAACACCAGGGGAGGGAAAGGGCTAGAAAAAAAAACTGAACAAAAGGATTCAGTAGCCGCCCGCCTGGCCAGGCTTGAACAAGCTTTATTAGGACAGGGACAACCGTTCCCCAAGGCTGCCGGAAGCGTGAATGAGCTGATACTCTCCACTGGAGGAGGCGGAGACCCGCCCCCTCTCCCTCCCTCAGTCTATCTGATTGAGCGGAAGAGTTCCTGCCTGGATGAATTCAGCCACTCCCAAGCGAGTGCTGACTCCACCCCTGAAGTCACAGAGCAGGCAGTAAAACGCAGAGGAAAAGCAAGAAGCTTTTACTTCAAGGCTGCCATGGGAGATGTCTTACCCAGTGAGACACTGATTGACACTGAGGTTGAAAGGTGTTTGATGTCACACGGCAAGCTCAAACGGGTAGAAAAAGGAAAGGGCATGCGACTCAGAGAGGAACCTTTGGTGAATCACCAGAAAGGCAAGGTGTGGAAACAGGTCAAGGCTCCTAAGCCTTCTGTACAGAAGGAAAGGGGGGCCAAGAGGCAGACTGTGCTCACACAGTGCCCACCGAACACAGAAGCCTATGCGGAGATTCCTTCTGTTCCCTCTGGACAAGAAATAAAAATATTTCCTTGTTCCCCAGATATACAGGGAAGTCCTGTCCCGGCTGAGGTCCCAACAGCCTCCCTGCCACAGGAGCGCTGCTCCGAGCAGCCGCCTGATCCACCAGGTAAAGCACACCCCTTTTACATCCCTAAAGAGGAGCAGATCTCCCCACCTGGCGATGAAAAGGAGCTTTCCCTGTGCACCCTGGCACCCAAGAGGGTTCAGGAACACCACCCCGCAGTGGTGGAAGGGATCCAGATGGCAGGAGAGCAGGTTGGTGATGTAGCCCTCACCCTTAGCCCTGAGAGGTCCTCTATTAGTGAGGATCTGCTTGAGCAGCTGTCACAGGGCCACCGCCAGGTGCCCCTGGTGCAACATTCACAGGTTAGACAGGAGGTCCAGCTGGACGCTGAGACTACTGCGCTGTGGACACACCTGATCCCAGATGCCGATTCCCTCTGCTGTGACCCAGGGAACCTGCAGTCAGGTAACATTATTTCTCACAACTACCAGGTAGTGAGTGAGACTGACCTGATTGTTCCTGCCTCAACGGCAGGGTTGCCTACACACCCAGTCTCCCAGAAGGGACAGGGAATGAAAGCCGAGCCGGTTTTCTTACAGCCACCAGCTCAGTCTGTCAGTCTGAGTCTGACCAACAGTGGTTCAGCCAGACTGGAGCTGGATGGTAAAGTCACCCGCCTGCCAGTGCAGGACATCGCAAAGAGAGGTGTCAGAATCCCCGCCTGCACTGACATGGGCCTGGTGAGTGATAGTAAGTTCAAAGACAGTGAACTAGCTATCCCACTGCTGGGGCAGCTCCCTGAACCCTTAGCGAGGGAAGGGGGGAGCGAGCAGGTGTCCTACACCCACGCCCAGCGAACGATTGTAAACATGCCGATAGAGGGATTCCTCAATCGGGAAGTGTGCAGGGTGGACCTGAACAGTGAGAATGGGATAACAATCCCAGATCACTCAGGTGCTCCAGATGACCACTCAGCCGAGGGTCAGGCATGCTCCACCGCTGCACCGCCCCCTGCAGGGTTCCTAGAGCACAGGCATGAACAAATCGAAAAAGCAGATGCCCTGGAAACGGAGGAGCAGCATCAGCCGCTGCGTCAGATCTCCCCAGATTTCCAGGAGGTTGGTGCCCAAGATGCCACATGGCATACTGAGGAAGACACCATGTACATGCTGCACCAGCTTAGAAAGGCAACAGTCACCCAGAAGGAGATGACTGGGGTCAGCCACCCGAAAAGACTTTTGGGAGGACTGATTGCTGCCGCCACTGTTGCACGTTTGCTTTTTCTGGTAGGTTTGTGTGCTACTGGCACTCTCACCCTGACTGCCCCAAGAAGGCAGGTGTCAGAGATGCCAGAGGGTAGTGACAGACTGTATCAACAGCAGCAAAAGTTGGAAAGCTTAGGGAAAACCCTACAGGCAATTTCCTATGCAACAGGGTTAAATCTTATTCCCCAACCAGTGGACATGATTGTTGGTGTTATACAGTGGGTTTATGCTTGTGTGCAACAGGCCAGAATGTTGACACAAGACCTGTTAAGGGAGTTTAGTGCCACTGTAGCCAGTCTAACCACGGCACAAATCCTAACCCACTTGATTCCACTCTTCTCAGTAGAGGAGCATGTGACTTTAACCTCATCGCTCATAGCTCACCCAGAAGGCAATCCAAGATTGAATTCGGTTCCAAATCTTGAGATGGGTATGGCTACAAAAGCTATCCATTGGCTGTGTCTAAACGATTCACCAATGAAGGGTGTAAAGCTACTAACGAGCAGAGGGAGGTTAATGAACCCCATGAAGAGCAGGTGGGAAGTAAATGGCTGGTCAGCACACCACATTTAACTGACACTGTGACTTGTGACAAGTATGATACAGCTACCACAATGCAGCTATCTAACCAATAGTTTTCCTGTAAGTTCCCGAGGAGGCCATAGTACAGCATGGTAACTTAACACTGTACGGTCTGGAACCAGACAATATAAGACCAAACTTGAGGTCTAAGATGCCTTCAGGTGCCACACTATTCAATTGGATAGAAATCCAAGAAACAGTAAGCCCTGAAGAGGTACAGGTAGTTAGTTTGCTTTAATGGAACAAACCTCCAAACCACCCTAGCAGCTACCCAACACAGGTGTTGTGGTTTATCGGGGGCTGGGAACAGGAACTGTTGTTATTCTAACACTACTGCCAGGTAGCTGGATCATGACTGACAGTGTACTCTGAATGATGTACTCTCACATCAAGATGTACTCTGGGTAGCATGAATGAGTCAAAGGTAGCATGTCAAAAGAAAGGAAGTGACTTCTCCCCAAATATCTACCACAGAGGTATCAGATATTGACAGTGAACTTCCTGATGTGTAATTCCTAGACTGAGATAATGTCTCCTACCGTGTTTATACATACTCCAGATGTTATTCATCCTGTTTGTATCCAATGCTGGTTCCGGTATGAATTCTCGAGGAGTAATGTAGACATTTAAGATTAATGTTCTAATGGCAAGGGACATCACTTAACTCTGTTTTGTTTTGAAGGCAACAACGCCTCAGGACCTCGTGACCTTCAAAAAGGGGGGATATGTAGCGGCGAGGCTTAATAATAATGCAGAATTAAGTGTTTCTGAGCTTTCCCAAATTAGGCCTCATTTCTCTGTTCATCTCTGTGGTGCAGCCACAGAGAAACCATTCATGCAAGGTGATTTAAGGTCCAAGGACAGCTCCCAAAGGGGGATGCACTTAGCTAAGCCTGGCTATCATGATCAATGGTCACCCATTGGCGCCTATCTGTCTAGGGAGTGCGAGTTGGACATCTGGATTGCATTCCTAAGTGTCAGGACTAAGTGACTCATATCTCACCTTGATCAACCAATCAGGGACTGGTAGGGCCGAGTAACCCACGTGGGACTCTGATGCCCATGGAACTTTCAGCCAATCAATGAGCTGAAGTTCCTCCAGGTAAAAACAGGCAACACAGAGATTCAGACGGAGATTCAGATTCAGATTCAGACAAGATTCAGAAGGAATTCAAAGGAGAATTCCAGGGCAGGACGGCCCAGGAGCAGAAGGCTCCTAAGGGCAGGACATTCTCGCAGCGCTCCTCCTGACCGTCCTGAGACTCAGCCCGGACAACCACGGAACGGCCAGTGTGTCCGAGTGCCAGAACTTTCCTTTGTTCTAAGAGTCTAGAGTGGAGGTTGCCAGAGAGTAACCAGCAGCAGGCCTCGTGAACAGGTCGGTACTGTGGACAGCTGAATTACTATTCAGAACTAGCTCTTCATCATAACCGAACTGGTCCTCTTCCTGACTTGCTGGGACCCACAGTCATCTTTTCTCCTGTGCACAAACTTTGCTAGTTAAAGCCAACAGTGAGCATCAGCAGCGCACCGTCGCAAGCCGCACAGCACAGCCTGGCACCGAGCCAGAGAGCGCGGATTGGACAGCAACAGCCTGCAACTGTTCCTTTGTGCCCGCAGGAGATCTGAATCCCCAAAGATTGGATGAGTATTCAACTTCAATGCATTACAGCTCGAGAATTCAATTGTTATCCAAACCAGTTGATATCAATTTAATTCCTAAGAGTTATGTACTTGTTTGAGTATCTAATGTAGAAGTTGTAACCAAGTTCACTTTACGAAACGGTCTAAATGAATGATATACTGAACGTATGTCCTCTTGATATATGTAACTCTTTGTAACTGATTGAATATATATCTTTTGTATTCTGATAACCCTCTCGATAAGATCTGTTAGGTTTATATGCATATTCTATGTATTAATAAATGTATCCTCGTGTATTAGTACCTGTGTGTGCGCGTTGTTTGAGTTATGTCGCATGGTTGGATTCTAAAGCCACCAAAAGAATCAACTTTGTGATTTACTGCTACAATTAATAATTGTCTCAGTAAATGCCCAAACCCTACAGAACTGGTGCCTTCAGAGAGCCACTATGATTACATATTTGGCGTCCCTGAACCGGTTTTCTCTACAATTAGAAGTTATTTTTACTACTGGATCTTCACTAATCAACTAATCAGACATACCCATTACACATTTTCACATTTTAACTCCACTTTTCTGCAGTTTTTGCTTAGTCCTAGAATACAAAGTGGCCATATTTCAAAGTTCAAAAGTTGTAGTAATTTTTTAGAACATGAAGCTTTTTATAAAACACTTTATTTTGGCATTAAAAGATTAGCAAGATTATACATTATAAACTAAAAATAAGAATGTATGCCAGAGATGGATCCTATTAATCAGATGTAAGCTGATATAATAATAATGACCTATCTGTAACCTAGAATACTAGTAGTGAATATTTTCTACACCACAGAGATAATATAATATCATACCAGTAGGTTTTGATTGTCCATGTTGTCAAGGACTCACTTGTGTGTACAGGACTCTTCCATTGTGCTCAGCCTCTTGAAGTAGAATTGTGAGTTCACCAGTTCTGTACACTTTCCCGCATGCCTCAGTTCATCTCTGATCTCTATCAGGAGACCCAATACCCGAAACTCTGAAATCATTCACATTTTGTATCAGCATTTGTAAGGAATTAGGTCAGGAGTTTTTAACACTATTGTTATATTAGCATTACTGTAGTGTTGCTAATGTGCTACATGCAATTTATAATCTTAAAAATGTAAAATTCCCACATTTGTAGTTGATTTTGTGTGATCTTCACCTTCACACTATTTTATATGCCATTTATTTCTTATTAACGTACTATTTTTAATCAAAATAATATTAAGACCTGTATGTATTCAAATAGTATTATCATTATTTATACTTACGCATCAAAAGACGATTGCTGAGAAAAACATGACAGTATTTAACCTAAATGGCAAACAACAAATATCAGCAATGCATTGTGGTATATAACCGGAAAAGATGCTGTGTTAGATATGTTTTCAATTTCAATTATATATGCATTTATTAATGTTGTCAATATTATTACGGTTGCAATTTAACCATGGTGAGAATCCCTGCCTGTCATACAGGAGAGTAGGGTTTGATTCCTGACAGGGAGCTAAGGAGCTTTTTCTATGACCTGTTTACAATTTAAACTTTAGTGTGAGACACCTTTCTTCTACAGAAATCTATTTTTTTAAAAAGGAGATGAATTAGTTATAACAACACAAAACATCAAAGTGAAGTTGCTTTTCAGCAACTCCTTGGTTACATAGGAATTTAGTTTTTTTGACAGCACGGTCATTTGCAAAATTAAACAAGGAATTGATTCACTCCTGTGGAATACTGTATAAAATGGAAGATGGGTTTGATATGGAAACAACTACACACATTTTAGTTTTTTTTTTCCAATTGTACTCCCATCAAAGTGACATAAGAAAAGTCGTTGTCAGAAGTGGGATATGAAAACAAGCCACCAGGGGAGACCGATGTAATAACTTCACCAGAAATATATTGAAAACAAATGGGCTGTCACTAAGGAAATTCATAGAGAAATACAGGTCCCACCATAAAACACCATAAGGAGTGCAAAACATGTTAAGTTATTTCTGTACTTCATCAGTGTTGGTAAAAGAGGGACTCAAGGACACAAAGATTCTAGTTTGGGAATCAGGCTGATGAAGGGAAGTGTGACTTTGGACACAGGGCATTGCAGAGAGGAACAAATGGCGCAACGAAACAAAACACCAAAACCCCAGATTGAACCAGAAACCTTTAGAGCATCAGTCTAAGGCTTTCTCAGCTGAGCTATTTCAACATCTGTGTATGATCCAACCTCTGCTGTCTGCAGTAGCCTCCCAAAGTTCCAGCATGAGTGCACGAAGAGGAGTGGTAGAGTGTTACTGCAACGTCATTCAGAAGGAAAGTGATCCAGCTCAGCTCTCTGATGTTTGGTAGATACATCTTCTTCATGAGTAATGTAGGATCAACTTCTTCAGGCTCGAGGAAGGGCTTGCATTTCGGCAGCAGTAACTGACTGAGTAGTGACTTCTAGGACCTGGTCTTATCAGGTTGCTTTGCCAAGTTTGTCAGTTCTGCTGAAATGACCTGTCTCTAGGAAATTTAGGAAGCAGAAGAATGACTATCTGAAAGGTGACATGATCTGCTGGGTGTTTGACTTGATCATGAATGACACAGGAAATGCGAATTCTTGCAATAAGACAAAACAAGATCCATAAAACACTGGCAGAAGTGCAAAATGTGAGAGGATAAAAAGACACCTGTTTCTGCCCGATTTCAAACAGGGGATCTTGTGCATGTGTGATGAACGTGATAATCACAATATTGCAGAAATGACAGCAGCACTGAACGTGGCGAGACGTAAAAGATTGTTAATTCCCTTCAAATACTCACAGTGTGTTTATTCTGCTGTATTAATTTACTGTGCTCATCAGGCAGTAACAAACCTGTTATCTACACACTGTTCCCAGAGCTGGATAGGTGACTCCACATTCTACAGCTCTCTAGCAATAGAGGAAGTCAGACTACAGAAATGGAGAAAATCTCCTCTTCAGAATGTGGACATATATTCCTGAGAGAAGTCCTTTCTCGAAGTTCAACACTCTCTGCAAGTTACCCATTCCCACCTTGCGCAGGGTAGTGGTTATCACATTCTCTTAACACACCAAAGGGTTTCAGTTTGAAAGCGGGCGAAAACAAGTGATCACTTTTCGCACATTTGTCACTGCTGACGTTGCTTTATGAATCTATTTTCTATACTGTGCTGATCAATTGGAAACCAAAAGGCGAAAAAAGACACGTTCCCTCACCTAAGGTTGAATATTAGGAATCAAAACTGCTCGAGTGTATGGAAGCACACAGCTTTATTAAGATTTCCAAGTGCAAGATCTTTTTATTAATAGAAGACCCTATTTATGTTGTATGAGAAATATTAATATTAATACAGAATCTTTTTTCACCAAATAAATGGGCTTCCTGACTTCAGAAAGCCTTCTAGACAAATACTAAAAGAGCAAAAATTCCATTTGGTAAATGAAATGAAAACACATACCCTACCAAACCTCGAGTACAGGCCATTCAGGGTGATAATACAAAACCATTTATAATTCAACAAATAAAACCTGTCAACTGGTAATCACCACTTATCATAAAAAAATAAGTAGCAATACACAGTAGGTGACTCTTGGGTGCAAGTTAAATCCATGCAAGAAGGGGTTTAGTGTTATATTTCCAAATCAGATATGCAAATGAGAGATCTGACCCAGCCAATCTCAAAGCTCCCTTGGTCTGGAATGGAGCTGCTCCCCTCTTCTAGTTATTCACACTGGAGTTAGGTTACATATTAGCACATTTCATCTAACAGTTGCTCCAGAAACAAAAAACGTAAAGAAATGACCTGGAATGTGACCTCACCTATTAGAATGTAGTTCAACAGATAACTTGAAAACCTTGTCATAAGATTTTTTTTGTTCTACAAAATATACTTTATTCCGCAAAAAAAAAACATCTCAAAAGGAACATCTCACACATATTAACACTCCATGTAATAAAAAACAACGACGTAACGGAGATTGATTGTCCGTTATCAATCTTTGCAAGTGGGGGCGAATTTGAGCATTTAACAGAGTTCCTCCAAACCTAGCACTTGCTATTTTCCTTTAATCCCTGTATAGGGCCCAAAGTCCTTTCCAGCGCTCCCTCGCCGTGGGGAAACCCCATTTGGCGACTAGGCGCTTCGTCCTCCTCCTGAGGTCCGATGGGCTCCCGCAGCGCCCGACAGAGGTTGCAGTAGAAGATGCAGTCGAGTTTCATGGGGAAATGTGGGACATCTCGACCCCCTTCCTCGACCGGCTGACACATCCGTGATGTACTCGTACTTGCCGCCCCAGACGAAGCCGAAGATCATCCCTTGCAGCGCTCGTCTGAGTCTGGCCGGCAGCGGGTACACCACCGCCAGGTAAACCAAAGCCGGCAGGATGTCTGCTTTCAACACCATCACTTTCCCTGTGTAGGACAGCGACCGCGTTTTCCACAGACCCAGCTTCGCGTTCACCTTGGCGATCCTCTTGGTCTAGTTGTTGGTCTCGTTGTCCTGGCTCTGGAAGGAAACCCCCAGTATTTTGAGGGGCTCTGTGCAGAGCTCGAGACCCTCCGGCGCCGTCGTCCTGTGCTTCCAGGGCCCGAAGAACTTCAGTTTGCTCTTTCGGCGGTTGAGTTTCGACCCCGAGGCTCTGGAGTTTTGCTCCATGACCTGCAGGGCCCTCCTCAACCCCCTGTCTGACCTCAGGAACAGCGTCGTGTCGTCGGCGTACTGGGAGATCTTCAGGGTTTCCCCCGCGCCTCCCGGTATCTCCAGGGTCCCGTCTCACCGTCTCTGCTAAGGGCTCTGGCACCTTGCCTTTACCCATGGACAAGAGTGCCGCCTTTAGCTCCTCGGCCGCGATCGGACCCTCCAAGTCCTCCCTCACCTCCTCCGGTACTCGTGCCTTCGCCTGCCTCCACCTCCGTCTGCTTTTCTGAAAAGAGCTCCGTGTAGAAAGCGGTGGCCGCTTCTACCTTGTCGCTCTCGTCCAGCACTTCCTCTCCATCTCCCCGTCTCAGGCCGTGGATCACCCTCTTTTTCTGGGCTCCTCGGACCTGATTGAGTTTGCGGAGCCTCTCCTTCAGGTCCCGTGCCCGGGCTGAATTGAAGGCTCCTCCCCCGTTAGCCGAGCTGTACTCCTCCTCTAGTTGTCTCTGGAGTCGTGCAGCTTCCTTCCTCTCCCTGGCCGCCTTCCATCTGCAGTACGTCTGTGCCAGGGTTCGGGTCCTGTCTTTCACCGACTCCCACCATTCCACCATGGAGCTGTAGCCGTCTCTCAGATCAACCCAGCTCGCGTAGTCTTTACGAAACAGTGCCTTGAAGTCGTCTTTCTCCAGTATCTCCTGGTTCAGCTTCCAGTACCCACGACTGAATGCTGGCAGGTTGGTGTTAGCCACCACCGTCAAGCGCTCGTGGTTGGAATACCACTCCGGGGACACCGTCGCCAACTCCAGGGAGCAGGTTGTGTGCAGAAAGATGTAGTCTAGGCGGCTGCACACTCCCCGGGAGTTTTTCCATGTCGTTCCGGTGTCGTTAGGGCGGCACCGTCTGAAACTGTCTACCAGGGAGAACTTCTTGAGTAGCGACTCCAGCTCTGCCGAGCTAGCGTCGCTCCCCTTCTCCCGGTCAACGTTGAAGTCCCCGCCAAGCACCACCTGTCTGTTGGTGGTGCAGCAGCTGGCCAGGTCAGCAAACACTTCCTTCAGGATAGAGGGTTCTGTTGGAGCATAGACGTTAATTGCTCTCAACTTCTGCCCCCTCCAGTCGATGTCTGCGACCAGGATCCGGCCCTGCACCACCGAGAAGGAGGAAACCAGCGTCATCTCTGGATTTCCGAGGAGGATTCCCACTCCGGAAGAGTGGACCCCTCCTACGCTCCAGCATGATTCTCCCTTTGTCCATTCCCTGGTGAATGTCAGCTTGTCGCTTTCATCCTTCAGGTGGACCTCCTGTAAGAAACAAACTGAGAAAGACTTTGAGGCCAGATCATGAAAGACTCCTCGTCTTTTCAACGGGTCTATCAGCCCTCTCACGTTAGTTGTTAGAAAGGTAAGTTTCACAATCATGATTAAACAAGTGAAAGTTGAACCTCCTCTCTTTGTGCTTACAGTGGAAAACTTGGGAGTCTACATCTGGGCACTGTTTAGCCTAGATGTAACTCCTCTTGTTCGGGTCCTGGGGGGAATATGCTGGGCTCCCTCCAGGTCTCGCTGGGGACTGAAAGGTAAACATGCTGGACAGGTCCAGTCCTACCATCAGTCCCGGCTCCAGGGCGGCTTCAAAGTAATCCTCGTCTTCCTTGAGGGTACTCTCCACCACCGTTTCGGGAAGGCTTTTTTCTTCCCTTTCTCCAGGAGTTTCGGGGACCTCTAGTTGCTCCTGGGCCTTGGGGGAGGGGGGCTCCACTTCCTGGGCTGCCTCTTCGTGTTGTTCATGGGCCTCGGGGGAGGGGGTTCCGACTTCCTGGGCTGCCTCTTCCTGTTGTCCCTGGGCCTCGGGGGAGGGGGTTACCTCTTCCTGGGCTGCCTCCTCCTGTTGTCCGTGGGACTCGGGGGAGGGGGGTTCTGTTTCCTGGGCTGTCACTTCCTGTCGTCTTTGGGCCTCAGAGGGGAGGGTTTCCATTTCCTGGGCTGCCTCCTCCGGTTGTTCCTGGGCCTCAGGGGAAGAAAGTTCCGTTTCCTCTAGGATGAGGAAACGGTTCTCCCTTACCACTCTTTTCTTTTGTCCTTCCGAAGGTGGATCCACCCTGCATCTCTTCTCCCGCTTTCTCTTTCCCTTCTTGCTGGGAGTTATTAGGGCCCTTTCTCTGGTCAGCCATTTTGTCTGTCGTCCTGGCAGCCATCTTGTGGCACTGGTGCGGCTGGGGGTGTGGCCTCGGCAGTTTCGGTTCTCTGCGGGGGAGGTGCGGGTTCTTTGTTCTCACCTCTCTCCCTTTGTCTTGAGACCGGTTTCTGCCGGCCGGCTTCCACCACCTGCGCAAACGAAGGTTTGCTTACCTTGCATTGGTGAAGGGGGTGCTTACCTTTTTCTCTGATCATTTTCGTTGCCTTTTCATATGAGGCGTCCGTGGCCATGTAGGCCTCCATGTATCTCTCTGCCTTGTTGTCTTGCAGGCAGTAGAGATCTCCCGCCACCAACTGCAGGATCCCTCTCAGGAAGGTAATGAAAAAGGATTTCGCAGTTGTCATCGTCTCTGTTTTCTTGGTCCAGTGGAACCGGATCAGTGTCTTCTTGTCTGCCATCTGGAAAGGAGAACAAAGAAAAAAGGAAAGAAAGAGAGAGAGCAAGGTCCTGTGGAGAGGAGGGTTTAGCTGCTAAAGGAGCAGCAAGGGAGCCCTGGCCTTTGTCCTTGTGTGCAAAGCCCAGCTAGGTGCAGGCGCAGGAGGAGAGAGAGAGAGGGAGCGGATAGTCCTTCCGAGTCGCAAGGAAGAAAGTAAGAACTGCGGGCAGGCCACGAGTACCTACTCCCCGCCTAGAGGCCAAGGAGGCAGAGAGAGAGAGAGAGAGAGGGAGCGGATAGCGCTTCCGAGTGTCGAGGAAGAAAGCAAGCACTGCGGGCAGGCCACGAGTACCTACTCCCAGCCAAGAGGCCAAGGAGGCGGAGCAAGAGAAAGGGGGAGGGGAGAGGATAGAGGAGAGAGAGAGAACGTTGCTGCCGGATCCCACCCAGCTCAGCTGCTCCTTGGCCTTAACCCCCTAGGCTCAACCTAGGGCGATACCAGCTCAAGCATTCTTCAGGATCTTCGATCGCCTTCTAGAACTTTGGAAAGACAGGAACTGCGGGCATGCCACTTGAACTTGATCTTAGCCAAAAGGCCGATAAAATTGGATTCCAGCTCACTGGCCCTGCAAAACTTAGTTCAAGACTTTAAACTCTCAGACACATATAGATGTATATATCCCACAACAGCAGGATATACATGGTCAGGGAGGAATAGCAGCTCCAGAATTGACTATTGCTTTGTCTCAGCGAGAGTGAAAGTTGTTGGGGTCACTCTTCAGCCTGTCTTCTTCTCATATCACCAAGCTTTAGGGTGTAGAGAGGAACTCCAGGGCGGGACTGTCTTTGGCCCAGGCCTCTGGAAACTCAACACAAAGCTGCTAGAGAACGAGGGGGTAGTATCCCGCTACAAGGAGAAACTATCACAGTGGCTGTCCTTGCAGTGTCTGTATGGGTCAGTAGGAGAGTGGTGGGAGGAGGTGAAGGTGAGGACAAGGGCTTCTTTCATGG
The DNA here is from genome assembly GCF_040954835.1 of Lepisosteus oculatus. NCBI lineage: Eukaryota > Metazoa > Chordata > Actinopteri > Semionotiformes > Lepisosteidae > Lepisosteus > Lepisosteus oculatus. Next base: position 22,575,415 of record NC_090709.1, on the reverse strand, counting down.
CTGAGGGAAGGAAGGCTGCCAGACGGAGAGGAGTGTTAGCCAGGAAACAGAGGCAGCTGCAGCGTCTCTACATGATGCTGCACAGTGGCTTCAATGTGCTCGAGGATATCACCTTTTTAAAAAAGGACATCCGGAGCATAGCGGAAGAAAGTAGTCGAGGAGTGCTGTTAAGAAGCTGAGTGCAGTTCTTGGAAGAAAATGAGAAGTGTACTCGCTTCTTTTTCAGGAAAGTGGTAGGCTCCAAGTCTGTCATGGAAAGTGTAGTTGATGAGGAGGGAAGAGAGAGAACAGAGCCGAGTGCTATCCTCTCCTGCATCGAGGCCTTCTACTTAAGACTGTACAGAGGTAAAGGATGAAGAAATTCATTTTTTTACCTCAAAGCTAGAAAACGTTTTGAGTGAAGAAGACAGGGAAGTACTTGAGAGGGATTTGACAGTAGAAGAGCTGAGACAGGCTATGGAGAGCTTACAGAAGGGGAAAACTCCGGGTGCTGACGGGCTCCCTAAGGAATTTTATTGCACCTTTTGGGATCTGCTTCAGGATCCGCTAAAGCTCCTTTACAAGGAAAGCTATAAGACAGAATTGCTGCCTGACTCCTTAAGAGAAGGCACTATCTCTCTCTTGTTTAAGAAAGGAGCAAAGAATGACATAAAGAACTGGAGACCCCTCAGCCTGTTAGGCGTGGACACTAAGATCCTGTCCAAAGCCCTTTTCCTGTACCTACAAAATGTAGTGACCTCACTGGTAGGGAAAGAACAGACTTGTGGGATAGCAGGACGCCTGATGAGCGACAACCTGGCCTTGTTGAGGGATGTCTGTCTGTACTCAGAGGACCGCTCCCTCCCTCTGTGCATTTTAGGTGTAGACCTAGAAAAGGCCTTTGACCGACTAAACTGGCAGTACTTAACATCAGTACTTGAGCACAGGAAGTTTGGCCCCATCATGAGAAAGTGGATTAACCTGCTGTACACAGGTAGCAACAGCAGAGTAATGGTTAATGGCAATAGATCATGCCCCTTTGAAGTCTGTTCAGGGGTGAGGCAGGGCTGCCCATTATCCCCCTTGTTATTCGTTTTGGCTATGGAGCCCTTAGCCTGTGCCTTGCGCCAGGATCAGGCCATTAATGGGATACCAGTGCCTGGAAGTGGGGGGGGAGAGGTAAAGACATCTCTATAAATGGATGACATCACCCTGCTCCTCTCTGACAATGTCTCAATTAGCAGAGCTCTGCAGTGCTGTGATCGTTTCTCTTTGGCTTCCTCTGCAAAAATTAACAAATCTAAGAGTGAGATTTTTTATCAGAACTGGAGGGAGCCAAAAGAAGGACATGATCTCAGGCTGCAAGAGAAGAGAATTAAGGTCCTGGGGGTGTATTTTGGAGAAGAGATGGGAACAGTAAATTGGCAGATCAAATTGCCAATCTTAAACAAAAAACTGATGCAATGGAAGGACCGAAACCTCACCATGACAGGGAAGGTGCTGGTCATAAAAGCCCAGCTCTTGCCTGTCTTGAATTTTCTGGCTTCTATCTTCCCAATCCCACACCGTGTTGCAGCGGTGCTGAGGTGATGGATGTTTCATTTTCTATGGGGTGGGAAGCAGGAAAGACTCGGAAGGGAAATAATGTACAGGCCGCTACTCTCAGGGGGGAAGTCTGTCCCAGATATTGCCATGAAGCTGCTGTGCATTTTCCTGGCCTTTGTGCTGAGAGGCTTTGCACCAGCACCTGAAGCGCGTACCTGGACTTTTTTTGCCAGGCCCTGGGTAGGTAGCGAGGTGTTTAGAGTGTGGGGTGTCAGACCCAAGCTGGATGTCCCACTCTCTGACACATGCCCTGCAATTTATGGGACAGTTAAAAGTTTTCTAAGATCTCACCCAATTGGCCATATTCCCCTCCGAGATGTCAGCATCCAAAAACTGGAAGATTTCGTTGCACCGCAGAAGAATAGGCAGACCCCTGTGGGCATTTTAACATCAGCCCAAACAAGGAAGGTGTGGAAACACACATCCTCTAAGTTTCTGTGCAATATTCACAGAGATTTAGCCTGGAGTGTCGCCCACCAGTGCTTACCAGTCCGAACTTTCTTGTACCGTAGGGGCCTCACCCCCAGCCCTCGCTGGGTTAGGGTGGGCTGCGGCGAGGAGGAGACTGTGACCCATCTCCTGTGGTCCTGCTTTTTTGCTAAGGCCTTCTGGGCACAGTTTGAAGATTGGTTGCAAGCTCTCTCGCTCCAATCTACCCTGACCGCTGCTTTCGTCATATACGGCATCTCTCCTGTCAAACTTCCTCCTGACGTGTTTGACAGGATCTGGGCCGTGGTGAACAGTGGGAAAGACGCCCTGTGGAGAATGAGGAACATGGGGCTCTTTAAAGGCATCGAGGTCCCAGTCAAGGCAGCAGGTAGCCTGGCCCTGTTCATCACCCGAGATAACTATTACTTCAGAGATCTGTGGAGAGAAGGGAGGGAGGAAGCAGAAAATCTGTGGGAAATAGAGAGCATAGGTCAATATCTCAAGAAACTGTGAAAAACATTATCAAGTTTAAGTAAAGTATGTGATTTGCACAAGAAAAAAAGAAAATTGTTGCTATGTAACTGGTACCATGTCAAAATGTAATGAGATGTGATCATATATACTGTTTTAAGCATGTATATTAATGTAAACCTTTCTAATTTGTGATGTCCTGAATTTTTTTATGAAAAGAAAATAAAGTTCTTAAAAAATCGGTTCACCCAGGGGGAGGCTCGGCCATTGCACTCCGGCTGTGCCGACCCCTGCAAATTCCCCAAATGTGGGAATCTCGACTGCATAATTTCTGGTAGTGGGGGACTGCGTTCACGCTCTCCCCTGATGTGCTTGGTCCAATATCGGATAAGGGAAAGTTACGACACCACGAGCTGCGATAGGATCCCAGTTCGAAAGGAGTCGATGCCACTGCTGGTTCCCGGTTTCTTTTAGTTAGAGGTCCAGGGAAGCATTTCAAGCTGGTTCCACTACTCCTTCCAGACATTAATTCCCTTTTCAAAGTCAGTCGTCTTGCTGTAGTCTGCATTATTTAGGCTGATTATCGAGGTTAGCCTTTATTTGGCCATGGGGGCCTCGGTACTGTATGCTAATTCTCAAGACAGTTTCACCCGTTTTCTGATTGCTAGGTTCTGTACCAGTGCAGACATGTCAAACAGTGAATGGCTGTACCTCTATTGTATCCGTGCTCAATTTGGGTGGGCAAAACGAGAAAACAAGCGTGCCGTTTCCTACACATCTGCAGTCGCCAATGCGCATTCGCAGTATGTCCCGGGACGCAATTCGGGCTCATTTGCATAACACCAGACCGGCAGATCACTACGCAAGCTCGCGTCGTGCGCCTGCCACACACCGAACAAACACCGGAGCCTTTTCAGCAATTTCCAAAAAACGGGCCTGCTCGCCTGCCCAGAAGGTTTGTCTCTTACCCGCTCTCCAGAGCCTGCTGCCTTCTGTGCTGTTCTCTCGGCACCGCTGCAGAGCACACAACTCCTGCAGCGCGGGAGAAAGTTTCCACGCTCCGCCGCAGGGAAGGCTCGCTCCGTGCGCACACGTCCTTTCAATGCCAGTTCAACAAGTGCTCCGCATTAGCAGCGTCGGGGCTCCAGCGTGTCGCACCTCACCTCACCTCGCACAGTCCCCTCCTTGAATGTCTGGCGCTGGGCATGCCCCGCCCTCCTCCACCTTATCTTATCGCGTGTGACCACCGACAATGGCCACAATGCCGGGGAATGGCACCTGTAAAGTGTTAATTGGGGCACAGGAACAGCCCGTCTCGTCTCGGGGGCCGGCTTCAAAGACAATACAGCAAACACAGCGGGGCGGGGGAAGTAGACGACACGACACATGCAGGTACATTCAGCTCCGGCGGGAACGAGTCATTTGTTAGCCTTTTCAAGTGCTGGGAGCCGAGTAATCCTTCGCTTGTATCGTTTCTCCCCGGTGACTAGATCTCACCCTGCGACTCTCGACTGGGCTCACCCACGGCAGCCCAGCAGGTGTGAGCCTAGCCGGCACCCGGATGGGAGATTCCCCCCGGAAAAGCTCAGGTTGCTGCTGCTCCTGCAAGACGTGTGACTGGGACCAGTAGGGAGCGCTTACCCTGCGGTCTGTGTGGCTTTCTTATGCCCCAGCATCCTGATGGCGACACTCTGCTGCACAAACAGGCGCCGTCCTTCGGGGAAGGCGTAAAACTGAGGTCCCGACCCTCCATGGCCATTAAGAAATCTCTCAAAAAGAGACGTCGGGGGTGTCACTCTGGTGTTAGTGTTCCCCTTTACCAATCAGTCGGAGTCTCCTCCTAATCCCCGTCTCATATGTAACAATCAATGACAAGGCCCCCCTGTCCCGCGATATTGTACTTGTCTCCTGGCCGCTTGCTGGCGCCGTGAGATTTAGTACTCGCGCAAGAGACCGGGGGCAGAGCGCGAACGCGGTCCCCCGCCCCCCACAAAGTGTGCGCTCCAGGTTCCCTCTCGGGGCTCTGCAACACAGCGGAAAGGCAGCGAGAAGGAGCCTCTTGCTCTGACGCCGCAAGGCCACAAGAGGGCGGAGGCGCCGTGCGCCCGCCCGACGTGTTGGACTGTTGCACTTTATGTGCTAAAATAAACACGCGACAGCCCAGAAATGTTTTCAGAGTGCTGTGCACTGGAGGTTTTTGTCTTGTGAAGACTTGCCTTGTGCTCCTCCTTGCAGTTTGTTTGTTCTCCTCCAGTGCGGGACAAGCCAACACAAGGGAGCACATTCGCCAACATCCAGGTACGCAATGCGATTTGGAAAGAAGCTCCTTTCCAAAGAGTTGCACACGAACGATCCTTCAGTCCCGCTCGGGGGGCACAGAGCCCCAGCCACACACAGCTTCAAGTAGCGAGTCAGGCGCCATGGCTTTCGCTTGCGGCCACACCACCCTGAATGTGCCTGATTTCGTCTGATCTCGAAAGCTAAGCGGAGTTGGGCCTGGTTAGTACTTGGATGGGAGACTGTCTGGGATTACCAGGTGCTGCAAGCTTTTGCTCTCTCGGCCAGCAGGGGTCACCGTTGGTGCCTTAGGCTTTGGGAGGAAAACCTGGAGGATGGAAAGGTGATCTATAGCCTCATCTCTAGAGATGTTTTGTTGCTATGGCATGTGTTTGACCCATATAAAAAAAAACCCGTTTGTAAAACGAATATCGAAGCTGCCTCTAAATCTGCAAATGAAGATGAGTCGATAAACCACTTCTTTTTCGTGTAACTATACATATATTCATTTATTACTGATTTCATTCATTGAGCAGGGATACAATAGAGGTACAGCCATTCACTGTTTGACATGTCTGCACTGGTACAGAACCTAGCAATCAGAAAACGGGTGAAACTGTCTTGAGAATTAGCATACAGTACCGAGGCCCCCATGACCAAATAAATTGGCCTTAATAATGCAGACTACAGCAAAACGACTGACTTTGAAAAGGGAATGAATGTCCGGAAGGAGTAGTGTAACCAGCTTGAAATGCTTCTCCGGACCTCTAACTAAAAGAAACTGGGAACCAGCAGTGGCTTTCGAACTGGGATCCTATCGCAGCACGTGGTGTCGTAACTCTTCCGTATCTGATATTGGACCAAGCACATCAGGGGAGAGCGCGAACGCAGTCCCCCACTACCAGAAATAATGCAGTCGAGATTCCCACATTTGGGGAATTCGCAGGGGTCAGCACAGCCGGAGTGCAATGGCCGAGCCTCGCCCTGGGTGAATCGATTTTTTAAGAACTTTATTTTCTTTTCACAAAAAAATACAGGACATCACAAATTAGAAAGCTTTACATTAATATACATACTTAAAACAGTATATATGATCACATCTCATTACATTTTGACACGGTACCAGTTACATAGCAACAATTTCTTTTTTTCTGGTGTAAATCACATTCTTTACTTAAACATGATAATGTTTTTCACAGTTTCTTGAGATATTGACCTATGCTCTCTATTTCCCACAGATTTTCTGCTTCCTCCCTCCCACAGATCTCTGAGGTAATAGTTCTCTTGGGTGATGAACAGGGCCAGGCTACCTGCTGCCTTGACTGGGACCTCGATGCCTTTGAACAGCCCCATGTTCCTCACTCTCCACAGGGCGTCTTTCCCACTGTTCACCACGGCCCAGATCCTGTCAAACAAGTCAGGAGGAAGTTTGACAGGAGAGATGCCGTTGTAGTGGCAATGCTTGTTAATAAGACAGAATTAAGCGGTGGTATGCTGTCCTAAATGAGGCCCCATCTCACCTTCCATCTCTGTGGTGCAGCCACAGAGAAAGTATTCATGCAGTATTCATGCAGGCTGATTTAAGATGTTTTCTTTTGATAAGGGACAGCTCCCAGATGGGGATGCACTTAGCTAAGCCTGGCTATCATGATCAATGGTCATCCATTGGCGCCTATCTGTCTAGGGAGTGCCAAATGGACATCTGAGTGAAAGCAAGAGTGAAAGGCTGAAGTGAAATAGAGCGGGGACGAAGGCAGTGAAGAGAGAGAACGTGGGAAGAAGAGAAAAACGCAAGGGAAAAAAAGCAGCGTCGTAAAAGAGGTGACGGAGCTGTCCTCTCAATAAGAAGGGTGCCAGCGAGCCTTGCTCTCGCTTACGGCCTCACCCCCTTGAGCACGCCTGATCTCGTTTGATCTTGGAAGCTAAACAGGGATGGGCCTGGTTAGTACTTGGATGGGAGACCGCCTGGGAATACCAGGTGCTGTAAGCTTTTAAGCGCAGGAGGCGCCCTATCCCCGCTCGCTCGCTCATTCCCCTGTTCACACGTGCAGTGCGGCTTGTCCGTCTGTTTATTTGTCAGCTTTGGCGAGACACGGGTGCTTGTGTATTAGCGTGAGCGTTTTTTATTCTGATCAGGAACAGTTTTACAAGTCCGCAAAGGATCGAGGAAAGGTTTATCGCCAGCTGAAAAGAGACACAGCGCTTCGGCTGTGGAGACTTGTTCGGCTGGCGTTCGGAGAGTCGCGTTTTTCAGAATTGTATTGAGATCGTTTTCCACAGAGCTCAGATGTCAAAGCACAGCACCAGCTCTCCACAGCGATCCTCTATAGCGCCCTTTCTCCCGCAGCTCCGTCCTCATTGGAAGGAAGCAAGAGTGAAAGGCTGAAGTGAAATAGAGCGGGGACGAAGGCAGTGAAGAGAGAGAACGTGGGAAGAAGAGAAAAACGCAAGGGAAAAAAAGCAGCGTCGTAAAAGAGGTGACGGAGCTGTCCTCTCAATAAGAAGGGTGCCAGCGAGCCTTGCTCTCGCTTACGGCCTCACCCCCTTGAGCACGCCTGATCTCGTTTGATCTTGGAAGCTAAACAGGGATGGGCCTGGTTAGTACTTGGATGGGAGACCGCCTGGGAATACCAGGTGCTGTAAGCTTTTAAGCGCAGGAGGCGCCCTATCCCCGCTCGCTCGCTCATTCCCCTGTTCACACGTGCAGTGCGGCTTGTCCGTCTGTTTATTTGTCAGCTTTGGCGAGACACGGGTGCTTGTGTATTAGCGTGAGCGTTTTTTATTCTGATCAGGAACAGTTTTACAAGTCCGCAAAGGATCGAGGAAAGGTTTATCGCCAGCTGAAAAGAGACACAGCGCTTCGGCTGCGGAGACTTGTTCGGCTGGCGTTAGGAGAGTCGCGTTTTTCAGAATTGTATTGAGATCGTTTTCCACAGAGCTCAGATGTCAAAGCACAGCAGCAGCTCTCCACAGCGATCCTCTATAGCGCACTTTCTCCCGCAGCTCCGTCCTCATTGGAAGGAAGCAAGAGTGAAAGGCTGAAGTGAAATAGAGCGGGGACGAAGGCAGTGAAGAGAGAGAACGTGGGAAGAAGAGAAAAACGCAAGGGAAAAAAAGCAGCGTCGTAAAAGAGGTGACGGAGCTGTCCTCTCAATAAGAAGGGTGCCAGCGAACATTGCTCTCCCTTACGGCCACACCCCCTTGAGCACGCCTGATCTTGTCTGATCTCGGAAGCTAAACAAGGATGGGCCTGGTTAGTACTTGGATGGGAGACCGCCTGGGCATACCAGGTGCTGTAAGCTTTTAAGCGCAGGAGGCGCCCTATCCCCGCTCGCTCGCTCATTCCCCTGTTCACACGTGCAGTGCGGCTTGTCCGTCTGTTTATTTGTCAGCTTTGGCGAGACACGGGTGCTTGTGTATTAGCGTGAGCGTTTTTTATTCTGATCAGGAACAGTTTTACAAGTCCGCAAAGGATCGAGGAAAGGTTTATCGCCAGCTGAAAAGAGACACAGCGCTTCGGCTGCGGAGACTTGTTCGGCTGGCGTTCGGAGAGTCGCGTTTTTCAGAATTGTATTGAGATCGTTTTCCACAGAGCTCAGATGTCAAAGCACAGCAGCAGCTCTCCACAGCGATCCTCTATAGCGCCCTTTCTCCCGCAGCTCCGTCCTCATTGGAAGGAAGCAAGAGTGAAAGGCTGAAGTGAAATAGAGCGGGGACGAAGGCAGTGAAGAGAGAGAACGTGGGAAGAAGAGAAAAACGCAAGGGAAAAAAAGCAGCGTCGTAAAAGAGGTGACGGAGCTGTCCTCTCAATAAGAAGGGTGCCAGCGAGCCTTGCTCTCGCTTACGGCCTCACCCCCTTGAGCACGCCTGATCTCGTCTGATCTCGGAAACTAAACAGGGATGGGCCTGGTTAGTACTTGGATGGGAGACCGCCTGGGAATACCAGGTGCTGTAAGCTTTTAAGCGCAGGAGGCGCCCTATCCCCGCTCGCTCGCTCATTCCCCTGTTCACACGTGCAGTGCGGCTTGTCCGTCTGTTTATTTGTCAGCTTTGGCGAGACACGGGTGCTTGTGTATTAGCGTGAGCGTTTTTTATTCTGATCAGGAACAGTTTAACAAGTCCGCAAAGAATCGAGGAAAGGTTTATCGCCAGCTGAAAAGAGACACAGCGCTTCGGCTGTGGAGACTTGTTCGGCTGGCGTTCGGAGAGTCGCGTTTTTCAGAATTGTATTGAGATCGTTTTCCACAGAGCTCAGATGTCAAAGCACAGCAGCAGCTCTCCACAGCGATCCTCTATAGCGCCCTTTCTCCCGCAGCTCCGTCCTCATTGGAAGGAAGCAAGAGTGAAAGGCTGAAGTGAAATAGAGCGGGGACGAAGGCAGTGAAGAGAGAGAACGTGGGAAGAAGAGAAAAACGCAAGAGAAAAACAGCAGCGTCGTAAAAGAGGTGACGGAGCTGTCCTCTCAATAAGAAGGGTGCCAGCGAGCCTTGCTCTCGCTTACGGCCACACCCCCTTGAGCACGCCTGATCTCGTCTGATCTCGGAAGCTAAACAGGGATGGGCCTGGTTAGTGCTTGGATGGCAGACAGCCTGGGAATACCAGGTGCTGTAAGCTTTTAAGCGCAGGAGGCGCCCTATCCCCGCTCGCTCGCTCATTCCCCTGTTCACACGTGCAGTGCGGCTTGTCCGTCTGTTTATTTGTCAGCTTTGGCGAGACACGGGTGCTTGTGTATTAGCGTGAGCGTTTTTTATTCTGATCAGGAACAGTTTAACAAGTCCGCAAAGAATCGAGGAAAGGTTTATCGCCAGCTGAAAAGAGACACAGCGCTTCGGCTGTGGAGACTTGTTCGGCTGGCGTTCGGAGAGTCGCGTTTTTCAGAATTGTATTGAGATCGTTTTCCACAGAGCTCAGATGTCAAAGCACAGCAGCAGCTCTCCACAGCGATCCTCTATAGCGCCCTTTCTCCCGCAGCTCCGTCCTCATTGGAAGGAAGCAAGAGTGAAAGGCTGAAGTGAAATAGAGCGGGGACGAAGGCAGTGAAGAGAGAGAACGTGGGAAGAAGAGAAAAACGCAAGAGAAAAAAAGCAGCGTCGTAAAAGAGGTGACGGAGCTGTCCTCTCAATAAGAAGGGTGCCAGCGAGCCTTGCTCTCGCTTACGGCCACACCCACTTGAGCACGCCTGATCTCGTCTGATCTCGGAAGCTAAACAGGGATGGGCCTGGTTAGTGCTTGGATGGCAGACAGCCTGGGAATACCAGGTGCTGTAAGCTTTTAAGCGCAGGAGGCGCCCTATCCCCGCTCGCTCGCTCATTCCCGTTCACACGTGCAGTGCGGCTTGTCCGTCTGTTTATTTGTCAGCTTTGGCGAGACACGGGTGCTTGTGTATTAGCGTGAGCGTTTTTTATTCTGATCAGGAACAGTTTTACAAGTCCGCAAAGGATCGAGGAAAGGTTTATCGCCAGCTGAAAAGAGACACAGCGCTTCGGCTGTGGAGACTTTATTAATAAGGCCCATCAGTAGTTGAGATCTCTGTTATTCCCATCTAGAAACATGCAATCAGCATGTTATTGCTGAAGCAATAGTCACAACATTATTCCACACCTGGGTGAGATGCGGGTTATGATGACAGTCATGCTTTCTACACCTTATACTGAGCTCAGAAATGGACCAAGCGGACATCTCACGAGCAGATCCCTCCGCGTATAAGAAAGGCAACTTGTCTCAGCAAAAATACAAAAAGGCAAAAACCCCACACTTGGAATGCAAACCTACCCTAAAAAGGAAACACGGTTTTAAAACGAACTTGATTTTCCCCTGGAGAAACCTTTTTATGGACACACATCGCATCTATTACACATGTAGAACTAAATATAAAGATAAAACTTAATATAAGAAGTCATGACATATCACACATGACGAAGTCTGGTCCAGAATAAACAGTTTACACTGACCCACCTTTATTTACCCTGGTCACTCACTTCTATTAACTGTTTAACTGGGTAACAAATTAATATTTGTTTCAATTTGGGATCTACACCTGGGAGCCCTGAAATGTTGGCCAGAGGGGAGAAGCTGATATTCAGACGTGAGAATATATTAAAATAAAGGATCTGATGTTGTTTTTCACCTGTCTAATCAAAGCTTGTTCAAAAATTATCTGATTATAGGACACACGAGTTTATAATCATACTCATTCCACTTTTTAACCCCGTATATATGCACAATATGAAACGTATATACACTAAATCTCACGTGTGACTCCCATAATATACATTTCTTTACGAAAATTAGGAACACTTACTACAATTATCAACCCCCCATGACGAGGCAATATTTCATACCTTTGTTTCTTTGTGGGTTCAAAGTTCTGTCCTGTCGTTTCACACGTAATGTTTTGGTAGTTATCTCAATTTTCCTTTGCAATTATCTCCAAGATCATCATCAACTTTTTGTAAAACGCTATGCACAACTGATATTTAAAGAAAGTCCTGTACCAAAACGTCTTCGTAGGGAAAGACAACTTTTTTTCCTTACGTTAGTCGCTACACGGTTACTCAAAAAATCCATTCACCGCCTTTAAAAAAAAAGTTTCGTTTTTTATTGTGGTTCACTGACATTTCTGTCACAATTCTGAGGGACCCCAAATAAAATTCACTTGCCGGTATAAAGACGCCGGCGAGGATAAGACAGGTATCGAGCCACCTGCGTATCTAGCGGACGTTTAAAATAAAAAAAATGGCGTGTAATATTGCGAAGGGCTACTGTTTTTTTTATAGTTTGTCGATTGTAAGGGACGTGGGCCACGACAGAAATACTGGACGGGGTGGGAAAAGGTTTATTGATGGTTTATTGTACCGCAACGGTCACAATTGACTCACCAGCAAAGATGGCGCCGAGGCCACATCGGCTCCCTCCCGCCCTGCCTCGCACCGAAGCTCGAGCTGCGGAGCGCGACGCCAAACCGCCAGTCCACGGGCGCGGGCGCCGGACATAGACGTCATAAACCCTTCCGAGGCGCAGGAATTATAGATCACTGTAGTTTCTTCTGGACCCGGGTTAGGGACAGTGTGCCCTCCGTGAGAGTCTTCTGAGGAAGCCAGTGTCTCATGGGTGTCCAGGCTTGGTACCATCTGTCCATCACAGGACACACAGACACACACACTCACTCACACACCCTGGACAGGACACCAGTCCATCACAGGACATACACACACCCTAGATAGGACACCAGTCCATCACAGGACACACACACTCACACACCCTGGACAGGACACCAGTCACTCACAGGATACACACACACACTCAGACACCCTGAACAGGACACCAGTCCCTCACAGGACACACACACACAACCTGGATAGGACACCAGTCCCTCACAGGACACTCAGACACACACACTCACACACCCTGGACAGGAACCAGTCCATCACATGACAAACACACATTCACTCACACACCCTGGACAGGACAGCACTCCATCATAGGACACACACACACCAGGGCCAGTTTTCCCAGAAGCCAATTAGCCCAAAAGCCTGTCTTTGGACCCGAAGAACACAGGGAGAACATGCAGACTCCACACAGACAGCCCCCCCCCCCCCCCGGGTCCAGACCCGAGCCCGGAGCCCCCCCGCGCTGAACCCCTCCGTACAGACGGCCGCACACAGCTCCGTTGTTCCCGATTCCCGAGGTGATCTGTTAAAAGAAGCCGGTGTGTTGCCTCCAGGTGACATTTCCTACTCTAGTCAGGACAGGAGGCTCTTCTGTACACAGAAGGGGATGGGGGTGGGGAACAAGCCGCCCAGCCCTGTGGTTGAAGCCGATACCCCGGCTTCTCTCCAGACACAGCTGGGTGAGCTCCTCCAGTCAGTACAGGGGGCTCTACTGTACACAGAGGGTGGCGGGGGTGTGGAACAACTCCTTTGTTCGGGGCCTTGGGGCATTCTTGTTGTGAAAGGCGCTATATAAAAAAAACTGAATTGAAATTGAATCTTACAGGTTTGGGTTTTTCAGAGATCTTGTCAGAGATCTTGTCTGACGTGCCCGTTTCAAAAACGTAACGACACTCCTCACGTCCGAGCGCCGCCGGTCTGTGACGTAACGTATCCTTACACAACCATGACGGTTTCATCATGGACAGCACGAAAGCCCGAAAAGTGGTTGACGTTTTAATTTGGCAACGCCACGATGGATCCCAGTTTTTTTTTTTATTTTGGAGGCCAAAAAGGACAAAAAAGGAAACGTCCGGAGTGGATCGATGGTCATCTCTGCGGTTGTTCTGATGTTCTGAAAAAACAAAACAAAAAAAAAAACGGCTCGCTTGCCCGGTCGTGTAGTGTTTCCACACCCCACGCAAATCAACTTCTCTTCGCCCCCGGGGGCTCGTCGCCCGCAGCACCCCTCTCACGTGATAGGGGCTTCCCCCGGCTGTGACGTACTTACCCCACCTCCTTCGGCCAACGTCATACCGAAGGTCGCGCTTCGGGCCGCGGCGATGTTGACGGACTGTCTTGTAGTGTGAGAAGGGTTTAAATTTCGACTTAAGGAGTTGGCCATCGTTATATTTCGCGAGGTATCATTCGGGGGGAAAAAGAACATTTATATTTATCAACCTACTAGTAATACTGGGTGGATGTCACGTTCCCCAAAGTTCAGTGCCTCTCTCTAATAAAGTAGAAACGTGACATTGAACTCCGTTCGAAACAGGAGAAATCACCAGGACACGATACAACTGACGTCCGGAAAAGAAAAAAAGAACTCCTATTCCCATTTGTAATGACCCCGTAGTGTTTTTCCCGGTGTGCGCTCATCTTTCGGAGACCCGTTTCTCTCTGGTGTTTTGCTGTTGGAATAAATGCCGAGGTGACCCTTCTGTGTGGAGTCTGCGTGTTCTCTCCAGCGGGTCGTTTCCTACACCGCAGGGGCTGATCGAACCGGGGTCTCCCAATCGTCACAGAAGTGTGTGTCATTTTGGGTGGTGGTGGGGGGGTGCATCGGGGATACTGCGCCCCGAGGGGATAACCTCTCACCTTACTCCGGACGAAGGGAGAAGACCTGTACCTTCACGAGTCCGGGTTGTGAAAACTTCTTCTGGCAGTTCAAAACGTTTCGAAGAGACTACAGCGCTACCCTGTTTTCCATTTCTATCGTGTATTATTATACAGTCATAAGTATCTGTACTGATCACAGATCCCCCTCTCACTACCAGGACTGAAGCCCAGTGCAGCACGAATAATAATAATAATAATTAATCCCTCTGGACTCTCCACTCAGAGCTCTTCCCAGGTCAGGGGGATCCCCTCCAGCCCCCCCAGTGTGCAGCCCCCACGTGGATGATGCTCCAGTCCGCTCAGCACACAGCAGCTCTCAGTGGGGAGGAGAGCAGAGGGATGGAGCCAGTTCAGAGAGGGGGGTGATAAGGAGGCCATGATGGGTCAAGACCAGGGGGGGAATCAGGCCAGGACACTGGGGTAACACCCCTACTCCTCTCCAGAAACACCCCGGGATTGTTAATGAGCACAGAGAGTCAGGACCTCGGTTTGACGTCTTATCCGAAGGACGGCGCCTGTTTACAGTCCAGTGTCCCCCGTCACTATACTGGGGCATCAGGACCCACACAGACCGCAGGGTGAAAGCGCCCCCTGCTGGCCCCACTCACACCTCTCCCAGCAGCAACCTCAGTTTTTCCCAGGAGTCTCCCCTCCAGGTACTAACCAGGCTTCTACCTGCTGGGCTCCAGTGGGGAGGGGGCTGCTAGCTGGGAGCTGCAGGGTGAGATGGCTGCTGGGCAAACGATGGCTAAAGAGCTTCCTAGGACACCCTGGAGTTCGTGGTCAACTTCCTTCTCTTCAGACGGAGGTGGCTTGAAATCTGTCTCGTTTCAAGGAGTATTGGACACGATGCCCCCCCTGCTTTAGCCCCGCTAACTGGTGGCACGCCGACAACGAGGGCTCTCGGCCTCAATCCATCAACCACAAACTCTCCGGGATGAAAGAGAAAGACAGACTCTGTTTGTTCGTTTCGGGGGGGGAGGGAAAAAACCAAAAGCTTTTTTTAAAAAACATTTTAATGATGCTTAACAAAAGAACAAAAATTACAATACAGATTAATGTCAAGGGACACACCCCCCCCCCCCCCATCTTACGATCATCACAGGACCTTAAAATAATACTTAATAATACAAGGTCATGCAGACGATCTGAGGACTCAGGTGGAGATAATGTGAAAGTTTTCCACAGTCCAGTCTGGGGTCCCTCAGCTTCAGTCCAGACTGGGGTCTGGGGTCCCTCAGCTTCAGTCCAGACTGGGATCTGGGGTCCCTCAGCTCCGGTCCAGTCCAGTCTGGGGTCCCTCAGCTCCGGTCCAGTCCAGTCTGGGGCCCCTCAGCTCTGGTCCAGTCCAGTATGGGGCCCCTCAGCTCCAGTGCAGTCCAGTCCAGTCTGGTGTCCCTCAGCTCCAGTGCAGCCCAGTCTGGGGTCCCTCAGCTTTGGTCCAGCACAGTCTGGGGTCCCTCAGCTTCGGTCCAGCACAGTCTGGGGTCCCTCAGCTTCGGCCCAGCACAGACTGGGGTCTCTCAGCTTCGGTCCAGCACAGTCTGGGGTCCCTCAGCTTCAGTCCAGACTGGTGTCCCTCAGCTTCGGCCCAGCACAGACTGGAGTCCCTCAGCTTCGGTCCAGACTGGGGTCCCTCAGCTCCAGTGCAGTCCAGACTGGGGTCCCTCAGCTTCGGCCCAGCACAGACTGGAGTCCCTCAGCTTCGGTCCAGACTGGGGTCCCTCAGCTCCAGTGCAGTCCAGACTGGGGTCCCTCAGCTTCGGTCCAGCACAGTCTGGGGTCCCTTAGCTTTGGTCCAGTCCAGTCTGGGGTCCCTCAGCTTCGGTCCAGCACAGCCTGGGGCCCCTCAGCTCCAGTCCAGTCCAGTCTGGGGCCCCTCAGCTTTGGTCCAGCACAGTCTGGAGTCCCTCAGCTTCGGTCCAGCACAGACTGGGGTCCCTCAGCTTTGGCCCAGCACAGACTGGGGTCCCTCAGCTTCGGTCCAGCACAGACTGGGGTCCCTCAGCTTCGGTCCAGCACAGTCTGGGGTCCCTCAGCTCCAGTCCAGTCCAGTCTGGTGTCTCTCAGCTTCGGTCCAGCACAGTCTGGGGTCCCTCAGCTTCGGTCCAGTCCAGTCTGGTGTCCCTCAGCTCCAGTCCAGTCCAGTCCAGTCCAGTCCTTGGTGGGGAAGGCGACTCCGATCTTAGCTGGCACAGAACCAGGAAAGGAACCTGGAAAGAATATTGTTATTGCAGGTGTGAGGGACAGACACGGACATCACCATGACATCAAACAGCAAGAGGAGACTCCTCCTTGAATCACAGACACGACCGGGCGGCGTCCCCCTGTCTGCTCACCTGCACCTCCTCTTCTTCTTCTTGTCCTTCCCGGCAGCCTGCTCCTCCTCTCCCTCGCTCTTCCTCTCCTGACACACGGTCTCCGCCGCCTCCATCGGCTCGTCCTGATCATCTGTCTCCACCGACATGCAGCTCAGGGACTTTAAAAAGACGCACCAGCACTTCTGAAGCAGAGACAGGAGAGTCACGTTAAGAGTCGGACATGAACACTGCACTGAGAGAGAGAGGGGTTCATACACACACACTGACTGGACACTCCAGTACATGAACACTGCACTGAGAGAGAGAGGGGTTTATACTGTCATGGAAATTTAACTATCAAGGAAGCCACAAGAGAGAGTTCTCACCTGAGTAAGGTCTTTATTTCAATATTGCAATATTGGGAGCCCTGCTGCCACTTCGCAAAGTGCAACCAGAGACTCAATTTGTTACAAGCAGTACAGGGTTTTTATAAGACGTTGCGCTGTAAAAAAGTTCAGCACTTGGTCCCTTCTAAAACTTCCCCTTTCTCTAAGAGAAAACAGATTACATCATAGAGCGAGAGAAGAAAAACTAGATTTGTTATTCAAAGCTTATCAGTTACTTTCAGCTAATTCTAATGACCCAGACAGCATATATTATTTTGGTACATTGTCTTCTAAACTAACCTAAACAGTGTACTTTGTTGACGAACTGTTTTCTAAAATTCTGCACGTACTGTAGCATAGCAGTTATATCCTTGAAATATTATCTAAAAGCACCAATATATTTTTTTTTGCAAAGCTCTCTACATTTTTAAGAATCAATTAACTCATTAGATTTCCACTACAATACACACACACTGACTGGACACTGGACAGGAGTAAAGAGAGGATCAGAGCATTACCCACCTTCTTTTTCTTCTGTCTCACAGGAGGTGGTGATTGGACCTCCTCCAGCTGGAGTCCGAGGAGGGAGAGAGGGGGCAGGAGAGGGACAGCACAGGGAGAGAAAGAGAGAGACAGGTGAGTCAAGTGTCCCAAGAGTACAGAGACTCTGCTGAGATCACACTCGCAGTGAGTGAGCCTGGGTGTAGCCCACTAATACTGAACCACTGTACACCATAGGACAGAGAAGAGGAGGAGGAGAGAGACACACTGCCTGGACACCACAGGACAGAGAGGAGGAGGAGAGAGACACACTGACTTGACACCACAGCACAGAGAGGAGGAGGAGTGAGACACTGACAGACAGGGCTGACAAGACAGACAAGATGGCGAAACTCCACCACAGACAGGACAGGAGGCAGGGTGGGACCAGCACTGACCTTCTTCCTCTCTCCTGCCGGAGGAGCTGTCTCCACCTCCTCTTCCTCCTGCAAGTCAAGAGACAGGCTGAGAGAGAGACGGGCTGGTGGGACATCGGCGAACAGAGCTGAAGGCAGAGAGCCGGGGAGACAGGCCCAGCTGGGACAACGCAGGACAGACAGAGAGACAGACAGAAAGGAAGGAGAGAGAGACACAAAGATGAAGGCACAGAAAGACAGCAGGCAAAGAGAAAGATTGAGATTGAGGGACAAACAAACCGAGAGAGAGAGCGGAAGGAGAGAGAGAGAGGAAGGAGAGAGAAGGACAGACAGACTGACAGACGGGGCTGAAAGAGAGAGAGACAGAGAGGCAGGGACAGACAGACAGCAGGACGAGAGAGAGACAGAGATCGAGGGACAATAATTGGTTTCGAAATTTATTCTGAAAATATACAATCATTCACTCCTGAAAAATATCGAGTTCAAATTATACATTATGTACAATATTGTAATCAACATATGGCTAATCATCAAAAATAATAAAAAACTGTACTGGGGGACACAGCTGGCTGTGCTGTTCTGGACAGAACACACTGAGGTCCAGTTTCCACCTCCTGCAGGATCAAACAGCACCTCCACTGGCTCTCCAGTGAACAGAGGGACAGACAGAGAGGCTTCAGGCTGCAGGGTGACATTGTCTCTGTGAGCTGAAAGACAATCAGGACAGAGGATGATATAAGAACACACTCTGTCAAGAATATAGAGCCCTCTAGTGATCCTACTGTAGACCTGCTCACCACCCACAGTGACGATCACAGTGCTGATACTGCTTCCATTAAGGTCCCTCACTGTGTAGTTGCCCTGATCAGCTGGAGTGAGGGAGCGGAGTGTCAGAGAGCTGTTCTGCACTGACACTCACTGTTCGTACCTGGGGCCAGGGAGCCCTGCGCTGCTCAGTAAGACTATACGATTCTGGACAGATCGTGCAGGATCAAACAGCACCTCCACTGGACCAGCAGTGTGGAGGGGGGAGACAGAGAGGCACCAGGCTGCAGGCTGTGGACTTCTGAGTGAGCTGAAAAGGGACAGGTAGAAACATGTTGAATATTTAGTTTTACAACAATACCTTGAGTTTGGACTGCGATCAGCTTCATTTTGTATTTCAGCTGTGAAAATGCAATTTAAAAAATGCACGCCACAGTCATGTTAGGTTCAAGTTACAGTTGCATCACAACTCAATACATTTGCAATTCACTTCTGAGATAATTGTTCCTGGTGTTTGTGTTGTGTATGCCTTGCAATGGAGGGGTGAGAAATAATGGACTTATTACATTATAATGAATAATAATTGCTTACACTTATATAGTGCTTTTCTGGACACTCCACTCAAAGCGCTTTGCAGGACATGGGGACTCCCCTTCACCACCACCAATGTGCAGCATCCACCTGGATGATGGGACGGCAGCCATAGTGCACCAGAACGCTCCCCACACACCAGCTATGAGTGGGGAGGAGAGCAGAGTAATGAAGCCAATTCATAAATGGGGGTTATTAGGAGGCCATGATTGGTAAGGGTCAATGGGAAATTTGGCCAGGACACTGGGGTAAAACCCCTACTCTTTTCGAGAAACACCCCGGGATTTTTAATGACCACAGAGAGTCAGGACCTCGGTTTTACGTCTCATCTGAAGGACAGCACCTGTTTACAGTTTTTCCAGTGTCCCCGTCACTATACTGGGGCATTAGGACCCACATGGACCACAGGGTGAGAGTTCCCCCTGCTGGCCCCACTAACACCTCTTCCAGCAGCAACCTTAGTTATTATTGTGAAGAATGAAAGAATATTAGGAACATGAAAAGGTTGAATGTTTTAAATGCGTTTTTTTACTGAAACATCCGCTACAGAGATGCGCACACACGTCATTACAAACGCACACCCGCACAGAGACGTCCTCAAGCGCCTTGTTCACAATTATGGGCTCCAATAGGAACAAAAAACGCCAGCCTGACAACTCGAGCATTCAAACCAAGAACCCAACACGTACTTACGTTGGCAGCCTGTGCAGAAAAGCAGAAAGAACCACAAGCCTTCTCTATTGGGAGGAAAAACACACACTCCCTCTCTCACACTCCTGATTTCCTTAAATAGCTCATTCTTCATCTCTGGCTCCTACATACAGTATAGCAGCGCTCAGTCTGCTTTGAATAAGCCATAAATCTAAGATTTGTTTTATCTGTTCCTCTTGTCTAGGCCTAGAGCTGCTTTTCATAAAAGAGCTGTTTGCATAAATAGCTAGGGTTACAGCTGAAGACACCAGCTTCATCCCCCAGTGTGTTATATGTCGGGAGCAAGAGAAGAGGGCCAGGCCGTGCCTTTTCATAGATTTTTCTTCTGAAAAGTCGGGTTCTCGGAGGCAGATTTAGCCCCTCATGCAGTGTAGAGAGATAGACAGGCCAGCGCGCACAGTTAGAGCTGCACCCTCACACAGAGTCAGACCCGCACAGACACGTCCTCTTGTTTAAACAAATACACAAACCTGACGGCGCTCACAATGATCCAGACACACACACACACACGTGACATCAGCAGTCACTCTCGCACCCTGGACCCCAGCTCAGTCCTCACCTCCAGCTCCTGCAAACCGCTTCGAACAAACTGTATTAAGAAAATTAGGTTGCGTTCCGGTAGCAGGCCATCCTGGGCACCAGTGTTAGTTACACACTCATTTGAAAAAGCCCTTCCGCATCGTCGGGCATGCTTCACAGTGCTGGACCTGGGGTGTGGGTGCTGTCTGTGTGGAGTTTGCATGTTCTCTCCCTTGTCTGTGGGGGTTTCCTCCAGGTGCTCCAGTTTCCACCCACAGTCCAGGGACAGGCTGCCACTTTCACTGGGCAGTGCACTGTCGCCATGGCAGCATGGTGGGTCGGCTCTGATTTCAGTCTTTATTTCCTTTTTCAGAGATCCTGTAACCAGGACCTGTTCACTGCCACGACGGACAGGGAAGCCCGTCATCACTGGACATCCTCTTACCTCCTGTGGCAAAGGGCAGCTGATGAAGCTTTGTGCTCGCCGGATCATGGCAATCGCCACTCCACCCTGATCCTGGCTCAGCACAGGGCACCTGGGTTCACTCCTTTCAGACTAAAGAGACTCAGTTTCTTCAATCTGTCAGTGTGAGACACTCCCTTCAGACTAAAGAGACTCAGTTCCTCCGGCCTGTCAGTGTGAGACACTCCCTTCAGACTAAAGAGACTCAGTTTCTTCAATCTGTCAGTGTGAGACACTCCCTTCAGACTAAAGAGACTCAGTTCCTCCGGCCTGTCAGTGTGAGACACTCCCTTCAGACTAAAGAGACTCAGTTTCTTCATCTGTCAGTGTGGGATGCCTACACCAGCTTCGAACGCCTGTACACAATACCGCGGACTGCCTGCCAGACCAAATTCTGGGCTTACAGCAAACCACCCATTACATACACCGGTGTCTTCCCCGGGCCAGAGGAATTCAGGAACTCACGTTTACTCCGTCATCTCAGGCGATTCTCGCAGGGAGCAGAGATTTCCCAATCGATCAGAGAGAGTCGGGACTTTTTTCCCGCAAGAAACAACAAAACCGAAGTATTCTTCGATGTGCCGGTACAAACTTTCAGGTTATATAGTCCTTCCTTGCTGCTTCAGACATCATTCGGTGTTATGGTAAGGGGGGGTCATGGTATTTGGCCAGTTAAGAGACCCTGGCCAAATGGTCAGTTTAAGATTATGCCCCCTCGCATCTGGAATCCTTATCAGTTAACCCCCTTTCCTGCCATAAACCCCTGTTGCTTAGAAGTGTAATTTTCAGGCAGAATTGACTTAAGTTAACCCTTTTTACATCTTGTCTCTTACTTCAGCCCTCTTCCATTTGCTAGTTCAAAGTTGTACAACCCATTTGTATCTGCTAGGCGGCGCAGTCATCGTGCACAAAGAACGCTTTGAAAAGCGTCAAAGGCAAGTCATTCCGAGTTGGTCGTTTGTGTTTTCCGTTCAGACGCGAAATGCTGAAATGATCTCTCGGCTCCTCGGTTGTCATTTCTGCTCCGTAAAGGAATCACAGCACGCGTCGGCTTCCAGCACGGTGGGTTGGGACACGATGCCGGGGGTCGGAGAGAGCGATGTCTTCCTCGTTAGTATAGGACCTGTCACCTGTCCCCACCTGTCACGCGGGAGACCGGGGTACATCAGGACGCGCATTGAAGTGAAAGCAGGATGCGCTGCGACCTGCACTGTGCAGATCCCGCCACACTAAGAGGTGAGTGGGTCTGTTCGATCACAGCGTGGTGACAAAAGAAGTCTGTTTCCGCCTGGTTTCGAACAGGGGACTTTTCGCGTGGGAGGCGAACATGATAACCACTACACTACGGAAACAATGGTAAACTGTGCCCAGCGGCCCAGTGCTGAGCTTCGCCAATGCGATTCAGCTGGTTCCAGTGCCTTTATTGGAGTGCGCTGATGGACCGTGCTCTCTCTCCAGAGACCAGCACGCCTGTCATGGACGGAGCAGGAAAGGCGGCGCCACATTCTACAGCCCTCTCCACGCAATCGACGAAATCGGGCTACTGAAGTGGAGAAAATCGCCTCTCCAGAAAGAGCAAATATCATCTTGGAGAGTATAAATCCTATTGCCGAAGGTCAGCCCTGTCTACCAGAGTAACCCTCCCACAGCGATGATCAGCTCGTCTCACACGCGAGAAGTTTCGGTTGGAAACAAGCGCCCCCTCTTCTCGCACGTTTTGCACGTTCGAGTAGTTTTAATGCGGCTCTTTCGTACACGGTCCTGATCTTTTGGAAAGCAGGAGGCAAAATGGACACGTTCCCATACCGGGAGTCGAACCCGGGCCGCCTGGGTGAAAACCAGGAATCCTAACCGCTAGACCATATGGGAGCACACAACCCACCCTGTTCCGGGCATCATGCAAGCAAACTACATAAATATGAGAAAACACGCAAGAGAGTTGTCACTCAGAGTGTCGAAGGGTCGATGTATACTGGGGCTCAGTTGAAATGCAACGTCAGGACTTTTCCGAATTATGTCACACGAAGAGAGCACAGCCTTTTCCGCCCTGCCACGTGTGTCTCGGTAACTCGCCGTGATCGTATAGTGGTCAGTACTTTGCGTTGTAGCCGCAACCGAGTCACGGCAGAATAGGGGCGTCTGCTTTTACTACTTGTACGAATGAAGGCAAAAAAAAGCCAATCGATGTGAACGAACGGCGCTTTACAGATGAGTACTGCCTGACTGGATTGTTGATGAACGACAGAGGCCACTCCGACCTCTTCTCGGTTTTCTTCAATGACTTACTAAGGATCTTCTACACATTCGCCCATGCAGGGGAAGCCAGTTACACCAAAGCAAACGCAGGAAAGTGCAATTCAAGCAGAGACCAGGAGGGACTTGTTTACACCGAGAGTGGTCGGAGAATGGAACAATGCGCCCAGCCCTGTTGCTGGAGCCGATTCTTGATGAGATC
Source organism: Lepisosteus oculatus (assembly GCF_040954835.1). Lineage (NCBI taxonomy): Eukaryota > Metazoa > Chordata > Actinopteri > Semionotiformes > Lepisosteidae > Lepisosteus > Lepisosteus oculatus. The sequence continues at coordinate 22,552,497 of NC_090709.1, read as the reverse complement.
TTGGGCTCACTAAGAAGCCCCCGCTGGATGCTAATCTTTCTGTTGTTCTTGCAGGTCCTGCGCTGCTTTTGAGCCGACAGAGCTCGTCCTGGTCTGTCGGCACAGCCCAATTGCAAATGATCGGCTCCGCGTCCAGTGTGTGATCTCCTGTTCAAGCCCAAGCGAAGACACAGTGAGCCTATCTGTCAATAATAGTAATACAGTGTGGGATGTCCTGTCCCAGTCTGAGGAACAAACAGTGAGCATGTCTCTCAATAATAATAATAATAATATAGTGTGGGATCTCCTGTCCCAGCCTGGGGAACAATGAGCCTGTTTCACAATAATAATAATACAGTGTGTGATCTCTTGTCCCAGCCTGAGGAACAGACAGAGAGCCTGTCTCTCAATACTAATAATACAGTGTGTGATCTCCTGTCCCAGCCTGAGGAACAGACAGTGAGCCTCTCTCTCAGTAATAATAATACAGTGTGTGATCTCCTGTCCCAGCCCAAACGACGACACAGTGTGCCTATCTGTCAATAATAATAATACAGGGTGCAATCTCCTGTCCCAGCCTGAGGAACAGTGTGCCTGTCAATCAATAATAATATTACAGTATGTGATCTCCTGCTCCAGCCTGAGGAACAGACAGTGAGACTGTCTCTCAATAATAATAATACAGTGTATGTCCTCCTGTCCCAGCCTGAGGAAAAGACAGTGAGCCTGTCTCTCAATAATAATAATCCAGTGTGTGATCTCCTGTTCAAGCCCAAGCGAAGACACAGTGAGCCTATCTGTCAATAATAGTAATACAATGTGTGATCTCCTGTCCCATTCTGAGGAACAGACAGTAAGCCTATCTGTCAATAATAATAATACAGTGTGTGATCTCCTGTCCCAGCCTGAAGAACAGAGAGTGAGCCTGTCTCTCAATAATAATACAGTGTGTGATCCTCTGTCCCAGCCTGATGAACAGACAGTGAGCCTGTCTCTCAATAAAAATAATACAGTGTGTTATCTCCTGTCCCAGCCTGAGGAACAGTGAGCCTGTCAATCAATAATAATAATACAATATGTGATGTCCTGTCTCAGCCTGTGGAACAGAGAGTAAGCCTGTCTCTCAATAATAATAATACAGTGTGTGATCTCCTGTCCCAGCCAGGGGAACAGTGAGCCAGACTCTCAGTAATAATAATACAGTGTGATCTACTGTCCCAGCATGAGGAACAGTGAGACTGTCTCTCAATAATAATAATACAGTGTGAATTCCTGTCTCCCCCTGAGGAACAGAGAGTAAGCCTCTCTCTCAATAATAATAATACAGTGTGTGATCTCCTGTCCCAGCCTGAGGAACAGACAGTGAGCCTGTCTCAATAATAATACAGTGTGTGACCATCTGTCCCAGACCGAGGAAAAGACAGTGAGTCTGTCTCTAAATAATAATAATACAGTGTGGGATCTCCTGTCCCAGCCTGGGGAACAGTGAGCCAGACTCTCAATAATAATAATACATTGTGACCTACTGTCCCAGCCTGAGGAACAGACAGTGAGTTTGTCTCTCAATAATAATACAGTGTTATCTCCTGTCCCAGCCTGGGGAACAGACAGTGAGCCTGTCTCTCAATAATAATAATACAGTGTGTAATCTCCTGTCCCAGACTGAGGAACAGACAGTGAGACTGTCTCTCAATAATTATAATAATACTGTGTGATCTCCTGACCCAGCCTGGGGAACATACAGTGAGCCTGTCTCTCTATAATAATAATACAGTGTGTGATCCTCTGTCCCAGCCTGAGGAACAGACAGTGAGCCTGTCTCTCAATAATAATAATTCAGTGTGGGATCTCCTGTCCAACTCTGAGGAACAGTGAGCCTGTCTCTCTATAATAATAATACAGTGTGTGATCCTCTGTCTCAGCTTGAGGAACAGAGAGTAAGCCTGTCTCTCAATAATAATAATACAGTGTGGGATCCTCTGTCCCAGTGTGAGGAACAGACAGTGAGCCTGTCTCTCAATAATAATACAGTGTGTGATCTCCTGTCCCAGCGTGAGGAACAGTGAGCCTGTCAATCAATAATAATACAGTATGTGATCTCCTGTCCCAGCCTGGGGAACAGTGAGCCAGACTCTCAATAATATTAATAATAATAATACAGTGTGATTTACTGTCCCAGCCTGAGATACAGACAGTGAGCCTGTCTCTAAATAATAATATAGTGTGTGACCACCTTCTGTGGTCTGTTTCAAATCCGCCCGCAATGAGACACAGAGGAGAAATGAAGAGCCCCAGTCGTGCTAGAAAATCACCCGGGAAAGTGACTTTCAATGTAGGAAAAAAAAGTCGTTAGTAACAGACATAATATGTTTGTTTTGTTTTTTTAATCGCTGCGATGTGTGACTAAGCTCATACGACTAAGAGTTGCTCCCTTTGTCTAGATCTGGTAACCTGCTCGTCGCTGGTGGGCCAGATTGTGTCCCCCGTCTCTACACTGGGGCATTAAGACCCACACAGACCGCAGGGTGAGTGCCCCCTGCTGGCCCCACTGAGAGGTCGTATCCCACCTCCTCCGCTCTCTGAGAAAAGCAGTATCTTCAGGCCCTGACATCCCACCCCTGCCACTCTCTGCGTAAATAAGTATCGTCAGGCCCTGACATCCCACCCCTGTCACTCCCTGCGTAAAGAAGTGTCGTATGGCCCTGACATCACACCCCCACCACTCTCTGCCGAAAGCACTGTCATATAGCCCTGACATCCCACCCCTCCACTCTCTGCATAAAGCAGTGTTGTCAAGCCCTGACATCCCACCCCCACCACTCTCTGTGTAAAGCACTGTCATATGGCCCTGACATCCTAGCCCCATCACTCTCTGCGGAAAGCACTGTCGTATAGCCTTGACACCCACCTCTCCACTCTCTGTGTAAAGCAGTGTCATCTAGCCCTGACATCCCACCCCCTCCACTCTCTGAATAAAGAAGTGTCATATGGCCCTGACACCCACTCCTCCATTCTCTGCATAAAGCAGTGTCGTCAGGCCCTGACATCCCACCCCTCCACTCTCTGCGTAATGCGGTATCGTCAGGCCTTGACATCCAACCCCCGCCACTCTCTGCGTAAAGCAGACATGTTACAGACATTTACAACAAAGACGTATTATAAAATATTGACATATACTGTAGGCGGCTGGAGCATTATTGGGAGACAGACTCACTGTTCCTCAGGCTGTGACAGGAGATCACATACTGGGCTGCCAGATCAACTGAGTTCCCTCCTCCCTCTCCCAGTAGGATTGGGACCCGTTGTGATTCTGGCAGGTGTGGGAACTCTGGGATTAGATTTCTGAATTTCGGGAAGAATGTTTCTCTAATCCCAGAGTATCTGTCACAGTGCAGTAGGAAGTGCACCTCTGTCTCTATTTCTCCCCGCTGGCAGTGGGAGCACAGCCTGTCCTCTCTGGGCAGCCAGGTCTGCCTGTGTCGCCAAGTTTCTATGGCCAAGTTGTGGTCACTGAGCCTGTACTTCGTCAGGGTCTGTTTCTGTTTGTTATTTTTTATTTTGGTCAAATATTCAGCTAGTGTGTATTGTCTGTTTAAGGTTCTGTAGCATTCCAGTTTATGTTGTGTTTGTGTGTGTGTGTCCCAATGTGTGAGATATTGCTATTTGATCTGTGCTGTGATGTGGTTGAGTCTGGGTTGTGGTGCTCTAGCAGTGCTGTCCTGAGGCTGGTTAGTGTCGGTGTCACTCACTGCGAGTGTGATCTCAGCAGAGTCTCTGTACTCTTGGGACACTTGACTCACCTGTCTCTCTCTTTCTCTCCCTGTGCTGTCCCTCTCCTGCCCCCTCTCTCCCTCCTCGGACTCCAACTGGAGGAGGTCCAATCACCACCTCCTGTGAGACAGAAGAAAAAGAAGGTGGGTAATGCTCTGATCCTCTCTTTACTCCTGTCCAGTGTCCAGTCAGTGTGTCTGTATGAACCCCTCTCTCTCTCAGTGCAGTGTTCATGTACTGGAGTGTCCAGTCAGTGTATGTGTATGAACCCCTCTCTCTCTCAGTGCAGTGTTCATGTCCTGGAGTGTCCAGTCAGTGTGTCTGTATCAACCCCTCTCTCCCAGTGCAGTGTTCATGTACTGGAGTGTCCAGTCCGACTCTTAACGTGACTCTCCTGTCTCTGCTTCAGAAGCGCTGGTGCGTCTTTTTAAACTCCCTGAGCTGCGTGTCGGTGGAGACAGATGATCAGGACGAGCCGATGGAGGCGGCGGAGACCGTGGGTCAGGAGAGGAAGAGCGAGGGAGAGGAGGAGCAGGCTGCCGGGAAGGACAAGAAGAGGAAGAGGAGGTGCAGGTGAGCAGACAGGGGGGCGCCGCCCGGTCGTGTCTGTGATTCAAGGAGAAGTCTCCTCTTGCTGTTTGATGTCATGGTGACGTCTGTGTCTGTGTCCCTCACACCTGCAATAACAATATTCTTTCCAGGTTCCTTTCCTGGTTCTGTGCCTGCTAAGATCTGGACTGGAATGGACTGGACTGAATTGGACTGGACCGAAGCTGAGGGACCCCAGACTGTGCTGGACCGAAGCTGAGGGACCCCAGACTGGACTGGACAGGAGCTGAGGGACACCAGACTGTGCTGGACCGAAGCTGAGGGACCCCAGTCTGGACTGAAGCTGAGGGACCCCAGACTGTGCTGGACCGAAGCTGAGGGACCCCAGTCTATGCTGGACCGAAGCTGAGGGACCCCAGACTGGACAGCACTGGAGCTGAGGGACACCAGACTGGACTGGACTGGAGCTGAGGGGCCCCAGACTGGACTGGACTGAAGCTTAGGGACCCCAGTCTGGACCGAAGCTGAGGGACCCCAGACTGGACCGAAGCTGAGGGACCCCAGTCTGTGCTGGACCGAAGCTGAGGGACCCCAGACTGGACCGAAGCTGAGGGACCCCAGACTGTGCTGGACCGATGCTGAGGGGCCCCAGACTGGACTGAAGCTGAGGGGCCCCAGACTGGTCTGGACTGAAGCTGAGGGGCCCCAGACTGGACTGATGACCTTTTGTTAAGCATCAATAAACATTTTTTTAAAAAAATCTGTTTAGCTTTTGGTTTTTTCCCTCCCCCCCCCCCTAAGGCTGCTGCTGGGAGAGGTGTGAGTAGGGCCAGCAGGGGGCGCTCTCACCCTGCAGTCTGTGTGGGTCCTGATGCCCCAGTATAGTGACGGGGGACACTGGACTGTAAACAGGCGCCGTCCTTCGGATGAGACGTAAAACCGAGGTCCTGACTCTCTGTGCTTGTTAACAATCCCGGGGTGTTTCTGGAGAAGAGTAGGGGTGTTATCCCAGTGTCCTGGCCTGATTCCCCCCCTAGTCTTGACCCATCATGGCCTCCGTATCACCCCCCTCTCTGAACTGGCTCCATTCCTCTGCTCTCCTCCCCACTGAGAGCTGCTGTGTGCTGAGCGGACTGGAGCATCATCCAGGTGGAGGCTGCACACTGGGGGGACTGGAGGGGATCTCCCTGACCTGGGAGGAGCTCTGAGTGGAGGGTCCAGACTTATTAATTATTATTATTATTCGTGCTGCACTGGGCTTCAGTCCTGGCAGTGAGAGGGGGACTCTGTGATCAGGACAGATACTTATGACTGTATAATAATACACGATAGAAATGGAAAACAGGGTAGCGCTGTAGTCTCTTCGAAACGTTTTGAACTGCCAGAAGAAGTTTTCACAACCTGGACTCGTGAAGGTACAGGTCTTCTCCCATCGTCCGGAGTAAGGTGAGAGGTTATCCCCTCGGGGCGCAGTATCCCCGATGCACCCCCCCACCACCACCCAAAACGACACACACTTCTGTGACGATTGGGAGACCAGCCCCTGCGGTGGAGGAAACGACCCGCTGGAGAGAACACGCAGACTCCACACAGAAGGGTCACCTCGGCATTTATTCCAACAGCACAACAACACCAGAGAGAAACGGTCTCCGAAAGATAAGCGTACACCGGGAAAAACACGACGGGGTCATTACAAACGGGAATAGGAGTTCTTTTTTTCTTTTTTTTCTGGACGTCAGTTGTATAGTGTCCTGGTGATTTCTCCCGTTTCGAACGGAGTTTAATGTCGCGTTTCTACTTTATTAGAGAGAGGCACTGAACTTTGGGGACGTGACATCCACCCAGTATTACTAGTAGGTTGATAAATATAAATGTTCTTTTCCCCCCCGTATGATACCTCGCGAAATATAACGATGGCCAACTCCTTAAGTCGAAATTTAAACCCTTCTCACGCTACAAGACAGTCCGTCAACATCGCCGCGGCCCGAAGCGCGACCTTCGGTATGACGTTGGCCGAAGGGGGTGGGGTAAGTACGTCACAGCCGGGGGAAGCCCCTATCACGTGAGAGGGGTGCGGCGGGCGACGAGCCCCCAGGGGCGAAGAGAAGTTGATTTGCGTGGGGTGTGGAAACACTACACGACCGGGCAAGCGAGCCGTTTTTTTTTGTTTTGTTTTTTCCAGAACATCAGAACAACCGCAGAGATGACCATCGATCCACCTCCAGACGTTTCCTTTTTTGTCGTCTTTGGCCCCCAAAATAAAAAGAAAAACTGGGATCCATCGTGGCATTGCCAAATTAAAACGTCAACCACTTTTCGGGCTTTCGTGCTGTCCATGATGAAACCGTCATGGTTGTGTAAGCATACGTTACGTCACAGACCGGCGGCGCTCGGACGTGAGGAGTGTCGTTACGTTTTTGAAATGGCACGTCAGACAAGATCTCTGACAAGATCTCCGAAAAACCCAAACCTGTAAGATTCAATTTCAATTCAGTTTTTTATATAGCGCCTTTCACAACAAGAATGCCCCAAGGCCCCGAACAAAGGAGTTGTTCCACACCCCTGCCACCCTCTGTGTACAGTAGAGCCCCCTGTACTGACTGGAGGAGCTCACCCAGGCTTTTGGGCTAATTGGCTTCTGGGAAAACTGGCCCTGGTGTGTGTGTGTCCTGTGATGGAGTGCTGTCCTGTCCAGGGTGTGTGAGTGAGTGTGTGTTTGTCATGTGATGGACTGGTTCCTGTCCAGGGTGTGTGAGTGTGTGTCTGAGTGTCCTGTGAGGGACTGGTGTCCTATCCAGGTTGTGTGTGTGTGTCCTGTGAGGGACTGGTGTCCTGTTCAGGGTGTGTGAGTGTGTGTGTGAGTGTGTGTGTGTGTGTGTGTGTGAGTGTGTGTGTGTGTGAGTGTGAGTGTGAGTGTGAGTGTGAGTGTGTGTGTGTGTGTGTGTATGTGTGTGTGTGTGTCCTGTGAGTGACTGGTTCCTGTCCAGGGTGTGTGAGTGTGTGTCTGAGTGTCCTGTGAGGGACTGGTGTCCTATCCAGGTTGTGTGTGTGTGTCCTGTGAGGGACTGGTGTCCTGTTCAGGGTGTGTGTGTGTGTGAGTGAGTGTGTGTGTGTCCTGTGATGGACAGATGGTACCAAGCCTGGACACCCATGAGACACTGGCTTCCTCAGAAGACTCTCACGGAGGGCACACTGTCCCTAACCGGGTCCAGAAGAAACTACAGTGATCTATAATTCCTGCGCCTCGGAAGGGTTTATGACGTCTATGTCCGGCGCCCGCGCCCGTGGACCGGTGGTTTGGCGTCGCGCTCCGCAGCTCGAGCTTCGGTGCGAGGCAGGGCGGGAGGGAGCCGATGTGGCCTCGGCGCCATCTTTGCTGGTGAGTCAATTGTGACCGTTGCGGTACAATAAACCATCAATAAACCTTTTCCCACCCCGTCCAGTATTTCTGTCGCGGCCCACGTCCCTTACAATCGACAAACTATTAAAAAAAAACAGTAGCCCTTCGCAACATTACACGCCATTTTTTTTATTTTAAACGTCCGCTAGATACGCAGGTGGCTCGATACCTGTCTTATCCTCGCCGGCGTCTTTATACCGGCAAGTGAATTTTATATGGGGTCCCTCAGAATTGTGACAGAAATGTCAGTGAACCACAATAAAAAACGAAACTTTTTTTTTAAAGGCGGTGAATGGATTTTCTGAGTAACCGTGTAGCGACTAACGTAAGGAAAAAAAAGTTGTCTTTCCCTACGAAGACGTTTTGGTACAGGACTTTCTTTAAATATCAGTTGTGCATAGCGTTTTACAAAAAGTTGATGATGATCTTGGAGATAATTGCAAAGGAAAATTGAGATAACTACCAAAACATTACGTGTGAAACGACAGGACAGAACTTTGAACCCACAAAGAAACAAAGGTATGAAATATTGCCTCGTCATGGGGGGTTGATAATTGTAGTAAGTGTTCCTAATTTTCGTAAAGAAATGTATATTATGGGAGTCACACGTGAGATTTAGTGTATATACGTTTCATATTGTGCATATATACGGGGTTAAAAAGTGGAATGAGTATGATTATAAACTCGTGTGTCCTATAATCAGATAATTTTTGAACAAGCTTTGATTAGACAGGTGAAAAACAACATCAGATCCTTTTTTTAATATATTCTCACGTCTGAATATCAGCTTCTCCCCTCTGGCCAACATTTCAGGGCTCCCAGGTGTAGATCCCAAATTGAAACAAATATTAATTTGTTACCCAGTTAAACAGTTAATAGAAGTGAGTGACCAGGGTAAATAAAGGTGGGTCAGTGTAAACTGTTTATTCTGGACCAGACTTCGTCATGTGTGATATGTCATGACTTCTTATATGAAGTTTTATCTTTATATTTAGTTCTACATGTGTAATAGATGCGATGTGTGTCCATAAAAAGGTTTCTCCAGGGGAAAATCAAGTTCGTTTTAAAACCGTGTTTCCTTTTTAGGGTACGTTTGCATTCCAAGTGTGGGGTTTTTGCCTTTTTATCATATTTTGGATGTGAATCCGTGGTATTTTTGCTGAGACAAATTGCCTTTCTTATACGCGGAGGGATCTGCTCGTGAGATGTCCGCTTGGTCCATTTCTGAGCTCAGTATAAGGTGTAGAAAGCATGACTGTCATCATAACCCGCATCTCACCCAGGTGTGGAATAATGTTGTGACTATTGCTTCAGCAATAACATGCTGATTGCATGTTTCTAGATGGGTATAACAGAGATCTCAACTACTGAGGGGCCTTATTAATAAAGTCTCCACAGCCGAAGCGCTGTGTCTCTTTTCAGCTGGCGATAAACCTTTCCTCGATCCTTTGCGGACTTGTAAAACTGTTCCTGATCAGAATAAAAAACGCTCACGCTAATACACAAGCACCCGTGTCTCGCCAAAGCTGACAAATAAACAGACGGACAAGCC